>NC_134493.1:24359021-24699021 GCF_040206685.1 Ascaphus truei | reverse complement strand
AGTCTTGGGGTTTACAGTATATACATGTAGAAAAGATCTGACTGGTTCTGCTCTGTTATTGAGCTATCACAAATCAGCTGTAAATGTTCACATGGAATGGCACCTAGTTAACTTCTTAAATCAATAACTGTAGACTTGCTAGTCCCCTATATCATAGACGGAATCCTCAATAATAACAAAGTGGAGACTCACGGTTATGAAAGGGTTCATCAGTTCAATCCTGCTCCTGTGGGTTGCTGCAGGACACCTTTTGGTGTTCTGTTCGCTAGGTAGAAAGTACAAAGTGAAAAACCGTAACGAAAAAATAAATGAACTGGAGAGAGGGTACAGCAACTACACAATTTGCTTTTAATAACTCATCTAATCAAATGACCGGCAACAAAACGTGCGCGCACACGGAGGTTTTCAAACACCTCTATGGAGCTTGGTCCCAACCCCGTTCGCGTAACGCGTCACTCACGCGCGGCGCGCTTACGCGACAATCGTGCACCGCTCCCCAGCTGTGAGACAACACCCGTAACAATGCCCACCTGTCTCCTGCGCTCTGCGTCCAATCACAGCTCCCGCGGGGGCCGCACCTTCGTTCTGCCTCTCACTCTCATTGCTTCAGTCCTCCTATTTAATCTCTGCTTGCTCAGTCACACAATGCTGAGCATAGACCATAGTAGCCTTGTGTTCCTACATTCCTGCTTTGCCTTGCCTTGTGCCTTGCCTCTCTTGCTTTCAGTTTGACCTCACGTGTACCGACCCGGCTAGACTCTTGGACCCTCTCTGTATAACGACCCCGGCTTCCCCTCGACTACCTGCATCTCTCCATCCCTGACCACGGCTATAGGACATTCTACTAACGCACCGGCTCCAACCCTCGACCTCGGCACAACGGACATCTACCATTCTACTGGCTCCTCCCCACAACCGCGGAAAGTATCTGGACTACCCTCTCTCTCCAACCCCGACCCGGCTACACTGACAATCCAGGTGTGCCTCCACTGCTGCAGGTGCGCATTTTCTACTTTCCCACCTCAGTACCGGGGGTCCGCCTTGTTCGTGGTGAGCGCAAGCATTACAATTAGAGAGGGTTGGGGTTCCTTACAATGCATCTGATCTCAGAGGTACTATTAGAGAGGGTTGGGGTTCCTCAGAATTTAACAATATAATTATAAGTTTCCTTAACCAAAAGAAGGCTTAAAACCACTGGTCAATACCACCTATACCACCTGTGTTGTGATTTACAGAACCCGCTTTGTTTGGTGTGTCTCATTTTTGTACAATTAGTACAGATATGCAAGTGAAGTGAGCATTTATTCTCTGCCAATAAATGTGTATAGGTTTACGTAACATGCGGGCTTCCTCTGGACTGTTCTGTTTTTCAAACACACTGATATGAATAGCATTATGGGGAGATCAATATTGTAGACATGCTTTCCCTTAGCAACAAGATGCAATAGTAATAGATTATTATGTAATGAGAGAACAAAAAGATGGAACCGGGCGCTTCTAACTATGAAATAACTGTAGTGAATTAGTGGTAAAAAATAACCAATAACAGTGAACCTATAAACCAAATAAGTATATATATATAAATATAGTGAATAAATAACCTTCACCAAAAAACGTGATCAGTAAAATATTAAATGTGAAATACAATACAAATGAATACAGCAGCTCTACACCCTTTAAAGGACTGTCCAGGTCCAATGTAGTCTTGCGTTGTCTTACAGGTAGGAGGAGCGCTGTGGTTCTCGAGATAATTTGTGAAAAATAGAAAAAATAGTATAATAGTTCGGATGGTATTAATAAGTGAAATATAAAATAGTCTCTGTGTTAGTGTCACTCACAAATTGATTCAGATATATCAGACGTATCAGAGATCCATCTCTCTCTGATGGGAGCCCTTTATTGGAAGCCCTCTGGTGATGGAAGCCTTATAACTGTTGGTCTGGTAAGCTTGACGTGTGATGGAATCGTAAAGTACTCAGTATACCTCCCAAGGAATGTGGAGAAAGAAAGGAGAGAGCGCACAATAGTGTGGTATGATAAGGGTATATATTGCACAAAAATAGCATA
This sequence comes from Ascaphus truei, assembly GCF_040206685.1. Classification (NCBI taxonomy): domain Eukaryota; kingdom Metazoa; phylum Chordata; class Amphibia; order Anura; family Ascaphidae; genus Ascaphus; species Ascaphus truei. The sequence continues at coordinate 24,696,954 of NC_134493.1, read as the reverse complement.
TAGGTAATGCACTCACATTTTGGCATTAGAGACAATTAGTTGGAGAGAACTGCTGGTGACTCGTGGAGGACGCCAGTGTATTCAGTCACTGGAAAGCTTCCGCATCTGCCTACGTCACGTCCTGTGACGGTGTCACGCCTGTATGCCCGCAGACCTGGCAAGACCCCAGTACTGAGGTGGGAAAGGTATTACACCACACACCCTCAGCAGTGGGAGCAAGCCCGGAGTGTGGTATAGCGTTGCTGGGCCTGTTGAAAGAGTAGTTAGTGATACTTGCAACGTCTTTAGTAGTATGCGTAGGGATAGTCGTGTCCGTCTGCCAATGTCCAAGGGATCCAGAGGGTAGAGTCGTCGGCGTACAAAGCCAAGTCCAAGGGTTCCAGAGAGCAGCGTGGTCGAGAGCGTAGCAAGGTTCAAAGGGATACACAGAGCAGAATAGTCCAGAGTAAGCAGGGTCAAAGCCAGGGAAATCCAAAGGAGAAACACAGGAGCAGGATACAGCAGGGACACAGAGGGAGCACAGCATAGGTCAGCACACAGGGAAACAGGAACTATGCAGAGCGAGGAAGATGTGGACAGACAGGGATTATCATACTGCTCCCTTGTAGCTATTAATTCAAGCTCCCACATTTTATCTGTCAGGCTTCTTGCATTAGCAAGCATGCATTTAAGTTTTTTATCAGCCTGTACTATTATCTTATCTGCTCCTTCCTTTCTGCTCCCACTTGGTTTAGTCTTTAGAAGTTTTCTAAATTACTTTTACAATGTCAGTTTTATGCCTAAATGTTCAAATCTGTGAACTTGTTACCGTATGTTATGCACAGTGGATTTCATAAAAGACCGAGGACCATAAATTGAATGAATTCACACGATTTCCATTATTTTGGGGATATACAGTCAGTGCCTTAATTCCATTTTCTTCTGTAATAATGCTCTTTGACACTATTTTCCACTGCCATCTACTCCCTGACAAAGAGCTGCAGGAGAGGTATACAGTAATTACCTGGCCAATGGCAAATATGCAATTCTGCATCACCACTAATATTTTTTAGCAGTTGTTACAATCATCCTAATTGACAGAGCAGTAAGACCACTATGCAAAAATTGCATTATCAATGAGATATTTTCCCTCCTTATTTCTCAGACTGTATATAATGGGATTCAACAAGGGGGTCACCACACAGTAGAATATAGACACAACTTTCTCAATGTCAAATGAGTACTTAGACTGTGGCCAGACATATATAAATATAATCGTCCCCTAGATAGAATATGCCGACCACTGTGAGGTTACACACACATGTGGAGAAGGCTTTCCGACAGCCTGTGAGCGAGGAGATCCACAAAATGGTTACAATGATGCAAACATAGGACACCATAGTGAGAAGAAAGGTTGCTGGTAAGATGACAGACGTGGACATGTAATATATGTCATCAACTACATGGGTAGAGGACCAAGACAGTTTTAACACTGCAGCCACATTGCAGAGTTAGTGGTCAATAGAGTTAGGACCACAAAACGTCAACTGAGATGTAGAATAAGTGGTGAGTATACACCATAGAAACCCAGCAGAGCATGGCCAGCATGTGACACGTCCTGTTGGTCATTATACGTAGCTGTGTAAAGTAATGGCTTACAAATGGCAAGGGAATGATCGTAAGCCATGCCAGCCAGGAGGAAACGCTCAGTGGAATCCAACGAAAAGGAGAAGTACATTTGAGCCATGTAGCTGAAGAAAGAGATTGCCGTTGGCTTGGTCATGAGGTTCCTGAGCATCTTGGGAACACTGACGGAGGTGTATCACATTTCCATAAAGGTGGATTTTCACAGGAGCAAACACTGTACATGGGCTCGTGAAGGTATCAGTCCAGGCTGATAATGGGTGAGGATAGTGATATTGCCCATCAGGGTCACTGTGTAGAATAAGGAGAACAAGATAGAAGGGACCAGGTGAAAATTCTGAACGTTGGGAAAATTCAGGAGGGTCAATTCTGTGACGAGTTCTATTCTCCCTCAGGGTCTTCCCAGTCTGTAATAATACTGAAAATGTCTTCATTTAATTACATATACATTAATAAATTATCCATGTATTAAAAAATCCATCATCCAACTAAAATTAAATGTATAAATGTAAAACTATTGGACATTGTGCTATGTTCTGCCCATTGTAATATATTATACAGGACATGCATTACATTGAATCCCGTGTCCCTGCTCCATAGAGCTTACAATCTGATTTTAGGTGCCTGAGGCACAGGAAGATTATTTGGACTGCAGTGATCCTTGTCCATAATATATTATAATATTATGTGACAATATTACAACAACTGGCATATATTACATTTACAGTGTACATCTACGTCGCACCAAAGGCGGACAGCCTTTGGGGCAGGCGAAGGGCAGGCAAAGGGTGTGAGCTATTTGCTGATGTTAAAAATTCTCTATTTCAATCTGAAACTCACCAGCCCTTTGTTTTATCCCTTTTTCCAACTCTATCTGTCCATGAAATGTCTGTGAATTGACTGTATAACTCTGTTCATTGAATGTAACCATGTATTGTTATAACTCTCTGTCCAAGACATACTTGAAAACGAGAGGTAACTCTCAATGTATTACTTCCTGGTAAAACATTTTTATAAATAATATATCTACTGATAATTATAAATACTATGTCTCTGCTACAAGCCTACTAATGTTTTTTTTTTAAGCCACCAATTTTATATGAAAAGGATTGCTAAAGTCCTGAAATGATTCAACAGAAGGGTCACCCCCTGCTTTCCTCTTACAAAGTTCAGTCACTTATGAATATTGCTAGGATCCATTTTAAAGCTCAGCTTTCAAATTATTGCTACTTTATCTTAGATTAGTCCAGTTCAGGAGTGGCCAACTCCAGTCCTCAAGGGCCACCGGCGGCAGGTCAGGTCATTGACTGAGCCTCTAATTGAGCCACACACATGGCTGAGAAAGGTTCACTCCTTAAGTCAGGAGGCTACAAGGCCCCAAATTCCGGGGAAATATGTAGGGTAAAGGTTAGTTAGCTTGCGAAGCATGTATTTGAGCTCGAGGAAGGTTTTTTGTATTATTCACTACAGTGCGAGGGGAGGAGAAAGTTAATTTTGAATTCTCTCTCTCTCTTCTATGTAACTTGGTACTAAATAAACTCACTATGATATTCTGAACCCTTAGACTTATTGATATTATTTGTACGCTTTCACACACTCACTGGATAGTTGAACTTCTAGGCTCTAGGGCGTTCATCCAGCAGCAGAAACAGTAGTGATATAGTCCAAAGATGGAAAAACAGACGCGTTTCGGGTGTTCCTACTCTTTGATAAAGGGCAAGAACGCTTGAAACGCATCAGAGTAGATTCTATACCCACTCACCTTGATGTTCCCCATTTCATTCCCTAATAAATAGGTCTTTAATTAAATTCCTTGATGTTCTGTACTGCATTTTTTCCTCAACACGCTGTGCACCGTTTTTCCATCTTTGGACTATATAATTTCTCCTCAATTGACTGTCACAAACCGGTATTAATGCTGATATACAGCAGCGGCAGCTTTTATTCTCACATTTCCCGCACGGCAGGATGCGTGCGGGAAACGTGGTGACGCTGCTTGTCGCGGCGTCACTGTGACGTCACTGTCACGTGACGCGCCCGGCTTCCCCGGCTTCCCCGACACCCCTGGAGTGTAAAGTGAGGTAAGCGGGGGTGCGGGGAAGCAGAGGGGCAAAGCAGGAGCCGGGTTTGGGGTCGGGAAGGGGGTTAGAAATGCACAGGGGTGGAGGGGGGTGCGCGGAGGAACATGCGGCGGCGCGCGGTCTAGACCGCGCGCCAGCTGGAGTAGATCCCGGCCTGCCGACGGCAAATTTAAGAATAAAAGCTGCCGCTACTGTACATGAATTTACTTGCAGCTGAAAAGTGCTACGGAATGGACGGAACTAGCCAATAGGTACACTTGTTTCTCTCTTTGTATCTCTCGTGTATCTCCTTGTGGAAAACAGTCTACAGAAGCTTACAAGCAAGTGAGCACCTCATTTCAAGGACCCATAAAGATGTTCAATTAAATATTTGCACAGATCATCTTACCTTTAAAACACGGTGTTCAGAGATTTATTTGTATATATTAATATGCACGTAAAGTACAATTAGTGATACATTTTCTATAACATGCTCATCATCTATTAAATAAGTAATTGATCTTCAGACTGTGGTAATTAGCCGAAGGTACCGAGCTTCAACCAATGGGAGACACGCAGCGCTCCTTGGCTTTAACACATGAGCATATGCAGTCCAAGTTTTTAAAAGAGGGAAGGAAGATGAGAGAGAGAAAAAAAGAGGGGCTGGGGGAGAGAGAAAGGGGTAGAGAGGAGTGCGTGATTGTGTTAACAGTAAGAGAATGCGTTTGACACCACATCATGGAACAATCAGGATGCAATGGGGTTAGATGCGTATTCACTACAAAATACTCTGACATTTTAAGCATCAATAAATAGTAAGAATTCTGTTTACCTTTCTTTTTCTTAGAAGTCATGTAATAAACATTTAGAGCCTCATTCAGAAAGCCTCGATAAGGCCCTTATCGAGCACTTATCGACCAAAATGGCTACTCGTATTCAGAAAGCCTCGATAAGTGCTCGATAACGGCCTGTATCGATGCAAAATTTTATCACCAACAGAAATTCGCCAATTGAGCGGTGATCAGCCGCTTATCGACCATTTTCTGAAGGATCATAAACTTGCGCGATTCAGATACCCGCGAGTCGGCTGTCGCGGCCTATCGCAGCCCATCGCAGCCCTAAAAGGCGTTCTTCTCCCCAAATCCAATTCACCTCAAATTACAGGTAAATTGGTGGGGAGATGGCCTTGATGAGCTGCGATGTGTCGGGACTTACAAAAAATCAGGCTCTTTTCCTGCCTCGGATTGATGCCGGGGGTCTACGAAGCTGAGAGCAATTAATAGCAGCTTAACCGCTAAGGTAATGAAGGGGTTAAACAACCGTGCCAGGCTTTCTGTAAAGACATACATGACAATACAATACTGTGGCTAGCGAGGGTGGGTGAAGGGGGAATTTGGCCCTTAGTGGCTGTTTAGGCCTTGCGGGGGGGTTGCGGGGGGGTTGCGGGGGGAATTAACCCCTTCACTACCTTAGCGGTTAATATTGCTAAGCAATAAAGGGGTTAACCCAACCGATACCCACCCGCAAGGTCTAGACACCCTCCTTAAGGCTAATACCCCCTTCACCCATCCATGAAGCCTAAGCACCCACCCCTGACTGACTATACCCACCCTATAGCCATTGAGTAGTATAGTGGTACATCATACCCATATAATAATAATATGGGCATGATAAGCCTCTATAGCACTCAATGGGCACCCTAATTACAATACATCAATACACTAGACACACAATAATAAAACCTAACTAAACTCCAAAAAAACACACTTCACTAAATATAAACAGTAGCCAGCTAATCCAATCAATACAAGCAATAACAACATCAACAATGAATTAATTAAACCATTAACCAATCAAACCAATTAATTCCTAAATCAACTCAACATGAATAGTAACACTAACCAATCCAAACAATTAATTACTACAACATTAATGAATTTAAACAGTAAAATACAAAGAAAGAAATTCTAACAATATCTGAACTAACCATAAAACGCATTAGCTAACATAATATAACATTAACTACAAATGAACACAAATCGCAAACCTTTTAGTAGCATTAAGCATGAACAAACAAACAATCACATCCACATAATACAATGAAATGAAAAAAAAACCACAGCAATACCAAGCGAGAAATGCCCCCCAAATATTGGCATAATAATGTATTAATCTGTACCCTAAAGAGGTACAGATTAATATATAATCAGTCAATGTGCCTCCCCAAAAAATCAAAACACACATCCAATGAATAAACCTGTAAAAAGAGACATTTACAAACATTGAATATATTACTTACCAATAGAAGCGGTGGCCCTCCGACTCCCGGGGTAAAAGGAAGCTCACGCACTTTGAAGCCCTCCAACAGCATCCGATGCCATCTGCCACGAAGATCCGGATCAGGTACCCAAATCTTCTTTTTTCTAGTTGGGTTCCTGAGGGACTTGTCTGTGCAAGAAGGTGACACACCCCTCTCACAACCCGAGACGAAGGCAATCGACCAAGGTGGTCCCTATACCGGCACCTTCCATCTAATAATTTTATTGACCTTCTTCATACAAACTATATACATGAATTTACCAGTGTGGGTACAAGTCATAACCTATTTACAGTGAACACGAACGAATCCTAGCAACCATCCCGGACTTCTAGTCACCCCAACCCCTTGTGCTCTGTGTGATCTTCAGCTCTGTGGCAGAGTCCAGTGCGGTCAGCCCTCCCCCCGCTCCGATGCCCAATCCCCTCAAGGCTCCCTCCCTCTTAAACAAGTTATATTTTGCTTTGGCTGAACTTCAAACCTATTTCCTTCTAGGCCACAGTCCCTTAATAACCTCTCCCCTCCGCATGATTCCCTTGTTTATTATGGCCGCCGGAGGAGGTGAGAGGATGAGGAGGGTGGGAGAGGATGAGGAGGGGTGGGTGAGAGAATGAGGAGGGAGTGAGAGGAGGATGAGGATGGGGAGAAGCGAGATGATGAGGAGGGGGAGTGAGAGCAGGAGGAGGGGGGAGTGAGAGGATTAGGAGGGGGAGAAGCAAGATGATGAGGATGGAGGAGTGAGAGGAGACGGAGGGGGAGTAAGAGGATGAGGAGAGGGATTGAGAGGATGAGGAGGGGGTGAGTTTTAGGATGAGGTGAGGGAGTGAAAGGATGAGGAGGGGTGTAGTGAGGATGAGGGAGGGTGTAGTGAGAGGATAAGGATGAGGAGTGGTGGGAGTGAGAGCATGAGGAGCAGTGTAGTGAGAGGATGAGGAGGGGGGAGTGAGATGATGAGGAGGCATGGAAAGATGGTGAGGAGGGGCAGAGGCGGAGTAGGGGTTGAGAGGCTGGGCAGGAAGCAGAGAGGATGAGGAGGGGGAGAGGTGGGGGAGAGGAGGGGGGAAGAGGGGGGAGACGATGAGGAGAGGGAGAGGATTAGGAGGGGAAGAGGATGAGGAGGGTGGAGGTAGGATAAACAGGGGGGAGTGAGAGGATGAAAAGGGAGAGAAAGGATAGGGGGAGAGTATGAGGAGGAAGGGGAGAGGATGAGGAGGGGGAGAGAGGATGAGGAGTGGGGAGTGAGAGGATAAGAAGGGGGAAGATGAGGGGGAGATAGGATGGGGAGAGATTATGTGGTAGGAGAGAGGATAAGGAGGGGAGGAAAGCGGATGAGGAGGGGGATAGGAGAGAGAAAGAATGGGGAGGGGTGGGAGAGGGAATGGGGGAGGGGTGGGAGAGAGAGAATGGGGATAAAACAAAAAATATATACTTCATAAAACTCATATGGGTTTTGTTGAGATATGGGTCTCTCTCGGCCCACTTGGTTTGGACATGCGAGAAGGACTTACAGAAGAGCAAACCTAGATCCAATCGGATAAGGCTCTTTCTGCACGCTTTTGCACAACTCACAGCTACTAGAATATCCCTGTGTCTATCCAAGAGGAGGTTTTAGTGTACTGACAAAAAACATCCCAAAAATAAATTGTAATTAAGGCTGCGAGGTGTCACTGTATATAGAATATACATCCAGTAGCACTCTCATTGTAAAAGACTCTTATCTCTATCCCCCCACAAATAAGCAGGGGGACCCATTCAATACCCATAATGCGTATGTCTGAAGCATTAAAGCAAAGTGCAGTGCTGTACCAAAGTAGTAGTTTAGTTTAGACTGCCCTTGAATGGAGTTGAACACTTCCCCAGTGCTGGAATTAGGACATAAAGGGTCTATGCAGCAACATAGAGTAATTGTGTTTAGACGCATGGCTCTATTTTTTGGAGCAGAGACGCAGCATATATACTGTAAGAACAGTTTCTTACTTCTGACGCGGTATGTTAGACTTATGGCACTTCAGATATGGAGGATTTTCTGGGGCAAATAAAAAGTAAAAAAAAAAAAAAGTATCAGAGAAATGCAAGTTGTGATACATCTCAAAAGAATCTGTGCACCATGTAACTCCCCCAACTCCTCCTACTGACTCTCCCCAAGGTGCATGCTGGGACAGATGCACAATGTGATACATCTCCTTATAATCTGTGCACCATGTAACTCCTCCCCAACTCCTCCTACTGACTCTCCCCAAGGTGCATGCTGGGGCAGAGACGCAGACTGTGATACATCTCATTATAATCTGTGCACCATGTACAGTAGAGGCAACTCTTATTCTAACAAAAACCAGTGTCAATTCCCCAAAATACCCAGGAAACATCCAGGTACATTCTGAATACATGCCTTAAACTTTCCTTAAACTAGCCCCAGCATTTCTGCATTGATGAATGGCCTATCAGATTAACAGCGGGGGTCCTTGGCAGTCCCATTCAAACTGGATTGGACTGCAAGGGATCCCTGCTGTGTTAATCCTATGGGTCGTTAGTCAATGCAGAAATGCCTTAAACGTGCCTCAAACTAGCCCAGAACATACCCAGCACATACCCAGAATGTAACCCAGCTAGTTTACAGCAAATGTTAGAATAAACGTTGCCTCTACTGTAACTCCCCCCCAACTCCTCCTACTGACTCTCCCAAAGGTGCATTTTGGGACAGAGACGCAGACTGTGATACATCTCATTATAATCTGTGTACCATGTAACTCCCCCCCAACTCCTCCTACTGACTCTCCCCAAGGTGCATGCTGGGACAGAGACGCAGACTGTGATACATCTCATTATAATCTGTGCACCATGTAACTCCCCCCCAACTCCTCCTACTGACTATCCCCAAGGTTCAAGCTGGGACAGATGCAGAATGTGATACATCTCCTTATAATCTGTGCACCATGTAACTCCCCCCCAACTCCTCCTACTGACTCTCCCCAAGGTGCAAGCTGGGACAGACGCAGAATGTAATACATCTCATTATAATCTGTGTACCATGTAACTTCTCCCCAACTCCTCCTACTGACACTCCCCAATGTACAAGCTGAGGAAGATGGGGCACAATTTGGAGAAAAAGGCTTAGATACAGTAAATAAAGTAAGTGCAGGGTTTTGCTCCAAAATTGCCTTGATACATAGACCCCAGATAGAGAGATTCAAATGTGTTTAAAAAGGAGAAATACTGAGCCTGGCCTTAGTAGGAGCTGACAAATGACTGATAGTATCTGTGCAGGTGGTGTTATTTATTCTGTTTGACATACACAGTAACTTCTCAGCATTTTACATGTGACATACATAAGGGGATGATACTTTATCTTGCCATGAAGTCAATGCATTTGAACCCAGTGATACAGTATGTTGATCCCACTGCTGTCAGTGGCACTGTCCATATGTGTACTTGTGTCACCCAATGTACGTAATACAATGTATCACAGCAGCTGTGATTTTTATGACTGCTACTCTAGTTAACCACTTCTCAACCCCTTGAAATTAAATGTCAAAGTAACTGATTTCTCTATTATGACATCACGAGACAGCATCATTGAGCCTCCTAGGAGATGCCAGCAGCAGTGTTCTGTAATGACATCATGGAATCGCCTTAGAGACTGAGATAAATACACAAATGTAAACTTGTTTGTGCGTGACTTGAATTAGTTCCCAAAGGAAACCGGTAGTTTCGTGGACATCTCAGAGATAGGAAAAGTGTGGCGCTGTACAGAGAGACTAATTATCTCCACCTTAACTCTGTATCATGGCAGGTAGGAAGCAACATGTCCTTTAAATACTGTACCAAAAAAGAAATGGATAATATCTATATTTTTGAATTGTTTACTTGCACAATGTTTTATGGGGTACAGAACAGATAATATGACTCCTATTAATGGATGGGAGAAAGAAGACGGATGGGGGGGGGGGGGAGGCGTTAGACAACACACAAGGGGTTAGGTACGTGGCCTTGATCGAATAATATTTTTTTTATAAATGTCAAAACTGATTTCTTATAGATACATACACACATATTTGTTTTATTGAATTTACTTTTATATCTGGCTTGTAATTCAAAATCTTAAATGATTTGAACAGTAATGTATAGAAAAGAACACATGTACTGTATACATAAATGTCAAAGCGGCAAACGTCTATGGGATCTATGGGATAGTAAAAAAAGACACAGGGACCTTAGTGTGTACAGTAGGATTAGTTATGTATAAGGCATGCTTTTTCCTTGCCCTAAGTTTAGGTCAATAATTATTGGACCAATTCTACACCCTGGGGTGTAATGTTCGACTACTTTCAGCCATATCCTTAAATTATTGTCTACAGCAGTGTTTTTCAACCAAGGTTCCTAGGAACCCTAGGATTCCCCAGGCATCCCTAAAGAGTTCGCTGTAATTTCAGGTCATTTTAAAATTGTACTTTAATACAGAAGAATATACAGTACAATGCATCAGATCTTAGAAGCGCTATTAGAGAGGGTTGGGGTTCCTCACACTTCATCTGATCTCAGACACGCTATTAGATAGAGTTGGGATATATTACAATGCATCTCATCTTAGACTCGCTGTTAGAGAGGGTTGGGGTCCCACAGAATTTCACATTGGGTTCCTTAACCAAAAAAAGGTTGGAAACCACTACTCTACAGTTATACAAAGGCCCCCAAAAAAACAAAGCCACAAAACGAGGGCAGAATCTGCCACTTGATTTACAGATATAGCTGACCTGAGTGCTCCTCCAGATACCTCAATATACCAGACATGTCTCAGAATACCACACCATAATATTACCACAAACTACCACAGTAGGAACAGGCAATTTTTATTTTTTTATTTTTAAAGATCCAGTTCCGAAAGCTATGGTACATCTACAATTGTCATTGTGTTCAGAGGTGGACATGAAAGCAGGTGATGGACTGCACAAGTTATATATGTCAGTTGCCACTTGGTGTCGAAAACTACCTAGAAATAGTTTTCTGTCTGTGTTACATCCCAGCACATCATTAATGTGTATATATATATGCTGTGAGTGGGTTTACTGGCTTTGCATCTCCCAAGCCCTTGCTTAAAAGCTGTGTCTAAAGCAGCATGCATTGGCTATGGGTTGCTCGTGTAATGTGAGCTTGAGATAAAAGGTGGCACTGTGTGCTCATTTGCATGTCATTTCCCAGAATCCCTTGCTGCAGTGGAAGTGCTGTGTGCTGGGTGATAAGGGTGAAAGACAGGGTTGCAGACCTGTCTAAGACATGCAAATGAATATATAGGAATATTTACAGTTGCTTTATGCTTTACTGTGGATGGAGCTTGCTTAAAAATGTATTTAAAATATTGAAGCTTCTGACCACTATTGATCAGAGTAGCGGTCTGTAACATTGATAATCAAATAAATGTGTTTCCCAGCAAGCCATTTTCCCTGTTAGTGCTTGCTATTCATAACAAAACAAAGACCCCCAAAAACTTTATTCAAAACCAGAACCAAAACCCCAAATATTTTAAAGGCAAAATAAAAATACCAAGCCAAGTGAGCATCTCTATGTATTTCATATGTATTTGATATCAAGAATATATTTTCACAGGTCTGTTAAAGCAGTCCTAACCACCCAAAGTCAGGCTTATAGGATATCCCAGCTTCAGCGCAGGTGGCTCAATCAGTCCCTGCTTCAGCACAGTTGGCTCAATCAGTCCCTGCTTCAGCACAAGTGACTCAATCAGAGGCTGATTGAGTGATTGTGCCACCTGTGCTAAAGCTGGAATATCCTGAAAAGTTAACCTTTTGGGGGGGCTTAAAAACTGGAGTTGAGTCCCCGTGTGTTAAAGAAATGTGCCTTGATTGTGCTTTTCACGCCCTTCACTTTTACCTTTCTTCCTTACAGACCAGTTTTTAAATGCCTCTGCTGTGAACCCTCCACCGACCTGCAGTGCTCTTGCAGTTACCACTGCTTACCCTTCATGGAGCAACAGCTCCCACCCAGTAGGGAGGAATACTGAAGTCTACAGACATGGGGCCCAAGGCATGATTTTGCAACAAGGGTCTGCAGGAACACCAATGTATCTACAGCAGATCCCACAGGCAACACGCGCTTACCCTCGTGTATCGGACATGAACGGAGGATTCTACCACACTGCTACAGGAGGATACGCAGGATTTGCAGGACAGGTTAGGGGAGAAGCCACAACGCAGCCTGTTACTTTCCGTCCCAACAAACAGTTGGAAAGACGTGCTACAATAGGGCCTTGTATAATGACCACCCAGTATGCACAACTTCAGCAGCCACCATTCATACCCCTTAGAGGAATGCAGACCTTACAAGGTGAGATATGGAGAATCTTTACTAATCATTGTTCAAAATCTTCTCCTTGACTGATACCATTACCTGTTATAAAGATCTTTAATTACGGTCATTCGCCACTGTAGTGTTACAAAGATATAGAACTCTACAGTATGTAGTCCTCACCAATACTGAAGGGATTAAGCATGTGTTTGCTTTTCTTTCTTTGTGTTATTATGTACAATGTGTTGGTATTTATGATAATTGATTATTTCTCCTTTTTGATTTTGTTACAGTGTGTCAGACCTCGCTTGGAGCTCAACATATTTCCCAGGCCAGTTTAATTACACAAGGAGCAGTTCAGCTTGCTGCTAATGAAAAAAGTGAACCACCTCTAATGTACCCAACTCAACCAGCTCGGAAGCTGAGCCACCTCCCAAAGTTACATATTGAAGTGCAAAGCAACAAAGAGTTATATGTGCCAGTGTGGAAAAGGGGTGGGTTAAAAGATATGGCGAAGAGATCTTCAGAGGTGAAGGCCCCCTCACATATGGCTCAGAAGATTCGTAATAACGTGCTGAGTTCAGTGAAGACTAAGTGTCCGTCAAAGTCTGAGGGGGTACCAAAGTGCTCCACAGTGGAAACAAAGAAGAAAAAGATCCTTTCTTCAGCTGCAAAGGATCAAGTCCCTCAAACTGCACTGCAAAAGAAGGTAAAACCAATGTCAAAGCCAGTAAATCATTCTTCTGCTCCTATACCAGGGAAGTCACCCCATGGCCCACAATCTGGTGACGAGGCTGTTCTGTTAAAAAAGATGAAACATGTGTGTCTCTCAGGTGCCCACATTTCCAATAAGGTATCTGAAAAGATGCTGCAAAGCCGTGAAGGTTCAATGGATGCAAAGACACCTGCTGTTACTCACATTAATCCTAAACTGAAGAAAACTCAGGAGATCGGGATCAAACGTAAAAATGCAAAGACTCCTGCAGTTACTCATAGTCCTGAGCGCAAGACACCTCAGGAGATGGGGATCAAACGTAAACAGAACAGCAATAGCAAGCAGGTAGTGAAGACCAGCTTTTTCAGTTTTAAGCAAGCGCTGGCTTGTGGTACTGATAATAACCCCAAAGCTCTCAAAAGAAAAAGTGCTAATCCGCCTGGGATGAATTCAGAAGTCCTTGGGAAGGGCAAGAAGTCATTGGAACCTTCTAAACAAGGAAAGTTGAAAGCCCATCCCAGCAACCTAAGCCTCCTAATGATTAACGCTGTTCAATTATTTCACCCATTGGGTAAAAAAGCAGGTCCCACAGGTCCAGGGGCACCCGCAGGATCCATTACACTTGGAAATAAGCTTGGACCAATGCAAGGAAGCCAAAGCCAGACTTCTGCTTCTCATGTTCAGTGGCCTCCTACTGATGGGATTAAAATGTGGATGGTCAAAAAACAGAGCAGTATTTCTGGAATTGAAGGAGTCGGTATTAATGCCAGGCCTAGGCTATTTAAAATACATGAGTACACAAGACCTGACATTAAAACCAGTGAAATCAAACAACGTGGGAAAAACAAAGCTTCAGTTATAGAGAATCTCAAACACTTCCCAGTGATATCCATGGAACAGGAAGCTGCAGTAAGATGCATTGAAAAGGTCAGCCAAACCACTATCCCCATTCCAGCTCCTGGCATTAAAACCAGTGTAATCAAACAACGTGGGGGAAACAAAGCTTCAGTTATAGAGAATACCAAACACTTCCCAGTGATATCCATAGAACAGGAAGCTGCAGTAAGATGCATTGAAAAGTTCAGCCAAACCACTATCCCCATTCCAGCTCCTGGCATTAAAACCAGTGAAATCAAACAAAGTGGGGAAAACAAAGCTTCAGTTATAGAGAATCCCAAACACTTCCCAGTGATATCCATAAAACGGAAAGCTGCAGTGACATGCCTTAAAAAGGTCAGCCAAACCACTATCCCCATTCCAGCTCCTTTCAACTAGCAGCACCAGCTTTCTAACCTGCATCTTCCTATCAATGTACCCAGTAGAGTGGACAACTCCACTCAATCCTTCTGTCAACAGCCTCTCCAAGAGCTTGAGGTCTCCATACCTATTCCACCTGGACAGAGAGAGGAGAAGGAGGCTATGAAAAGGAAAGCACAACTGGAGAGGGAGTAAGCCTGTCAACATACCTCCAAGGGGAGGCTACAGTGCTTTGTTCAGAGGCAGAAGGATCATAACATCTCTAAACGTTACGGATACCCACCATTCAGACTTCATTCCCCCCATGAGATACTTAAGCCCTAAAAAAACAAAAAACAAACCCTGACTAATCTGTAACTGGTGCCAAGCTCTATGAATATCTGTAAATAAGATTTATATTTATAAGTCAGTTTGTAACATATTTAACTAAGAATATTTTTAAAACTCTTCAATAAAATGTATCTATTTTTATTTGAACTCTTTATTTACTAAATAAATTATTTACAAATGCCAAGGGTTATTGAAATTCTGCAAATTAACTTTAGATTACCCTCTTGATGATACGAGAGAGAGAGAGGGTAAGGTAAATCAGACCCCACTTATGAGATAGAAACAAATAAATATTTAACTATATACTTTGTCATGTTGGATGTATGTACTGTATGTCTTTATTTATATAGCGCCATTTATGTAGATAGCGCTTCACTGCAGTAATAAACGTGACAATCATATACATAATACAAATAACAGATCATGGGAATAAGTGCTTCAGACATAAAAGTAACATTTAGGAAAAGGAGTCCCTGCTCCGAAGAGCTTACAATCTAATTGGTAGGTGGAACATAAAGAGACAGTAGGAGGGCGTTCTGGTAAGTGCGTCTGCAAGGGTCCAAGCTTTATGTATGCGGTCTATAGTAGCAGCCACGGAGCTACTCATATGCTTCTTTAAGCAGATGTGTTATAATGTGGGTCTTAAAGGTGGATAGATAGGGTGCTAGTCGGGTATTGAGGGGAAGGGCATTCCAGAGGTGAGGGGCAGTCAGTGAGAAAGTTTTCAGGCGAGAGAGGGTTTTAGATACAAAAGGGGTAAATAGAAGACATCCTTGGGCGGATCGCAAGAGTCGGGATGGTGCATAGCGAGAAATTAGAGCTGAGCTGTAAGGAGGGGCAGAAGAGTGTAAAGCTTTAAAAGTGAGGAGGAGAATTGAGTGTGAGATACAGGATTTGATAGGAAGCCAGGAGAGTAATTTCAGCAGGGGAGACGCTGAGACAGATTTAGGAAAGAGTAGAGTGATTCTGGCAGCAGCGTTTAGGATAGATTGTAGGGGAGACAGGTGGGAGGCAGTAAGGCCGGACAGCAGAAGGTTCCAGTAATCGAGATGGTAGAGAATGAGGGTCTGTGTCAGAGTTTAGCTGTTGAGCAACAGTGGAAGGACGTATCTTTGTAATATTGCGGAGGAAAAAACGACAGGTTTAGCTACCTTTTGAATGTGAGAGGAGAATGTGAGAGAGTAGTCTGAGACCCCTAAGCAGCGTGCTTGGGCTATTGGATGTATAGTAGTACTTCCAACAGTAATGTGGAAGGAGGTACTGTAGTAGGGCCAGGTTTGGCATGAAATATAAGGAGTTCTGTTTTTGACATGTTAAATTTAAGTCGGCGGAGGATCATGTTGCATTGGGCTTCTCTTTCTTTTGTTTATACTGTACAATGTCACATACCCAGTAGCACTCCCTAAGACAAATATATATGGTGAGGTGGTTTTGGATTTGAGGTTACAGGGGGTTTGTGTGTTTCCAAACTTACTCTGCCCACCTTTAAAGCAGCAGTCCAAGCTGTCGTTTAAAAATAAAAAAATCCCTTTAATATGTGCATAAATACAAACCACTCATTGGTAAGTAATTAGCTAAGTTGCGATCGATCGGTGAAGATTCGGCTCGGGGGTTCACTAAATGGTTGCCAGTGCAGCAGAAGAGGACCAAAGATGCAAAGTTCTCTGGGGAAGATCATGTGACCAGATAGTCACTGGATACAATTGAGTTTTGCACAGCTAGGGAGAGGGCAGGGATCAAAAAAAAGTGGAGGGGGGAGGTGCCAGAGTCTGTTTCAGAAGAGGAAGGGGATGTGACTTGATTGATTGATTGTTACATTATGATACATTAAAATTTTAATACAGAGTTGTTTAAAAAAAAATACTACTACTAGTAGCATTATACTAAAAAAAATAATACAGATGCACAGTAATAGTAGAAGATATCCAGCTCCGACTTTCTATTCTTAGTAAGGAGTTTTCCAAGCTGCCCCCGCTAGCCATTTTAATACCCATTTTGATCTTTTACATCCCATAACATTCAATACCCATTGGATCTGGTCCTGACTAGCATTCTGTATGTTACCCCCGATGTTCAAAGAGTAGACAGGAATCCTCATGGAAAAAGTGAAGCACAGCCGGTCCAAGAAGAAAACAATCCGGGGCTAAGCGAATGAATTAAATATATTCTTTATTGGGGGTGCACAGCATGGTGGCGCCGGGGATATGCCTCTGACATGTTTCGCGCTGAGATAGCGCTTCCTCAAAGAGTATCTGGATACAGAGGCATATCCCCTGCGCCACCATGCTGTGCACCCCCAATAAAGAATATATGTAATTCATTCACTTAGCCCCGGATTGTTTTCTTCTTGGACCGGCTGTGCTTCACTTTTTCCACGAGGATTCCTGTCTGCATTGTATACCAGCTGGATGCACGCCTCTGGGACGGCATACAAACAACACCCATGTGAGTAAGAACTACATCATTATATCACTGGATATTCATATCTTGCTCTAAGGTTGCTGCCAGATAGAAACCTGCTTTTCACACTGATGTTCATATCCACCGGTTAGTTCAGATTAGGTTTTTGTTACACCATTGGCAGCAGTTAACCTGTTAATGAGCTATGCAATCAAGACATTCCTAGTTGTTTGTGCTTACTTACCTATCCCAGGGTCCGCTTAAGCTTGCTTATTCACTTATGACTATCAGATCTCACACTTTGATGCATTTGGTTTGGAGGACATTCCTCCTACAGTCTCATGTTCAAAGAGTATCTTTTTTTAAGGCTCTCGTTGTCATTCCTACATACAGATGTAGCCACACTTATACGTCGCTGTACGTGGTCCCATTCGGAAGTCATGAACTAACCACAGCAATGCCGGGAGAAGCTACAACGGTCACCTTCACTACTGTAAATCTCATTTTTGCTTTTTAAGTTGTGGCTGTATCTACAGTTGCAAGGACATTGTAAGCAATATATTAGCCCTTCTGGCTCAGCAGCAAGACGCCTGGTAGACGTGCTACTCTGTGTATGCAGAGTATTGAAGAAGAGGCCAATACAGCTTCTGATGCCTTAGCAATATGACAGAATGTCACAGCGGTGGCTATGCTGTGGTAATACTGCATTTCCTGCTTGCACGGTGTTGAAACAACAGATGGACTTCGGCACAGGAAGCATCAACAGTCTCTGTCGTTACCCAGACAGAATCACCTGGTCAATGACAGAGAGGAAATAGCTGCAGACCAATGTGGCACTGACATAGGGTGACCGATGTCCAAGGACAGTCCAGATTTTTTATCTAATGTCTCCTGCCCGACTATCTTCTGCTATAGTATGTCCCGATTTTACCAGGAGCAGAGAGAAAAGTAGGGTCTGCCACTGCAATTTCTCCTCCAGCCATTAGGTGGCGTTATGCTGCGCAGCTCATTCTCTGACTGGGTGCAGTGTGAGTGTGTGTGTGTGTGTGTGTGTGTATGACATGTGGAGGGAAGGTGGAGGGGTGAGAGAAATGGCGAGGGGAGGGGGGTTGAAGGAGAGACATGGCGAGGGGATGGGGGTGAAAGAGACATGTGGAGGGGGTAAAAAAGAGACATGGCGAGGGGGTGAAAGAGAGTCTTAGGGAGGGGGGTGAAAGAGACATGGGGAGGGAGTGAAAGAGACATGGGGAGGGGGGGGGGTGAAGAGATTTGGGGAGCCGGGGGTGAAGAGACATGGGGAGGGGGGTTGAAACAGACATGGGGATGGTGAAAGAGGCATGGAAAATGGGGGGTGAAAGAGCGACATGGGGAGGGAAGGGGAGGTGAAAGAGAGACATGGGGAGGGGGTGAGAGACATGGGGAGGGAATGGGGTGAAAGAGGCATGGGCGGGGTGAATAAGCGACATGGGGGGGTGAAAGAGAGACATGGAGAGGGGAGGTGATAGAGAAACACGGGGAGGGGGTGCAAGAGACATAGAGAGGGGGATGAAAGAGAGCCATTGGGAGCGGGGTGAAAGAGAGACATGGGGAGATGGGTGAAAGAGAGACATGGGGAGGGAGGCGATAGAGAGACAAGGGGGTTGAAAGAGAGACATGGGGAGGGGGGATGAAAGAAAGCTATGGGGGAAGTGAAAGAAAGTCACGGGGAGGGTGGGTAGTTCTTTTTTTCTTCTTCACATGTCTGGGAGATGTTGATCAGACGGCTTCTTAGGGTCAAATACGACGTGACAGACTAGGCCTGTGACGTCACATTTGACCGGCAAATGATACATCAACCAATATGATTGGTGGATGTGCCATGTGATGACTTCCATTTTTTTTTGTGGCTGAAATGACATCATCTTAAGTGATCGGATAATAAAAGAACTATTGGATCTCAATATAAATGTAGAAAATATGCAGGGCCAAAGCTATGTCAATGCTGCAAATATACGGGGAAAGCATAATGGAGTTCAAAGACATGTTGAACATGAATCCATGTGCGTTTTATGTACCATGTAGTTCTCATTATTTGAACCCGGTGGTTAACAACGTGGCCAAACCCAATATAGGTGCCATTTAATTTTTTGGCTTAATTCAACCGTTGTATAATTTCTTCCCCAGGTCCTCCAACAGGTAGATCGTTCTTTTAAAATCCTTACCCAATTTAACACTAAAGAGAGTCTGTGAAACATGTTGGGAGCCTCGTATTGATGCAGTTAGACCAATTCGATACCATCTGGGAGCGCTCTATGTTGCATTAGTGTATATTAAAGAAGATGTGACATTTAAAAGTGAACATCATGGCCCCCAGAGTAGAGCTACAAACTATGACAAAGTCCAAAGACCAAATCTGTGGCTACAAAAAACAATCCCAACACTAGATCTTGGGCCCTGTTTGTTTAAATCAAAAACACTACAGAAATGTCCAATCCTTTGTCTCATAAATAGAAAGGTATCCTTACCAACTCCACTTATAAATGGTGTAAATGATCAGTCTTGGGGTTTACAGTATATACATGTAGAAAAGATGGCATCTGGCTGGTTCTGCTCTGTTATTGAGCTATCACAAATCAGCTGTAAATGTTCACATGGAATGGCACCTAGTTAACTTCTTAAATCAATAACTGTAGACTTGCTAGTCCCCTATATCATAGACAGAATCCTCAATAATA
This sequence comes from Ascaphus truei, assembly GCF_040206685.1. Classification (NCBI taxonomy): domain Eukaryota; kingdom Metazoa; phylum Chordata; class Amphibia; order Anura; family Ascaphidae; genus Ascaphus; species Ascaphus truei. The sequence continues at coordinate 24,677,241 of NC_134493.1, read as the reverse complement.
ACAAAGTGGAGACTCACGGTTAGGAAAGGGTTCATCAGTTCAATCCTGCTCCTGTGGGTTGCTGCAGGACACCTTTTGGTGTTCTGTTCGCTAGGTAGATAGTACAAAGTGAAAAATGTGCGATGCACAACCGGAACGAAAAAATAAATGAACTGGAGAGAGGGTACAGCAACTACACAATTTGCTTTCAATAACTCATCTAATCAAATGACCGGCAACAAAACGTGCGCGCACACGGAGGTTTTCAAACACCTCTATGGAGCTTGGTCCCACCCCCCGTTCGCGTCACGCATCACTCACGCGCGGCGCACTTACGCGACAATCGTGCACCGCTCCCCAGCTGCGAGACAACACCCGTAACAATGCCCACCTGTCTCCTGCGCTCTGCGTCCAATCACAGCTCCCGCGGGGGCCGCATCTTCGTTCCGCCTCTCACTCTCATTGCTTCAGTCCTCCTATTTATTCTCTGCTTGCTCAGTCACACAATGCTGAGCATAGACCATAGTAGCCTTGTGTTCCTACATTCCTGCTTTGCCTTGCCTTGTGCCTTGCCTCTCTTGCTTTCAGTTTGACCTCACGTGTACCGACCCGGCTAGACTCTTGGACCCTCTCTGTATAACGACCCCGGCTTCCCCTCGACTACTTGCATCTCTCCATCCCTGACCACGGCTATAGGACATTCTACTAACGCACAGGCTCCAACCCTCGACCTCGGCACAACGGACATCTACCATTCTACTCGCTCCTCCCCACAACCGCGGCAAGTATCTGGACTACCCTCTCTCTCCAACCCCGACCTGGCTACACAGACAATCCAGGTATGCCTCCACTGCCGCAGGTGCGCATTTTCTACTTTCCCACCTCAGTAGCGGGGGTCCGCCTTGTTCGTGGTGAGCGCAAGCGTTACAATTAGAGAGGGTTGGGGTTCCTTACAATGCATCTGATCTCAGATACACTATTAGAGAGGGTTGGGGTTCCTTACAAAGCATCTAATCTCAGACGCGCTATTAGAGAGGTTTGGGGTTCCTTACAATGCATCTGATCTCAGACGTACTATTAGAGAGGGTTAGGGTTCCTCAGAATTTCACAATATAATTATAAGGTTCCTTAACCAAAAGAAGGCTTAAAAACACTGGTCAATACCACCTATACCACCTGTGTTGTGATTTACAGAACCCGCTTTGTTTGGTGTGTCTCATTTTTGTACAATTAGTACAGATATGCAAGTGAAGTGAGCATTTATTCTCTGCCAATAAATGTGTATAGGTTTACGTAACATGCGGGCTTCCTCTGGACTGTTCTGTTTTTCAAACACACTGATATGAATAGCATTATGGGGAGATCAATATTGTAGACATGCTTTCCCTTAGCAACAAGATGCAATAGTAATAGATTATTATGTAATGAGAGAACAAAAAGATGGAACCGGGCGCTTCTAACTATGAAATAACTGAAGTGAATTAGTGGTAAAAAATAACCAATAACAGTGAACCTAAAAACCAAATAAGTATATATATATATATATATATATATATATATATATATATATATATATATATATATATATATATATATATATATATAAATATAGTGAATAAATAACCTTCACCAAAAAACGTGATCAGTAAAATATTAAATGTGAAATACAATACAAATGAATACAGCAGCTCTACACCCTTTAATGGACTGTCCAGGTCCAATGTAGTCTTGCGTTGTCTTACAGGTAGGAGGAGCGCTGTGGTTCTCGAGATAATTTGTGAAAAATAGAAAAAATAGTATAATAGTTCGGATGGTATTAATAAGTGAAATATAAAATAGTCTCTGTGTTAGTGTCACTCACAAATTGATTCAGATATATCAGACGTATCAGAGATCCATCTCTCTCTGATGGGAGCCCTTTATTGGAAGCCCTCTGGTGATGGAAGCCTTATAACTGTTGGTCTGGTAAGCTTGATGTTTGATGGAATCGTAAAGTACTCAGTATACCTCCCAAGGAATGTGGAGAAAGAAAGGAGAGAGCGCACAATAGTGTGGTGTGATAAGGGTATATATTGCACAAAAATAGCATATAGGTAATGCACTCACATTTTGGCATTAGAGACAATTAGTTAGAGAGAACTGCTGGTGACTCGTGGAAGACGCCAGTGTATTCAGTCACTGGAAAGCTTCCGCATCTGCCTACGTCACATCCTGTGACGGTGTCACGCCTGTATGCCCGCAGACCTGGCAAGACCCCAATACTGAGGTGGGAAAGGTATTACACCATACACCCTCAGCAGTGGGAGCAAGCCCGGAGTGTGGTATAGCGTTGCTGGGCCTGTTGAAAGAGTAGTTAGTGATACTTGCAACGTCTTTAGTAGTATGCGTAGGGATAGTCGTGTCCGTGTGCCAATGTCCAAGGGTTCCAGAGGGTAGAGTCGTCGGCGTACAAAGCCAGGTCCAAGGGTTCCAGAGAGCAGCATGGTCGAGAGCGTAGCAAGGTTCAAAGGGATACACAGAGCAGAATAGTCCAGAGTAAGCAGGGTCAAAGCCAGGGAAATCCAAAGGAGAAACACAGGAGCAGGATACAGCAGTGACACAGAGGGAGCACAGCATAGGTCAGCACACAGGGAAACAGGAACTATGCAGAGTGAGGAAGAAGTGGACAGACAGGGATTATCATACTGCTCCCTTGTAGCTATTAATTCAAGCTCCCACATTTTATCTGTCAGGCTTATTGCATTAGCAAGCATGCATTTAAGTTTTTTTTCAGCCTGTACTATTATCTTATCTGCTCCTTCCTTTCTGCTCCCACTTGGTTTAGTGTTTAGAAGTTTTCTAAATTACTTTTACAATGTCAGTTTTATGCCTAAATGTTCAAATCTGTGAACTTGTTACCGTATGTTATGGACAGTGGATTTCATAAAAGACCGAGGACCATAAATTGAATGAATTCACACGATTTCCATTATTTTGGGGATATACAGTCAGTGCCTTAATTCCATTTTCTTCTGTAATAATGCTCTTTGACACTATTTTCCACTGCCATCTACTCCCTGACAAAGAGCTGCAGGAGAGGTATACAGTAATTACCTGGCCAATGGCAAATATGCAATTCTGCATCACCACTATAATATTTTTTAGCAGTTGTTACAAACATCCTAATTGACAGAGCGGTAAGACCACTATGCAAAAATTGCATTATCAATTAGATCTTTTCCCTCCTTATTTCTCAGACTGTATATAATGGGATTCAACAAGGGGGTCACCACACAGTAGAATATAGACACAACTTTGTCAATGTGAAATGAGTACTTAGACTGTGGCCAGACATATATAAATATAATCGTCCCCTAGATAGAATATGCCGACCACTGTGAGGTTACACACACATGTGGAGAAGGCTTTCCGACAGCCTGTGAGCGAGGAGATCCACAAAATGGTTACAATGATGCAAACATAGGACACCATAGTGAGAAGAAAGGTTGCTGGTAAGGTGACAGATGTGGACATGTAATATATGGCATCAACTACATGGGTAGAGGACCAAGACAGTTTTAACACTGCAGGCACATTTACCAGTTAGTGGTCAATAGAGTTAGGACCACAAAACGTCAACTGAGATGTAGAATAAGTGGTGAGTATACACCATAGAAACCCAGCAGAGCATGGCCAGCATGTGACACGTCCTGTTGGTCATTATACGTAGCTGTGTAAAGTTATGGCTTACAAATGGCAAGGGAATGATCGTAAGCCATGCCAGCCAGGAGGAAACGCTCAGTGGAATCCAACGAAAAAGGAGAAGTACATTTGAGCCATGTAGCTGAAGAAAGAGATTGCCGTTGGCTTGGTCATGAGGTTCCTGAGCATCTTGGGAACACTGACGGAGGTGTATCACATTTCCATAAAGGTGGAGTTTCACAGGAGCAAATACTGTACATGGGCTCATGAAGGTATCAGTCCAGGCTGATAATGGGTGAGGATAGTGATATTGCCCATCAGGGTCACTGTGTAGAATAAGGACAACAAGATAGAAGGGACCAGGTGAAAATTCTGAAAGTTGGGAAAATTCAGGAGGGTCAATTCTGTGACGAGTTCTATTCTCCCTCAGGGTCTTCCCAGTCTGTAATAATACTGAAAATGTCTTCATTTAATTACATATACATTAATAAATTATCCATGTATTAAAAAATCCATCATCCAACTAAAATTAAATGTTTAAATGTAAAACTATTGGACATTGTGCTATGTTCTGCCCATTGTAATATATTATACAGGACATGGAGAAAAAGGTAAGCCGGCGCCGATTCAAACCGTGACGTGTAAAGTCCAAATCAAGTCCTTTAGTGATGGTGATGAGCAAAGTGCAGATTTCCTCCAAAACGTGACGTGATACTGTATGTGAAAAAACAAAGAGAGAATTATGGTGCAGTATGTCAAATTGAGGACATAAAAACATATAACACTGACAACATTTAACAAACAAGACAGACTCACAACAACAACTAGCCAGACAAAAATTATTAATAAAAAGCTATTTAATAACAACTAATGCAGAATTCTGGATAATTTCACACACTAATCCGGGGGGGCAAAATCGTTGCCCTACTCACAGGATGCAGGATGTTTGAAAGCAGTAGGACTGGAAGCACTTTCTGTGGATCCAAGATGGCGATCGGAGCTCACTCTCTGGCGTCCCCACGTGTGGCAGATGCTGTATGGAGTTCCAGAGGGTCTGGATCAATGATGCTGCTACGCGTGTCTCTCTCTCCTCCTGCCGGTTTCAAACTCTCCTTCTCTCCTGTACCCAGCCTTGCGGTGTACTCTCCACGAATAATAAGCTTCTAAAAACGAGTCCTCCCAACGCGTTTCATGCGCATGCGCGCACTTTTTCAAGGGATGTGGCACATTGTGCTATGTTCTGCCCATTGTAATATATTATACAGGACATGCATTACATTGAATCCCGTGTCCCTGCTCCATAGAGCTAACAATCTGATTTTAGGTGCCTGAGGCACAGGAAGATTATTTGGACTGCAGTGATCCTTGTCCATAATATATTATAATATTATGTGACAATATTATAACAACTGGCATATATTACATTTACAGTGTACATCTACGTCGCACCAAAGGCGGACAGCCTTTGGGGCAGGCGAAGGGCAGGCAAAGGGTGTGAGCTATTTGCTGATGTTAAAACTTCTCTATTTCAATCTGAAACTCACCAGCCCTTTGTTTTATCCCTTTTTCCAACTCTATCTGTTCATGAAATGTCTGTGAATTGACTGTATAACTCTGTTCATTGAATGTAACCATGTATTGTTATAACTCTGTGTCCAGGACACACTTGAAAACGAGAGGTAACTCTCAATGTATTACTTCCTGGTAAAACATTTTTATAAATAATATATCTACTGATAATTATAAATACTATGTCTCTGCTACAAGCCTACTAACGTTTTTTTTTAAAGCCACCAATTTTATATGAAAAGGATTGCTAAAGTCCTGAAAGGATTCAACAGAAGGGTCACCCCCTGCTTTCCTCTTACAAAGTTCAGTCACTTATGAATATTGCTAGGATCCATTTTAAAGCTCAGCTTTCAAATTATTGCTACTTTATCTCAGATTAGTCCAGTTCAGGAGTGGCCAACTCCAGTCCTCAAGGGCCACCGGCGGCAGGTCAGGTCATTGACTGAGCCTCTAATTGAGCCACACACATGGCTGAGAAAGGTTCACTCCTTAAGTCAGGAGGCTACAAGGCCCCAAATTCCGGGGAATTATGTAGGGTAAAGGTTAGTTAGCTTGCGAAGCATGTATTTGAGCTCGAGGAAGGTTATTTGTATTATTCACTACAGTGCGAGGGGAGGAGAAAGTTAATTTTGAATTCTCTCTCTCTCTTCTATGTAACTTGGTACTAAATAAACTCACTATGATATTCTGAACCCTTAGACTTATTGATATTATTTGTACGCTTTCACACACTCACTGGATAGTTGAACTTCTAGGCTCTAGGGCATTCATCCAGCAGCAGAAACAGTAGTGATATAGTCCAAAGATGGAAAAACAGACGCGTTTCGGTGTTCCTACTCTTTGACAAAGGGCAGGAACGCTCGAAACGCATCACAGTAGATTCTATACCCACTCACCTTGATGTTCCCCATTTCCTTCCCTAATAAATAGGTCTTTAATTACATTCCCTGATGTTCTGTACTGCATTTTTTCCTCTACACGATGTGCACCGTTTTTCCATCTTTGGACTATATAATTTCTCCTCAATTGACTGTCACAAACCGGTATTAATGCTGATATACAGCAGCGGCAGCTTTTATTCTCACATTTCCCGCACGGCAGGATGCGTGCGGGAAACGTGGTGACGCTGCTTGTCGTGACGTCACTGTAACGTGACGCGCCCGGCTTCCACGGCTTCCCCGACACCCCTGGAGTGAGGTAAGCGGGGGTGCGGGGAAGCAGAGGGGCAGAGCAGGAGCCGGGTTTGGGGTCGGGAAGGGGGTTAGAAATGCGCTGGGGTGGAGGGGGGTGCGCGGAGGAACACGCGCCAGCTGGAGTAGATCCCGGCCTGCCGCCGGCAAATGTAAGAATAAAAGCTGCCGCTTCTGTACATGAATTTACTTGCAGCTGAAAAGTGCTACGGAATGGACGGAACTAGCCAATAGGTACACTTGTTTCTCTCTTTGTATCTCTCGTGTATCTCCTTGTAGAAAACAGTCTACAGAAGCTTACAAGCAAGTGAGCACCTCATTTCAAGGACCCATAAAGATGTTCAATTTAATATTTGCACAGATCATCTTACCATTAAAACACGGTGTTCAGAGATTTATTTGTATATATTAATATCCACGTAAAGTACAATTAGTGATACATTTTCTATAACATGCTCATCATCTATCAAATAAGTAATTGATCTTCAGACTGTGGTAATTAGCCGAAGGTACCGAGCTTCAACCAATGGGAGACACGCAGCGCTCCTTGGCTTTAACACATGAGCATATGCAGTCCAAGTTTTAAAAGGGGGATGGAAGATGAGAGAGAGAAAAAAAGAGGGGCTGGGGGAGAGAGAAAGGAGTAGAGAGGAGTGCGTGATTGTGTTAACAGTAAGAGAATGCGTTTGACACCACATCATGGAACAATCAGGATGCAATGGGGTTAGATGCGTATTCACTACAAAATACTCTGACATTTTAAGCATCAATAAATAGTAAGAATTCTGTTTTCCTTTCTTTTTCTTAGAAGTCATGTAATAAACATTTAGAGCCTCATTCAGAAAGCCTCGATAAGGCCCTTATCGAGCACTTATCGACCAAAATGGCTACTCGTATTCAGAAAGCCTCGATAAGTGCTTGCTAACGGCCTGTATCGATGCAAAATTTTATCACCAACAGAAATTCGCCAATTGAGCGGTGATCAGCCGCTTATCGACCATTTTCTGAAGGATCATAAACTTGCGCGATTCAGATACCCGCGAGTCGGCTGTCGCGGCCTATCGCAGCCCATCGCAGCCCAAAAAGGCGTTCTTCTCCCCAAATCCAATTCACCTCAAACTTTAGGTAAATTGGTGTGGAGATGGCCTTGATGAGCTGCGATGTGTCGGGACTTACAAAAAATCAGGCCCTTTTCCTGCCTCGGATTGATGCCGGGGGTCTCCGAAGCTGATAGCAATTAATAGCAGCTTAACCGCTAAGGTAATGAAGGGGTTAAACAACGTGCCAGGCTTTCTGTAAAGACATACATTACAATACAATACTGTGGCTAGCGAGGGTGGGTGAAGGGGGAATTTGGCCCTTAGTGGCTGTTTAGGCCTTGTGGGGGGGTTGCGGGGGGGTTGCGGGGGGAATTAACCCCTTCACTACCTTACCGGTTAATATCGCTAAGCAATAAAGGGGTTAACCCAACCGCTACCCACTCGCAAGGTCTAGACACCCATCCTTAAGGCTAATACCCCCTTCACCCATCCATGAAGCCTAAGCACCCACCCCTGACTGACTATACCCACCCTATAGCCATTGAGTAGTATAGTGGTACATCATACCCATATAATAATAATATGGGCATGATAAGCCTCTATAGCACTCAATGGGCACCCTAATTACAATACATTAATACACTAGACACACAATAATAAAACCTAACTAAACTCCAAAAAAACACACTTCACTAAATATAAACAGTAGCCAGCTAATCCAATCAATACAAGCAATAAAAACATCAACAATGAATTAATTAAACCATTAACCAATCAAACCAATTAATTCCTAAATCAACTCAACATGAATAGTAACACTAACCAATCCAAACAATTAATTACTACAACATTAATGAATTTAAACAGTAAAATACAAAGAAAGAAATTCTAACAATATCTGAACTAACCATAAAACGCATTAGCTAACATAATATAACATTAACTACAAATGAACACAAATCGCAAACCTTTTAGTAGCATTAAGCATGAACAAACAAACAATCACATCCACATAATACAATGAAATGAAAAAAAAACCACAGCAATACCAAGCGAGAAATGCCCTCCAAATATTGGCATAATAATGTATTAATCTGTACCCTAAAGAGGTACAGATTAATATATTATCAGTCAATGTGCCTCCCCAAAAAATCAAAACACACATCCAATGAATAAACCTGTAAAAAGAGACATTTACAAACATTGAATATATTACTTACCAATAGAAGCGGTGGCCCTCCGACTCCCGGGGTAACAGGAAGCTCACGCACCTTGAAGCCCTCCAACAGCATCCGATGCCATCCGCCATGAAGATCCGGATCAGGTACCCAAATCTTCTTTTTTCTAGTTGGGTTCCTGAGGGACTTGTCTGTGCAAGAAGGTGACACACCCCTCTCACAACCCGAAACGCAGGCAATCGACCAAGGTGGTCCCTATACCGGCACCTTTCATCTAATAATTTTATTGACCTTCTTCATACAAACTATATACATGAATAAACCAGTGTGGGTACAAGTCATAACCTATTTATTCAGTGAACACGAACGAATCCTAGAACCCTCCCGGACTTCTAGTCACCCCAACCCCTCGTGCTCTGTGTGATCTTCAGCTCTGCGGCAGAGTCCAGTGTGGTCAACCCTCCCCCCGCTCCGATGCCCAATCCCCTCAAGGCTCCCTCCCTCTTAAACAAGTTATATTTTGCTTTGGCTGAAATTCAAACCTATTTCCTTCTAGGCCACAGTCCCTTAATAACCTCTCCCCTCCGCATGAGTCCCTTGTTTATTATGGCCGCCCACCCTGACTCCCTCCCCCCTCCCCTTTCCCCCCACCCAACCTCCACCATCATCCTTATCTTCGGTATGGGGGCTTTTCTTCTTCGCAGGACCTTTTCAGCTTTAGAGGTGTCCACATACCCAGTTCAGCGAAGGTACATAGCGACCGTACTCTCGTTATACTCCCCCCTATACATTGCGGCCGAGCATCTCCCCATCGGCCCCCCATGGACATCTACTGCAGGTAAGTGGAGAGAGATGAATCATCTGGACCATAGAAAACATGGAGGTCCACCCTAATTCTTGCCCTCATATCTAAGTCCCTAACCCCCCTGCACTTCTAAGACTATCCCTTTTTTCTCTACTTCCCTGTCCCTTCTCTAGACTACTCCTTCTTCCCTCGTCACCCCTTAGCTCCTCAGCGGGGCTGGAGTTTCAGCGCTTTTGCTTGGCCCTGCTTGGCTGAACTCCTCCCTCTCCTACCCTACCGAGGGGATGCTTCTATCCCTTCTCCCTCCTAGTCTACCCCCAGCCTTTCTCCCCCACCCTTTCTCCAGCGAGTAGATTAGCTTCCATGTGACCATCCACATCCCCCAGTCTGAGCCCCCGTCGGCGAGATAATGGAGTCCAGCCGGACTCAGTGCCCTCTTCTACCACCTGGGGTCTCTCCCAGCCGTACCCTCATCATGAGCTTACATGGCCGACATGCACCTTCGCGCCACCAGGGGTCCTCGTCACTCATCTCTCCTTCTGCTGCTACCAAGATGGCCGTGATGCATCTTCCCACCACCAGGGGACTTCTTCTTTATCGCACTCCTCCAGGAAGAATCAAGATGGCCGTTATTCACCTTCCCCTTCCACCAGAGGGACCAACTAAACACCGCACAAATCGTATGAAACTCAGAGCCGGGGATGGCTCCTTTAAGTGCTAACTTGGGGATGATTGACACCGGAGAAACACTTACGCACTGTGTTGCTCCTCTGCAGTTCCACACGCTTCCACGACGCCTCCGGAGCTGGATCCTCGGCTGGGAGCTGCTGTTCAGGACCCGAGGAAGAGACAGGTAGGCCTATTTTTTTCAGAAACTCAGCTCTCCCCTCCACATGTTTCAGAGTGAACATTTTTTAACACCATTAATCCAAATGGGAACAGCTATCTATACCGGATCCCATTATCGCATAGGGCTTTGGTAATTGATGACAGGGCTCTCCTCTTTGACAGGGTTGCCGGGGCAAGGTCCTGAAACACCTGGAGTTTCAGTCCCTCGAATTCCAGGGACTTAGCCGCTCTGGCGATTTGACATATGTTTTCCTTTATTTTAAAGTAGTGTAGCCTTATGATTATGTCCCTCGGCGAGTCTCCATGTTGCGGTTTGGATCGCAACGCTTGGTGACATCTGTCAAATTGTAGCTCTATTTCAGTCTTGTCTGGTAGCATATGCAACAGCCAGTTGGAGGTAAATTCCTCTGGATCTGACACCGACTCCGGGACACCCCGTAGGTGGATATTATTTCACTGGTCTTGGTTTTCTGAGTCTTTCTGCCTGTCATTTATATCCGCAATCATTTTATAGAGTTGGGCCGTGGATTTCTCATTTTTCTGGATGGCTCTAGTACAGTATTTGCATCCACTTTATTTTTCAGTGTGTTGGTTCTGTCACCTAAACTGTCAATATCTTTCCTGAGTTCCCAGAGCTCTTTCTGAAAAAAGGTCTTCATCTCCGAGCAGAACACTTTCATGTCCTTTCTTGTGACCCAGTCTTGGTCCAAAGCCTCCGCTCTACTCGCGGGTCTGCTTGTGGATCTTTCACTCTGAGTCGGAGCCCGCCATTTGCCTGCTTTCCTCCCCTACACTCACTCGTGTCAGCTCACCTTTCGGGAAATAAACTGTTACCATCGGGGTTCTCTTTCGAGATATCGTTCTCCTTGGCATCCTTGGGGGCCCCGGCGTCTGAATTTCTGGTTTTCACTGTTATTCTCCTGGTTTTTGTGCTGTAAGTACATACATTAATTGCCGGCAGGGACGGAGTGAAAGTATGAGGAGTGGGGGTGCGAAGGGGAGAGGGGGGAGTGAGAGAATGAGGAGGGAGTGAGAGGATGAGGAGGGGGTGAGAGGATGAGGAGGGTAGGAGAGGATGAGGAGGGGTGGGTGAGAGAATGAGGAGGGAGTGAGAGGAGGATGAGGATGGGGAGAAGCGAGATGATGAGGAGGGGGAGTGAGAGCAGGAGGAGGGGGGAGTGAGAGGATGAGGAGGGGGAGAAGCAAGATGATGAGGATGGAGGAGTGAGAGGAGACGGAGGGGGAGTAAGAGGATGAGGAGAGGGATTGAGAGGATGAGGAGGGGGTGAGTTTGAGGATGAGGTGAGGGAGTGAAAGGATGAGGAGGGGTGTAGTGAGGATGAGGGAGGGTGTAGTGAGAGGATAAGGATGAGGAGTGGTGGGAGTGAGAGCATGAGGAGCAGTGTAGTGAGAGGATGAGGAGGGGGGAGTGAGATGATGAGGAGGCATGGAAAGATGGTGAGGAGGGGGGAGATGGTGAGGAGGGGCAGAGGCGGAGAAGGGGTTGAGAGGCTGGGCAGGAAGCAGAGAGGATGAGGAGGGGGAGAGGTGGGGGAGAGGAGGGCGGAAGAGGGGGGGAGACGATGAGGAGAGGGAGAGGATTAGGAGGGGAAGAGGATGAGGAGGGTGGAGGTAGGATAAACAGGGGGGAGTGAAAGGGTGAAAAGGGAGAGAAAGGATAATGAGGGGGAGAGTATGAGGAGGAAGGGGAGAGGATGAGGAGGGGGAGAGAGGATGAGGAGTGGGGAGTGAGAGGATAAGAAGGGGGAAGATGAGGGGGAGATAGGATGGGGAGAGATGATGTGGTAGGAGAGAGGATAAGGAGGGGAGGAAAGCGGATGAGGAGGGGGATAGGAGAGAGAAAGAATGGGGAGGGGGGGAGAGGGAATGGGGAGGGGTGGGAGAGAGAGAATGGGGATATAACAAAAAATATATACTTCATAAAACTCATATGGGTTTTGTTGAGATATGGGTCTCTCTCGGCCCACTTGGTTTCGACATGCGAGAAGGACTTACAGAAGAGCAAAACCTAGAAATCCAATTGGATAAGGCTCTTTCTGCACGCTTTTGCACAACTCATAGCTACTAGAATATCCCTGTGTCTATCCAAGATGAGGTTTTAGTGTACTGACAAAAAACATCCAAAAAATAAATTGTAATTAAGGCTGCGAGGTGTCACTGTATATAGAATATACATCCAGTAGCACTCTCATTGTAAAAGACTCTTATCTTTATCCCCCCACAAATAAGCAGGGGGACCCATTCAATAACCATAATGCGTATGTCTGAAGCATTAAAGCAAAGTGCAGTGCTGTACCAAAGTAGTAGTTTAGTTTAGACTGCCCTTGAATGGAGTTGAACACTTCCCCAGTGCTGGAATTAGGACATAAAGGGTCTATGCAGCAACATAGAGTAATTGTGTTTAGACGCATGGCTCTATTTTTTGGAGCAGAGCCGCAGCATATATACTGTAAGAACAGTTTCTTACTTCTGACGCGGTATGTTAGACTTATGGCACTTCAGATATGGAGGATTTTTTGGGGGCAAATAAAAAGTAAAAAAAAAAAAAGTATCAGAGAAATGCAAGTTGTGATACATCTCAAAAGAATCTGTGCACCATGTAACTCCCCCAACTCCTCCTACTGACTCTCCCCAAGGTGCATGCTGGGACAGACGCACAATGTGATACATCTCCTTATAATCTGTGCACCATGTAACTCCTCCCCAACTCCTCCTACTGACTCTCCCCAAGGTGCATGCTGGGGCAGAGACGCAGACTGTGATACATCTCATTATAATCTGTGCACCATGTAACTCCCCCCCAACTCCTCCTACTGACTCTCCCCAAGGTGCATGCTGGGACAGAGACGCAGACTGTGATACATCTCATTATAATCTGTGCACCATGTAACTCCCCCCCAACTCCTCCTACTGACTCTCCCCAAGGTGCAAGCTGGGACAGACGCAGAATGTAATACATCTCATTATAATCTGTGCACCATGTAACTTCTCCCCAACTCCTCCTACTGACTCTCCCCAATGTACAAGCTGAGGAAGATGGGGCATAATTTGGAGCAAAAGGCTTAGATACAGTAAATACAGTAAGTGCAGGGTTTTGCTCCAAAATTGCCTTGATACATAGACCCCAGAGAGAGAGCTTCAAATGTGTTTAAAAAGGAGAAATACTGGGCCTGGCCTTAGTAGGAGCTGACAAATGACTGATTGTATCTGTGCAGGTGGTGTTATTTATTCTGTTTGACATACACAGTAACTTCTCAGCATTTTACATGTGACATACATAAGGGGATGATACTTTATCTTGCCATGAAGTCAATGCATTTGAACCCAGTGATACAGTATGTTGATCCTACTGCTGTCAGTGGCACTGTCCATATGTGTACTTGTGTCACCCAATGTACGTAATACAATGTATCACAGCAGCTGTGATTTTTATGACTGCTACTCTAGTTAACCACTTCTCAACCCCTTGAAATTAAATGTCAAAGTAACTGATTTCTCTATTATGACATCACGAGACAGCATCATTGAGCCTCCTAGGAGATGCCAGCAGCCGTGTTCTGTAATGACATCATGGAATCGCCTTAGAGACTGAGATAAATACACAAATGTAAACTTGTTTGTGCGTGACTTGAATTAGTGCCCAAAGGAAACCGGTAGTTTCGTGGACATCTCAGAGATAGGAAAAGTGTGGCGCTGTACAGAGAGACTAATTATCTCCACCTTAACTCTGTATCATGGCAGGTAGGAAGCAACATGTCCTTTAAATACTGTACCAAAAAAGAAATGGATAATATCTATATTTTTGAATTGTTTACTTGCACAATGTTTTATGGGGTACAGAACAGATAATATGACTCCTATCATTGGATGGGAGAAAGAAGACGGATGGGGGTGGGGGGGCGGCAGACAACACACAAGGGGTTAGGTACGTGGCCTTGATCGGATAATATTTTTTTTATAAATGTCAAAACTGATTTCTTATAGATACATACACACATATTTGTTTTATTGAATTTACTTTTATATCTGGCTTGTAATTCAAAATCTTAAATGATTTGAACAGTAATGTATAGAAAAGAACACATGTACTGTATACATAAATGTCAAAGCGACAAACGTCTATGGGATCTATGTGATAGTAAAAAAAGACACAGGGACCTTAGTGTATACAGTAGGATTAGTTATGTATAAGGCATGCTTTTTCCTTGCCCTAAGTTTAGGTCAATAACTATTGGACCAATTCTACACCCTGGGGTGTAATGTTCGACTACTTTCAGCCATATCCTTAAATTATTGTCTACAGCAGTGTTTTTCAACCAAGGTTCCTAGGAACCCTAGGATTCCCCGGGCATCCCTAAAGAGTTCGCTGTAATTTCAGGTCATTTTAAAATTGTACTTATTACAGAAGAATTTACAGTACAATGCATCAGATCTTAGAAGCGCTATTAGAGAGGGTTGGGGTTCCTCACACTTCATCTGATCTCAGACACGCTATTAGATAAGGTTGGGCTATATAACAATGCATCTCATCTTAGACTCGCTGTTAGAGAGGGTTGGTGTCCCACAGAATTTCACATTGGGTTCCTTAACCAAAAAAAGGTTGGAAACCACTACTCTACATGTAACTCCTCCCCAACTCCTCCTACTGACTCTCCCCAAGGTGCATGCTGGGGCAGAGACGCAGACTGTGATACATCTCATTATAATCTGTGCACCATGTAACTCCCCCCCAACTCCTCCTACTGACTCTCCCCAAGGTGCATGCTGGGACAGAGACGCAGACTGTGATACATCTCATTATAATCTGTGCACCATGTAACTCCCCCCCAACTCCTCCTACTGACTCTCCCCAAGGTGCAAGCTGGGACAGACGCAGAATGTAATACATCTCATTATAATCTGTGCACCATGTAACTTCTCCCCAACTCCTCCTACTGACTCTCCCCAATGTACAAGCTGAGGAAGATGGGGCATAATTTGGAGCAAAAGGCTTAGATACAGTAAATACAGTAAGTGCAGGGTTTTGCTCCAAAATTGCCTTGATACATAGACCCCAGAGAGAGAGCTTCAAATGTGTTTAAAAAGGAGAAATACTGAGCCTGGCCTTAGTAGGAGCTGACAAATGACTGATTGTATCTGTGCAGGTGGTGTTATTTATTCTGTTTGACATACACAGTAACTTCTCAGCATTTTACATGTGACATACATAAGGGGATGATACTTTATCTTGCCATGAAGTCAATGCATTTGAACCCAGTGATACAGTATGTTGATCCTACTGCTGTCAGTGGCACTGTCCATATGTGTACTTGTGTCACCCAATGTACGTAATACAATGTATCACAGCAGCTGTGATTTTTATGACTGCTACTCTAGTTAACCACTTCTCAACCCCTTGAAATTAAATGTCAAAGTAACTGATTTCTCTATTATGACATCACGAGACAGCATCATTGAGCCTCCTAGGAGATGCCAGCAGCCGTGTTCTGTAATGACATCATGGAATCGCCTTAGAGACTGAGATAAATACACAAATGTAAACTTGTTTGTGCGTGACTTGAATTAGTGCCCAAAGGAAACCGGTAGTTTCGTGGACATCTCAGAGATAGGAAAAGTGTGGCGCTGTACAGAGAGACTAATTATCTCCACCTTAACTCTGTATCATGGCAGGTAGGAAGCAACATGTCCTTTAAATACTGTACCAAAAAAGAAATGGATAATATCTATATTTTTGAATTGTTTACTTGCACAATGTTTTATGGGGTACAGAACAGATAATATGACTCCTATCATTGGATGGGAGAAAGAAGACGGATGGGGGTGGGGGGGCGGCAGACAACACACAAGGGGTTAGGTACGTGGCCTTGATCGGATAATATTTTTTTTATAAATGTCAAAACTGATTTCTTATAGATACATACACACATATTTGTTTTATTGAATTTACTTTTATATCTGGCTTGTAATTCAAAATCTTAAATGATTTGAACAGTAATGTATAGAAAAGAACACATGTACTGTATACATAAATGTCAAAGCGACAAACGTCTATGGGATCTATGTGATAGTAAAAAAAGACACAGGGACCTTAGTGTATACAGTAGGATTAGTTATGTATAAGGCATGCTTTTTCCTTGCCCTAAGTTTAGGTCAATAACTATTGGACCAATTCTACACCCTGGGGTGTAATGTTCGACTACTTTCAGCCATATCCTTAAATTATTGTCTACAGCAGTGTTTTTCAACCAAGGTTCCTAGGAACCCTAGGATTCCCCGGGCATCCCTAAAGAGTTCGCTGTAATTTCAGGTCATTTTAAAATTGTACTTATTACAGAAGAATTTACAGTACAATGCATCAGATCTTAGAAGCGCTATTAGAGAGGGTTGGGGTTCCTCACACTTCATCTGATCTCAGACACGCTATTAGATAAGGTTGGGATATATAACAATGCATCTCATCTTAGACTCGCTGTTAGAGAGGGTTGGTGTCCCACAGAATTTCACATTGGGTTCCTTAACCAAAAAAAGGTTGGAAACCACTACTCTACAGTTATACAAAGGCCCCCAAAAAAACAAAGCCACAAAACGAGGGCAGAATCTGCCACTTGATTTACAGATATAGCTGACCTGAGTGCTCCTCCAGATACCTCAATATACCAGACATGTCTCAGAATACCACACCATAATATTACCACAAAATACCACAGTAGGAACAGGCAATTTTTATTTTTTTATTTTTAAAGATCCAGTTCCGAAAGCTATGGTACATCTACAATTGTCATTGTGTTCAGAGGTGGACATGAAAGCAGGTGATGGACTGCACAAGTTATATATGTCAGTTGCCACTTGGTGTCGAAAACTACCTAGAAATAGTTTTCTGTCTGTGTTACATCCCAGCACATCATTAATGTGTGTGTATATATATATATATATATATATATATATATATATATATATATATATATATATATATATATATATATATATATATATATATATATATATATATATATATATATATATATGCTGTGAGTGGGTTTACTGGCTTTGCATCTCCAAAGCCCTTGCTTAAAAGCTGTGTCTAAAGCAGCATGCATTGGCTATGGGTTGCTCATGTAATGTGAGCTTGAGATAAAAGGTGGCACTGTGTGCTCATTTGCATGTCATTTCCCAGAATCCCTTGCTGCAGTGGAAGTGCTGTGTGCTGGGTGATAAGGGTGAAAGACAGGGTTGCAGACCTGTCTAAGACATGCAAATGAATATACAGGAATGTTTACAGTTGCTTTATGCTTTACTGTGGATGAGCTTGCTTAAAAATGTATTTAAAATATTGAAGCTTCTGACCACTATTGATCAGAGTAGCGGTCTGTAACATTGATAATCAAATAAATGTGTTTTCACAGCAAGCAATTTTCCCTGTTAGTGCTTGCTATTCATAACAAAACAAAGACCCCCAAAAACTTTATTCAAAACCAGAACCAAAACCCCAAATATTTTAAAGGCAAAATAAAAATACCAAGCCAAGTGAGCATCTCTATGTATTTCATATGTATTTGATATCAAGAATATATTTTCACAGGTCTGTTAAAGCAGTCCCAACCCCCCAAAGTCAGGCTTTTAGGATATCCCAGCTTCAGCGCAGGTGGCTCAATCAGTCCCTGCTTTAGCACAGCTGGCTCAATCAGTCCCTGCTTCAGCACAGGTGACTCAATCAGAGGCTGATTGAGTGATTGTGCCACCTGTGCTAAAGCTGGAATATCCTGAAAAGTTAACCTGTTGGGGGGGCTTGAAGACTGGAGTTGAGTCCCCGTGTGTTAAAGAAATGTGCCTTGATTGTGCTTTTCACGCCCTTCACTTTTACCTTTCTTCCTTACAGATCAGTTTTTAAATGCCTCTGCTGTGAACCCTCCACCGACCTGCAGTGTTCCTGCAGTCACCACTGCTTACCCTTCATGGAGCAACAGCTCCCACCCAGTAGGGAGGAATACTGAAGTCTACAGACATGGGGCCCAAGGCATGATTTTGCAACAAGGGTCTGCAGGAACACCAATGTATCTACAGCAGATCCCACAGGCAACAAGCGCTTACCCTCATGTATCGGACATGAACGGAGGATTCTACCACACTGCTACAGGAGGATACGCAGGATTTGCAGGACAGGTTAGGGGAGAAGCCACAACGCAGCCTGTTACATTCCGTCCCAACAAACAGTTGGAAAGACGTGCTACAATAGGGCCTTGTATAATGACCACCCAGTATGCACAACTTCAGCAGCCACCATTCATACCCCTTAGAGGAATGCAGACCTTACAAGGTGAGATATGGAGAATCTTTACTAATCATTGTTCAAAATCTTCTCCTTGACTGATACCATTACCTGTTATAAAGATCTTTAATTACGGTCATTCGCCACTGTAGTCTTACAAAGATATACCAAGTTAAAAGGGTGAAGGAGGAGGAGTGAGCTCTGGGGGGAGGTGCCACAGCCTCCAAAGAGACATAGGTTAACACAGATACCCAGCAAGCTCAAACTCCCACACCCACCACAAAGTGAATATATATTTATGTCAACCAGAGAGCTACTGAGCGTGGCAATTGTATATAACAAGAGATAGGGGGTGCCCAATGCTGCATCCAATTGACAAAATGTGTGTCTCTTTGGAGGCTGTGGCACCTCCCCCCAGAGCTCACTCCTCCTCCTTCACCCTTTTAACTTGGAAGGTCATTCCACTTGCTGCAGGAACAAGACCCATTATGGTTTCCCCTCTCACAGAGGTAAAAGGAAGTGTTCACAGTGTAGTGTAGGACCTGCATTATTTTGGTTATACCTTGACGTTGGTATGCAGGCTTATGACGCCTTTGGCCAAAGGGTTAACTAAATAACCAATTATTATTATTGAAGTATTTTACTTTATATGTTTTGTCAATTGGATGCAGCATTGGGCACCCCCTGTCTCTTGTTATATACAATTGCCACGCTCAGTAGCTCTCTGGTTGACATAAATATATATTCACTTTGTGGTGGGTGTGGGTGTTTGAGCTTGCTGGGTATCTGTGTTTACAAAGATATAGAACTCTACAGTATGTAGTCCTCGCCAATACTGAAGGGATAAAGCATGTGTTTGCTTTTCTTTCTTTGTGTTATTATGTACAATGTGTTGGTATTTATGATAATTGATTATTTCTCCTTTTTGATTTTGTTACAGTGTGTCAGACCTCGCTTGGAGCTCAACATATTTCCCAGGCCAGTTTAATTACACAAGGAGCAGTTCAGCTTGCTGCTAATGAAAAAAGTGAACCACCTCTAATGTACCCAACTCAACCAGCTCGGAAGCTGAGCCACCTCCCAAAGTTACATATTGAAGTGCAAAGCAACAAAGAGTTATATGTGCCAGTGTGGAAAAGGGGTGGGTTAAAAGATATGGAGAAGAGATCTTCAGAGGTGAAGGTCCCCTCACATATGGCTCAGAAGGTTCGTAATAACGTGCTGAGTTCAGTGAAGACTAAGTGTCCGTCAAAGTCTGAGGGGGTACCAAAGTGCTCCACAGTGGAAACAAAGAAGAAAAAGATCCTTTCTTCAGCTGCAAAGGATCAAGTCCCTCAAACTGCACAGCAAAAGAAGGTAAAACCAATGTCAAAGCCAGTAAATCATTCTTCTGCTCCTATACCAGGGAAGTCACCCCATGGCCCACAATCTCGTGATGAGGCTGTTCTGTTAAAAAAGATGAAACATGTGTGTCTCTCAGGTGCCCACATTTCCAATAAGGTATCTGAAAAGATGCAGCAAAGCCGCGAAGGTACAATGGATGCAAAGACACCTGCTGTTACTCATATTAATCCTAAACTGAAGAAAACTCAGGAAATCGGGATCAAATGTAAAAATGCAAAGACTCCTGCAGTTACTCATAGTCCTGAGCGCAAGACACCTCAGGAGATGGGGATCAAACGTAAACAGAACAGCAATAGCAAGCAGGTAGTTAAGACCAACTTTTTCAGTTTTAAGCAAGCGCTGGCTTGTGGTACTGATAATAACCCCAAAGCTCCCAAAAGAAAAAGTGCTAATCCGCCTGGGATGAATTCAGAAGTCCTTGGGAAGGGCAAGAAGTCATTGGAACCTTCTAAACAAGGAAAGTTGAAAGCCCATCCCAGCAACCTAAGCCTCCTAATGATTAACGCTGTTCAATTATTTCACCCATTGGGTAAAAAAGCAGGTCCCACAGGTCCAGGGGCACCCGCAGGATCCATTACACTTGGAAATAAGCTTGGACCAATGCAAGGAAGCCAAAGCCAGACTTCTGCTTCTCATGTTCAGTGGCCTCCTACTGATGGGATTAAAATGTGGATGGTCAAAAAACAGAGCAGTATTTCTGGAATTGAAGGAGTCGGTATTAATGCCAGGCCTAGGCTATTTAAAATACATGAGTACACAAGACCTGACATTAAAACCAGTGAAATCAAACAACGTGGGAAAAACAAAGCTTCAGTTATAGAGAATCTCAAACACTTCCCAGTGATATCCATGGAACAGGAAGCTGCAGTAAGATGCATTGAAAAGGTCAGCCAAACCACTATCCCCATTCCAGCTCCTGGCATTAAAACCAGTGTAATCAAACAACGTGGGGGAAACAAAGCTTCAGTTATAGAGAATACCAAACACTTCCCAGTGATATCCATAGAACAGGAAGCTGCAGTAAGATGCATTGAAAAGTTCAGACAAACCACTATCCCCATTCCAGCTCCTGGCATTAAAACCAGTGAAATCAAACAAAGTGGGGAAAACAAAGCTTCAGTTATAGAGAATCCCAAACACTTCCCAGTGATATCCATGGAACAGGAAGCTGCAGTAAGATGCATTGAAAAGGTCAGCCAAACTACTATCCCCATTTCAGCTCCTGGCATTAAAACCAGTGAAATCAAACAACGTGGGGAAACAAAGCTTCAGTTATAGAGAATCCCAAACACTTCCCAGTAATATCCATAGAACAGGAAGCTGCAGTAAGATGCATTGAAAAGTTCAGCCAAACCACTATCCCCATTCCAGCTCCTGGCATTAAAACCAGTGAAATCAAACAAAGTGGGGAAAACAAAGCTTCAGTTATAGAGAATCCCAAACACTTCCCAGTGATATCCATAAAATGGAAAGCTGCAGTGACATGCATTAAAAAGATCAGCCAAACCACTATCCCCATTCCAGCTCCTTTCAACCAGCAGCACCAGCTTTCTAACCTGCAGCTTCCTATCAATGTACCCAGTAGAGTGGACAACTCCACTCAATCCTTCTGTCAACAGCCTCTCCAAGAGCTTGAGGTCTCCATACCTATTCCACTTGGACAGAGAGAGGAGAAGGAGGCTATGAAATGGGAAGCCCAACTGGAGAGGGAGTAAGCCTGTCAACATACCTCCAAGGGGAGGCTACAGTGCTTTGTTCAGAGGCAGAAGGATCATAACATCTCTAAACGTTACGGATACCCACCATCCAGACTTCATTCCCCCATGAGATACTTAAGCCCTAAAAAAACAAAAAACAAACCCTGACTAATCTGTAACTGGTGCCAATCTCTATGAATATCTGTAAATAAGATTTATATTTATAAGTCAGTTTGTAACATATTTAACTAAGAATATTTTAAAAACTCTTCAATAAAATGTTTCTATTTTTATTTGAACTCTTTATTTACCAAATAAATTATTTACAAATGCCAAGGGTTATTGAAATTCTGCAAATTAACTTTAGATTACCCTCTTGATGATACGAGAGAGAGAGAGAGGTAAGGTAAGTCAGACCCCACTTATAAGATAGAAACAAATAAATATTTAACTATATACTTTGTCATGTTGGCTGTATGTACTGTATGTCTTTATTTATATAGCGCCATTTATGTAGATAGCGCTTCACTGCAGTAATAAACGTGACAATCATATAAATAATACAAATAACAGATCATGGGAATAAGTGCTTCAGACATAAAAGTAACATTTAGGAAAAGGAGTCCCTGCTCCGAAGAGCTTACAATCTAATTGGTAGGTGGAACATACAGAGACAGTAGGAGGGCGTTCTGGTAAGTGCATCTGCAAGGGGCCAAGCTTTATGTATGCGGTCTATAGTATCAGCCACGGAGCTTCTTTAAGCAGATGTGTTATAATGTGGGTCTTAAAGGTGGATAGATAGGGTGCTAGTCGGGTATTGAGGGGAAGGGCATTCCAGAGGTGAGGGGCAGTCAGTGAGAAAGTTTTCAGGAGATAGAGAGGGTTTTAGATACAAAAGGGGTAAATAGAAGACATCCTTGGGCGGATCGCAAGAGTCGGGATGGTGCATAGCGAGAAATTAGAGCTGAGCTGTAAGGAGGGGCAGAAGAGTGTAAAGCTTTAAAAGTGAGGAGGAGAATTGAGTGTGAGATACAGGATTTGATAGGAAGCCAGGAGAGGGATTTCAGCAGGGGAGACGCTGAGACAGATTTAGGAAAGAGTAGAGTGATTCTGGCAGCAGCGTTTAGGATAGATTGTAGGGGAGACAGGTGAGAGACAGTAAGGCCGGACAGCAGAAGGTTCCAGTAATCGAGATGGTAGAGAATGAGGGTCTGTGTCAGAGTTTTAGCTGTTGAGCAACAGTGGAAGGGCGTATCTTTGTAATATTGCGGAGGAAAAAACGACAGGTTTAGCTACCTTTTGAATGTGAGAGGAGAATGTGAGAGAGTAGTCTGAGACCCCTAAGCAGCGTGCTTGGGCTATTGGATGTATAGTAGTACTTCCAACAGTAATGTGGAAGGAGGTAGTAGGGCCAGGTTTGGTATGAAATATAAGGAGTTCTGTTTTTGACATGTTAAATTTAAGTCGGCGGAGGATCATGTTGCATTGGGCTTCTCTTTCTTTTGTTTATACTGTACAATGTCACATACCCAGTAGCACTCCTTAAGACAAATATATATGGTGAGGTGGGTTTGGATTTGAGTTTACAGGGGGTTTGTGTGTTTCCAAACTTACTCTGCCCACCTTTAAAGCAGCAGTCCAAGCTGTCGTTTAAAAATAAAAAAATCCCTTTAATATGTGCATCAATACAAACCACTCATTGATAAGTAATTAGCTAAGTTGCGATCGATCGGTGAAGATTCGGCTCGGGGGTTCACTAAATGGTTGCCAGTGCAGCAGAAGAGGACCAAAGATGCAAAGTTCTCTGGGGAAGATCATGTGACCAGATAGTCACTGGATACAATTGAGTTTTGCACAGCTAGGGAGAGGGCAGGGATCAAAAAAAAGTGGAGGGGGGAGGTGCCAGAGTCTGTTTCAGATGAGGAAGGGGATGTGACTTGATTGATTGATTGTTACATTATGATACATTAAAATTTTAATACAGAGTTGTTTAAAAAAAATTACTACTACCAGTAGCATTATACTAAAAAAAAAAATACAGATGCACAGTAGTAGTAGTTTTTATATTTATTAGTGGTGACCATGTCCATCAATAAAATTAACTGACATCCTATTCTTCACAGTCAGGATAAAGGTTTTTGATCTTACCACACTCCTATTAGATCATTGTGGTGGGTGTCCTTTTTATTTGTAAGGTGCAGGCAAAAGTGTCTGGGATCCCACTTCTGACACAGTTAAACTTGGTGCTGGATATCTTCTTGCTTCCCTATTCTAAGAAAGTCTTACACCAGACATTATAGCATGATAAACTGTGTTGCACCTGACGATGGGAGATCCCCGAAACATTGTGCGTTTGCAATCTGCAAATAAAACTGTTTATCTGCTATAATTTCTGGTGTAAGACTTTATTAGAATAGGGAGGCAAGAAGATATCCAGCTCCGACTTTCTATTCTTAGCAAGGAGTTTTCCAAGCTGCCCCCCGCTAGCCATTTTAATACCCATTTTGATCTTTTACATCCCATAACATTCAATACCCATTGGATCTGGTCCTGACTAGCATTCTGTATGTTACCCACATGTTCAAAGAGTAGACAGAAATCCTCGTGGAAAAAGTGAAGAACAGCCGGTCCAAGAAGAAAACAATCCGGGGCTAAGCGAATGAATTAAAAATATTCTTTATTGGGGGTGCACAGCATGGTGGATATGGAAGGGGATATGCCTCTGACATGTTTCGAGCTGAGATAGCGCTTCCTCAAAGAGTATCTGGATACAGAGGCATATCCCCTCCGCCACCATGCTGTGCACCCCCAATAAAGAATAATTTTAATTGATTCACTTAGCCCCGGATTGTTTTCTTCTTGGACCGGCTGTGCTTCACTTTCTCCACGAGGATTCCTGTCTGCATTGTATACCAGCTGGATGCACGCCTCTGGGACGGCATACAAACAACACCCATGTGAGTAAGAACTACATCATTATATCACTGGATATTCATATCTTGCTCTAAGGTTGCTACCAGATAGAAACCTGCTGTTCACACTGATGTTCATATCCACCGGTTAGTTCAGATTAGGTTTATGTTACACCATTGGCAGCAGTTAACCTGTTAATGAGCTCTGCAATCAAGACACTCCTAGTTGTTTGTGCTTACTTACCTATCCCAGGGTCCGCTTAAGCTTGCTTATTCACTTATGACTATCAGATCTCACACTTTGATGCACTTGGTTTGGAGGACATTCCTCCTACAGTCTCATGTTCAAAGAGTATCTTTTTTTAAGGCGCTCGTTGTCATTCCTACATACAGATGTAGCCACACTTATACGTCGCTGTACGTGGTCCAATTCGGAAGTCATGAACTAACCGCAGCAATGCCGGGAGAAGCTACGATGGTCACCTTCACTACTGTAAATCTCATTTTTGCTTTTTAAGTTGTGGCTGTATCTACAGTTGCAAGGACATTGTAAGCAATATAGACGTGCTACTCTGTGTATGCAGAGTATTGAAGAAGAGGCCAATACAGCTTCTGATGCCTTAGCAATATGACAGAATGTCAGAGCGGTGGCTAAGCTGCGGTGCTACTGCATTTCCTGCTTGCACGGTGTTGAAACAACAGATGGACTTCGGCACAGGAAGCATCAACAGTCTCTGTCGTTACCCAGACAGAATCACCTGGTCAATGACAGAGAGGAAATAGCTGCAGACCAATGTGGCATTGACATAGGGTGACCGATGACCCGGGACAGTCCAGATTTTTTATCTAATGTCTCCTGCCCCGACTATCTTCTGCTACAGTATGTCCCGATTTTACCGGGAGCAAAGAGAAAAGTAGGGTCTGCCACTGCAATTTCTCCTCCAGCCATTAGGTGGCGTTATGCTGCGCAGCTCATTCTCTGACTGGGTGCAGTGTGAGTGTGTGTGTGTGTGTGTGTGTGTGTGTGTGTGTGTGTGTGTGAGTGTATGACATGTGGAGGGAAGGTGGAGGGGTGAGAGAAAAGGCGAGGGGAAGGGGGTTGAAGGAGAGACATGGCGAGGGGATGGGGGTGAAAGAGACATGTGGAGGGGGTGAAAAAGAGACATGGCGAGGGGGTGAAAGAGAGTCTTAGGGAGGGGGGGTGAAAGAGACATGGGGAGGGAGTGAAAGAGACATGGGGAGGGGTGGTGAAGAGATATGGGGAGCCGGGGGTGAAGAGACATGGGGAGGGGGGTTGAAACAGACATGGGGATGGTGAAAGAGGCATGGAAAATGGGGGGGGGGGGGTGAAAGAGCGACATGGGGAGGGAAGGGGAGGTGAAAGAGAGACATGGGGAGGGGGTGAGAGACATGGGGAGGGAATGGGGTGAAAGAGGCATGGGCGGGTATGAATAAGCGACATGGGGGGGTGAAAGAGAGACATGGAGAGGGGAGGTGATAGAGAAACATGGGGAGGGGGTGCAAGAGACATAGAGAGGGGGATGAAAGAGAGCCATTGGGAGTGGGGTGAAAGAGAGACATGGGGAGATGGGTGAAAGAGAGACATGGGGAGGGAGGCGATAGAGAGACAAGGGGGGGATGAAAGAGAGACATGGGGAGGGGGGATGAAAGAAAGCTATGGGGGGAGTGAAAGAAAGTCACAGGGAGGGTGGGTAGTTCTTTTTTTCTTCTTCACATGTCTGGGAGATGTTGATCGGACGGCTTCTTAGGGTCAAATACGACGTGACAGACTTTATATAAGGCCTGTGACGTCACATTTGACCGGCAAATTATACATCCACCAATCTGATTGGTGGATGTACCATGTGATGGCTTCCATTTTTTTTTTGGCTGAAATGACATCATCTTAAGTGATCGGATAATAAAAGAACTATTGGATCTCAATATAAATGTAGAAAATATGCAGGGTCAAAGCTATGACAATGCTGCAAATATACGGGGAAAGCATAATGGAGTTCAAAGACATATTGAACATGAATCCATGTGCGTTTTATGTACCATGTAGTTCTCATTATTTGAACCCGGTGGTTAACAACGTGGCCAAACCCAATATAGGTGCCATTTAATTTTTTGGCTTAATTCAACCGTTGTATAATTTCTTCCCCAGGTCCTCCAACAGGTAGACCGTTCTTTTAAAATCCTTACCCAATTTAACACTAAAGAGAGTCTGTGAAACATGTTGGGAGCCTCGTATTGATGCAGTTAGACCAATTCGATACCATCTGGGAGTGCTCTATGTTGCATTAGTGTATATTAAAGAAGATGTGACATTTAAAAGTGAACATCATGGCCCCCAGAGTAGAGCTACAAACTATGACAAAGTCCAAAGACCAAATCTGTGGCTACAAAAAACAATCCCAACACTAGATCTTGGGCCCTGTTTGTTTAAATCAAAAACACTACAGAAATGTCCAATCCTTTGTCTCATAAATAGAAAGGTATCCTTACCAACTCCACTTATAAATGGTGTAAATGATCAGTCTTGGGGTTTACAGTATATACATGTAGAAAAGATGGCACCTGGCTGGTTCTGCTCTGTTATTGAGCTATCACAAATCAGCTGTAAATGTTCACATGGAATGGCACCTAGTTAACTTCTTAAATCAATAACTGTAGACTTGCTAGTCCCCTATATCATAGACGGAATCCTCAATAATAACAAAGTGGAGACTCACGGTTATGAAAGGGTGCATCAGTTCAATCCTGCTCCTGTGGGTTGCTGCAGGACACCTTTTGGTGTTCTGTTCGCTAGGTAGATAGTACAAAGTGAAAAATGTGCGATGCACAACCGGAACGAAAAAATAAATGAACTGGAGAGAGGGTACAGCAACTACACAATTTGCTTTTAATAACTCATCTAATCAAATGACCGGCAACAAAACGTGCGCGCACACGGAGGTTTTCAAACACCTCTATGGAGCTTCGTCCCAACCCCCGTTCGCGTCACGCGTCACTCACGCGCGGCGCGCTTACGCGACAATCGTGCACCGCTCCCCAGCTGCGAGACAACACCCGTAACAATGCCCACCTGTCTCCTGCGCTCTGCGTCCAATCACAGCTCCCGCGGGGGCCGCACCTTCGTTCCGCCTCTCACTCTCATTGCTTCAGTCCTCCTATTTAATCTCTGCTTGCTCAGTCACACAATGCTGAGCATAGACCATAGTAGCCTTGTGTTCCTACATTCCTGCTTTGCCTTGCCTTGTGCCTTGCCTCTCTTGCTTTCAGTTTTACCTCACGTGTACCGACCCGGCTAGACTCTTGGACCCTCTCTGTATAACGACCCCGGCTTCCCCTCGACTACTTGCATCTCTCCATCCCTGACCACGGCTATAGGACATTCTACTAACGCACCGGCTCCAACCCTCGACCTCGGCACAACGGACATCTACCATTCTACTGGCTCCTCCCCACAACCGCGGCAAGTATCTGGACTACCCTCTCTCTCCAACCCCGACCCGGCTACACTGACAATCCAGGTATGCCTCCACTGCTGCAGGTGCGCATTTTCTACTTTCCCACCTCAGTACCGGGGGTCCGCCTTGTTCGTGGTGAGCGCAAGCGTTACAATTAGAGAGGGTTGGGGTTCCTTACCATGCATCTGATCTCAGATGCACTATTAGAGAGGGTTGGGGTTCCTTACAAAGCATCTAATCTCAGACGCGCTATTAGAGAGGGTTGGGGTTCCTTACAATGCATCTGATCTCAGACGTACTATTAGAGAGTGTTAGGGTTCCTCAGAATTTCACAATATAATTATAAGGTTCCTTAACAAAAAGAAGGCTTAAAAACACTGGTCAATACCACCTATACCACCTGTGTTGTGATTTACAGAACCCGCTTTGTTTGGTGTGTCTCATTTTTATACAATTAGTACAGATATGCAAGTGAAGTGAGCATTTATTCTCTGCCAATAAATGTGTATGTGTTTACGTAAGATGCGGGCTTCCTCTGGGCTGTTCTGTTTTTCAAACACACTGATATGAATAGCATTATGGGGAGATCAATATTGTAGACATGCTTTCCCTTAGCAACAAGATGCAATAGTAATAGATTATTATGTAATGAGAGAACAAAAAGATGGAACCGGGCGCTTCTAACTATGAAATAACTGAAGTGAATTAGTGGTAAAAAATAACCAATAACAGTGAACCTAAAAACCAAATAAGTATATATATATATATATATATATATATATATATATATATATATAAATATAGTGAATAAATAACCTTCACCAAAAAACGTGATCAGTAAAATATTAAATGTGAAATACAATACAAATGAATACAGCAGCTCTACACCCTTTAAAGGACTGTCCAGGTCCAATGTAGTCTTGCGTTGTCTTACAGGTAGGAGGAGCGCTGTGGTTCTCGAGATAATTTGTGAAAAATAGAAAAAATAGTATAATAGTTCGGATGGTATTAATAAGTGAAATATAAAATAGTCTCTGTGTTAGTGTCACTCACAAATTGATTCAGATATATCAGACGTATCAGAGATCCATCTCTCTCTGATGGGAGCCCTTTATTGGAAGCCCTCTGGTGATGGAAGCCTTATAACTGTTGGTCTGGTAAGCTTGACGTGTGATGGAATCGTAAAGTACTCAGTATACCTCCCAAGGAATGTGGAGAAAGAAAGGAGAGAGCGCACAATAGTGTGGTATGATAAGAGTATATATTGCACAAAAATAGCATATAGGTAATGCACTCACATTTTGGCATTAGAGACAATTAGTTGGAGAGTACTGCTGGTGACTCGTGGAGGACGCCAGTGTATTCAGTCACTGGAAAGCTTCCGCATCTGCCTACGTCACGTCCTGTGACTGTGTCACGCCTGTATGCCCGCAGACCTGGCAAGACCCCAGTACTGAGGTGGGAAAGGTATTACACCACACACCCTCAGCAGTGGGAGCAAGCCCGGAGTGTGGTATAGCGTTGCTGCGCCTGTTGAAAGAGTAGTTAGTGATACTTGCAACGTCTTTAGTAGTATGCGTAGGGATAGTCGTGTCCGTGTGCCAATGTCCAAGGGTTCCAGAGGGTAGAGTCATCGGCGTACAAACCAGGTCCAAGGGTTCCAGAGAGCAGCGTGGTCGAGAGCGTAGCAAGGTTCAAAGGGATACACAGAGCAGAATAGTCCAGAGTAAGCAGGGTCAAAGCCAGGGAAATCCAAAGGAGAAACACAGGAGCAGGATACAGCAGGGACACAGAGGGAGCACCGCATAGGTCAGCACACAGGGAAACAGGAACTATGCAGAGCGAGGAAGAAGTGGACAGACAGGGATTATCATACTGCTCCCTTGTAGCTATTAATTCAAGCTCCCACATTTTATCTGTCAGGCTTCTTGCATTAGCAAGCATGCATTTAAATTTTTATTCAGCCTGTACTATTATCTTATCTGCTCCTTCCTTTCTGCTCCCACTTGGTTTAGTCTTTAGAAGTTTTCTAAATTACTTTTACAATGTCAGTTTTATGCCTAAATGTTCAAATCTGTGAACTTGTTACCGTATGTTATGCACAGTGGATTTCATAAAAGACCGAGGACCATAAATTGAATGAATTCACACGATTTCCATTATTTTGGGGATATACAGTCAGTGCCTTAATTCCATTTTCTTCTGTAATAATGCTCTTTGACACTATTTTCCACTGCCATCTACTCCCTGACAAAGAGCTGCAGGAGAGGTATACAGTAATTACCTGGCCAATGGCAAATATGCAATTCTGCATCACCACTAATATTTTTAAGCAGTTGTTACAATCATCCTAATTGACAGAGCAGTAAGACCACTATGCAAAAATTGCATTATCAATGAGATATTTTCCCTCCTTATTTCTCAGACTGTATATAATGGGATTCAACAAGGGGGTCACCACACAGTAGAATATAGACACAACTTTGTCAATGTCAAATGAGTACTTAGACTGTGGCCAGACATATATAAATATAATCGTCCCCTAGATAGAATATGCCGACCACTGTGAGGTTACACACACGTGGAGAAGGCTTTCCGACAGCCTGTGAGCGAGGAGATCCACAAAATGGTTACAATGATGCAAACATAGGACACCATAGTGAGAAGAAAGGTTGCTGGTAAGATGACAGACGTGGACATGTAATATATGGCATCAACTACATGGGTAGAGGACCAAGACAGATTTAACACTGCAGCCACATTGCAGAGTTAGTGGTCAATAGAGTTAGGACCACAAAACGTCAACTGAGATGTAGAATAAGTGGTGAGTATACACCATAGAAACCCAGCAGAGCATGGCCAGCATGTGACACGTCCTGTTGGTCATTATACGTAGCTGTGTAAAGTAATGGCTTACAAATGGCAAGGGAATGATCGTAAGCCATGCCAGCCAGGAGGAAACGCTCAGTGGAATCCAACGAAAAGGAGAAGTACATTTGAGCCATGTAGCTGAAGAAAGAGATTGCCGTTGGCTTGGTCATGAGGTTCCTGAGCATCTTGGGAACATTGACGGAGGTGTATCACATTTCCATAAAGGTGGAGTTTCACAGGAGCAAATACTGTACATGGGCTCGTGAAGGTATCAGTCCAGGCTGATAATGGGTGAGGATAGTGATATTGCCCATCAGGGTCACTGTGTAGAATAAGGAGAACAAGATACAGTAGAAGGGACCAGGTGAAAATTCTGAAAGTTGGGAAAATTCAGGAGGGTCAATTCTGTGACGAGTTCTATTCTCCCTCAGGGTCTTCTCAGTCTGTAATAATACTGAAAATGTCTTCATTTAATTACATATACATTAATAAATTATCCATGTATTAAAAAATCCACCATCCAACTAAAATTAAATGTATAAATGTAAAACTATTGGACATTGTGCTATGTTCTGCCCATTGTAATATATTATACAGGACATGCATTACATTGAATCCCGTGTCCCTGCTCCATAGAGCTTACAATCGGATTTTAGGTGCCTGAGGCACAGGAAGATTATTTGGACTGCAGTGATCCTTGTCCATAATATATTATAATATTATGTGACAATATTACAACAACTGGCATATATTACATTTACAGTGTACATCTACGTCGCACCAAAGGCGGACAGCCTTTGGGGCAGGCGAAGGGCAGGCAAAGGGTGTGAGCTATTTGCTGATGTTAAAACTTCTCTATTTCAATCTGAAACTCACCAGCCCTTTGTTTTATCCCTTTTTCCAACTCTATCTGTCCATGAAATGTCTGTGAATTGACTGTATAACTCTGTTCATTGAATGTAACCATGTATTGTTATAACTCTGTGTCCAAGACATACTTGAAAACGAGAGGTAACTCTCAATGTATTACTTCCTGGTAAAACATTTTTATAAATAATATATCTACTGATAATTATAAATACTAAGTCTCTGCTACAAGCCTACTAACGTTTTTTGTTAAAGCCACCAATTTTATATGAAAAGGATTGCTAAAGTCCTGAAAGGATTCAACAGAAGGGTCACCCCCTGCTTTCCTCTTACAAAGTTCAGTCACTTATGAATATTGCTAGGATCCATTTTAAAGCTCAGCTTTCAAATTATTGCTACTTTATCTTAGATTAGTCCAGTTCAGGAGTGGCCAACTCCAGTCCTCAAGGGCCACCGGCGGCAGGTCAGGTCATTGACTGAGCCTCTAATTGAGCCCCACACATGGCTGAGAAAGGTTCACTCCTTAAGTCAGGAGGCTACAAGGCCCCAAATTCCGGGGAAATATGTAGGGTAAAGGTTAGTTAGCTTGCGAAGCATGTATTTGAGCTCGAGGAAGGTTTTTTGTATTATTCACTACAGTGCGAGGGGAGGAGAAAGTTAATTTTGAA
This sequence comes from Ascaphus truei, assembly GCF_040206685.1. NCBI lineage: Eukaryota > Metazoa > Chordata > Amphibia > Anura > Ascaphidae > Ascaphus > Ascaphus truei. Next base: position 24,644,771 of record NC_134493.1, on the reverse strand, counting down.
TTCTCTCTCTCTCTTCTATGTAACTTGGTACTAAATAAACTCACTATGATTTTCTGAACCCTTAGACTTATTAATATTATTTGTACGCTTTCACACACTCACTGGATAGTTGAACTTCTAGGCTCTAGGGCGTTCATCCAGCAGCAGAAACAGTAGTGATATAGTCCAAAGATGGGAAAACAGACGCGTTTCGGGTGTTCCTACTCTTTGACAAAGGGCAGGAACGCTCGAAACGCATCAGAGTAGATTCTATACCCACTCACCTTGATGTTCCCCATTTCATTCCCTAATAATTAGGTCTTTAATTAAATTCCTTGATGTTCTGTACTGCATTTTTTCCTCAACACGATGTGCACCGTTTTTCCATCTTTGGACTATATAATTTCTCCTCAATTGACTGTCACAAACCGGTATTAATGCTGATATACAGCAGCTGCAGCTTTTATTCTCACATTTCCCGCACGGCAGGATGCGTGCGGGAAACGTGGTGATGCTGCTTGTCGCGGCGTCACTGTGACGTCACTGTCACGTGAGGCGCCCGGCTTCCTCGGCTTCCCCGGCTTCCCCGACACCCCTATTGTGTAAAGTGAGGTAAGCGGGGGTGCGAGGAAGCAGAGGGGCAGAGCAGGAGCCGGGTTCGGGGTCGGGAAGGGGGTTAGAAATGCGCGGGGGTGGAGGGGGTGCGCGGAGGAACACGCGCCAGCTGGAATAGATCCCGGCCTGCCGCCGGCAAATGTAAGAATAAAAGCTGCCGCTACTGTACATGAATTTACTTGCTGCTGAAAAGTGCTACGGAATGGACGGAACTAGCCAATAGGTACACTTGTTTCTCTCTTTGTATCTCTCGTGTATCTCCTTGGGGAAAACAGTCTACAGAAGCTTACAAGCAAGTGAGCTCCTCATTTCAAGGACCCATAAAGATGTTCAATTTAATATTTGCACAGATCATCTTACCATTAAAACACGGTGTTCAGAGATTTCTTTGTATATATTAATATCCACGTAAAGTACAATTAGTGATACATTTTCTATAACATGTTCATCATCTATCAAATAAGTAATTGATCTTCAGACTGTGGTAATTAGCCGAAGGTACCGAGCTTCAACCAATGGGAGACACGCAGCGCTCCTTGGCTTTAACACATGAGCATATGCAGTCCAAGTTTTAAAAGGGGGATGGAATATGAGAGAGAGAAAAAAAGAGGGGCCGGGGGAGAGAGAAAGGGGTAGAGAGGAGTGCGTGATTGTGTTAACAGTAAGAGAATGCGTTTGACACCACATCATGAAACAATCAGGATGCAATGGGGTTAGATGCGTATTCACTACAAAATACTCTGACATTTTAAGCATCAATAAATAGTAAGAATTCTGTTTTCCTTTCTTTTTCTTAGAAGTCATGTAATAAACATTTAGAGCCTCATTCAGAAAGCCTCGATAAGGCCCTTATCGAACACTTATCGACCAAAATGGCTACTCGTATTCAGAAAGCCTCGATAAGTGCTCGATAACGGCCTGTATCGATGCAAAATTTTATCACCAACAGAAATTCGCCAATTGAGCGGTGATCAGCCGCTTATCGACCATTTTCTGAAGGATCATAAACTCGCGCGATTCAGATACCCGCGAGTCGGCTGTCGCGGCCTATCGCAGCCCATCGCAGCCCTAAAAGGCGTTCTTCTCCCCAAATCCAATTCACCTCAAATTTTAGGTAAATTGGTGGGGAGATGGCCTTGATGAGCTGCGATGTGTCGGGACTTACAAAAAATCAGGCCCTTTTCCTGCCTCGGATTGATGCCGGGGGTCTCCGAAGCTGATAGCAATTAATAGCAGCTTAACCGCTAAGGTAATGAAGGGGTTAAACAACCGTGCCAGGCTTTCTGTAAAGACATACATTACAATACAATACTGTGGCTAGTGAGGGTGGGTGAAGGGGGAATTTGGCCCTTAGTGGCTGTTTAGGCCTTGCGGGGGGGTTGCGGGGGGTTGCGGGAGGAATTAACCCCTTCACTACCTTAGCGGTTAATATCGCTAAGCAATAAAGGGGTTAACCCAACCGATACCCACCCGCAAGGTCTAGACACCCTCCTTAAGGCTAATACCCCCTTCACCCATCCATGAAGCCTAAGCACCCACCCCTGACTGACTATACCCACCCTATAGCCATTGAGTAGTATAGTGGTACATCATACCCATATAATAATAATATGGGCATGATAAGCCTCTATAGCACTCAATGGGCACCCTAATTACAATACATCAATACACTAGACACACAATAATAAAACCTAACTAAACTCCAAAAAAATACACTTCACTAAATATAAACAGTAGCCAGCTAATCCAATCAATACAAGCAATAACAACATCAACATTGAATTAATTAAACCATTAACCAATCAAACCAATTAATTCCTAAATCAACTCAACATGAATAGTAACACTAACCAATCCAAGCAATTAATTACTACAACATTAATGAATTTAAACAGTAAAATACAAAGAAAGAAATTCTAACAATATCTGAACTAACCATAAAACGCATAAGCTAACATAATATAACATTAACTACAAATGAACACAAATCGCAAACCTTTTAGTAGCATTAAGCATGAACAAACAAACAATCACATCCACATAATACAATGAAATGAAAAAAAAACTACAGCAATACCAAGCGAGAAATGCCCCCCAAATATTGGCATAATAATGTATTAATCTGTACCCTAAAGAGGTACAGATTAATATATTATCAGTCAATGTGCCTCCCCAAAAAATCAAAACACACATCCAATGAATAAACCTGTAAAAAGAGACATTTACAAACATTGAATATATTACTTACCAATAGAAGCGGTGGCCCTCCGACTCCCGGGGTAACAGGAAGCTCACGCACCTTGAAGCCCTCCAACAGCATCTGATGCCATCCGCCATGAAGATCCGGATCAGGTACCCAAATCTTCTTTTTTCTAGTTGGGTTCCTGAGGGACTTGTCTGTGCAAGAAGGTGACACACCCCTCTCACAACCCGAGACGCAGGCAATCGACCAAGGTGGTCCCTATACCGGCACCTTCCATCTAATAATTTTATTGACCTTCTTCATACAAACTATATACATGAATAAACCAGTGTGGGTACAAGTCATAACCTACTTACAGTGAACACGAACGAATCCTAGCAACCATCCCGGACTTCTAGTCACCCCAACCCCTTGTGCTCTGTGTGATCTTCAGCTCTGCGGCAGAATCCAGTGCGGTCAACCCTCCCCCCGCTCCGATGCCCAATCCCCTCAAGGCTCCCTCCCTCTTAAACAAGTTATATTTTGCTTTGGCTGAACTTCAAACCTATTTCCTTCTAGGCCACAGTCCCTTAATAACCTCTCCCCTCCGCATGATTCCCTTGTTTATTATGGCCGCCGGAGGAGGTGAGAGGATGAGGAGGGTGGGAGAGGATGAGGAGGGGTGGGTGAGAGAATGAGGAGGGAGTGAGAGGAGGATGAGGATGGGGAGAAGCGAGATGATGAGGAGGGGGAGTGAGAGCAGGAGGAGGGGGGAGTGAGAGGATTAGGAGGGGGAGAAGCAAGATGATGAGGATGGAGGAGTGAGAGGAGACGGAGGGGGAGTAAGAGGATGAGGAGAGGGATTGAGAGGATGAGGAGGGGGTGAGTTTTAGGATGAGGTGAGGGAGTGAAAGGATGAGGAGGGGTGTAGTGAGGATGAGGGAGGGTGTAGTGAGAGGATAAGGATGAGGAGTGGTGGGAGTGAGAGCATGAGGAGCAGTGTAGTGAGAGGATGAGGAGGGGGGAGTGAGATGATGAGGAGGCATGGAAAGATGGTGAGGAGGGGCAGAGGCGGAGTAGGGGTTGAGAGGCTGGGCAGGAAGCAGAGAGGATGAGGAGGGGGAGAGGTGGGGGAGAGGAGGGGGGAAGAGGGGGGAGACGATGAGGAGAGGGAGAGGATTAGGAGGGGAAGAGGATGAGGAGGGTGGAGGTAGGATAAACAGGGGGGAGTGAGAGGATGAAAAGGGAGAGAAAGGATAGGGGGAGAGTATGAGGAGGAAGGGGAGAGGATGAGGAGGGGGAGAGAGGATGAGGAGTGGGGAGTGAGAGGATAAGAAGGGGGAAGATGAGGGGGAGATAGGATGGGGAGAGATTATGTGGTAGGAGAGAGGATAAGGAGGGGAGGAAAGCGGATGAGGAGGGGGATAGGAGAGAGAAAGAATGGGGAGGGGTGGGAGAGGGAATGGGGGAGGGGTGGGAGAGAGAGAATGGGGATAAAACAAAAAATATATACTTCATAAAACTCATATGGGTTTTGTTGAGATATGGGTCTCTCTCGGCCCACTTGGTTTGGACATGCGAGAAGGACTTACAGAAGAGCAAACCTAGATCCAATCGGATAAGGCTCTTTCTGCACGCTTTTGCACAACTCACAGCTACTAGAATATCCCTGTGTCTATCCAAGAGGAGGTTTTAGTGTACTGACAAAAAACATCCCAAAAATAAATTGTAATTAAGGCTGCGAGGTGTCACTGTATATAGAATATACATCCAGTAGCACTCTCATTGTAAAAGACTCTTATCTCTATCCCCCCACAAATAAGCAGGGGGACCCATTCAATACCCATAATGCGTATGTCTGAAGCATTAAAGCAAAGTGCAGTGCTGTACCAAAGTAGTAGTTTAGTTTAGACTGCCCTTGAATGGAGTTGAACACTTCCCCAGTGCTGGAATTAGGACATAAAGGGTCTATGCAGCAACATAGAGTAATTGTGTTTAGACGCATGGCTCTATTTTTTGGAGCAGAGACGCAGCATATATACTGTAAGAACAGTTTCTTACTTCTGACGCGGTATGTTAGACTTATGGCACTTCAGATATGGAGGATTTTCTGGGGCAAATAAAAAGTAAAAAAAAAAAAAAGTATCAGAGAAATGCAAGTTGTGATACATCTCAAAAGAATCTGTGCACCATGTAACTCCCCCAACTCCTCCTACTGACTCTCCCCAAGGTGCATGCTGGGACAGATGCACAATGTGATACATCTCCTTATAATCTGTGCACCATGTAACTCCCCCAACTCCTCCTACTGACTCTCCCCAAGGTGCATGCTGGGACAGATGCACAATGTGATACATCTCCTTATAATCTGTGCACCATGTAACTCCTCCCCAACTCCTCCTACTGACTCTCCCCAAGGTGCATGCTGGGGCAGAGACGCAGACTGTGATACATCTCATTATAATCTGTGCACCATGTACAGTAGAGGCAACTCTTATTCTAACAAAAAACAGTGTCAATTCCCCAAAATACCCAGGAAACATCCAGGTACATTCTGAATACATGCCTTAAACTTTCCTTAAACTAGCCCCAGCATTTCTGCATTGATGAATGGCCTATCAGATTAACAGCGGGGGTCCTTGGCAGTCCCATTCAAACTGGATTGGACTGCAAGGGATCCCTGCTGTGTTAATCCTATGGGTCGTTAGTCAATGCAGAAATGCCTTAAACGTGCCTCAAACTAGCCCAGAACATACCCAGCACATACCCAGAATGTAACCCAGCTAGTTTACAGCAAATGTTAGAATAAACGTTGCCTCTACTGTAACTCCCCCCCAACTCCTCCTACTGACTCTCCCAAAGGTGCATTTTGGGACAGAGACGCAGACTGTGATACATCTCATTATAATCTGTGTACCATGTAACTCCCCCCCAACTCCTCCTACTGACTCTCCCCAAGGTGCATGCTGGGACAGAGACGCAGACTGTGATACATCTCATTATAATCTGTGCACCATGTAACTCCCCCCCAACTCCTCCTACTGACTATCCCCAAGGTTCAAGCTGGGACAGATGCAGAATGTGATACATCTCCTTATAATCTGTGCACCATGTAACTCCCCCCCAACTCCTCCTACTGACTCTCCCCAAGGTGCAAGCTGGGACAGACGCAGAATGTAATACATCTCATTATAATCTGTGTACCATGTAACTTCTCCCCAACTCCTCCTACTGACACTCCCCAATGTACAAGCTGAGGAAGATGGGGCACAATTTGGAGAAAAAGGCTTAGATACAGTAAATAAAGTAAGTGCAGGGTTTTGCTCCAAAATTGCCTTGATACATAGACCCCAGATAGAGAGATTCAAATGTGTTTAAAAAGGAGAAATACTGAGCCTGGCCTTAGTAGGAGCTGACAAATGACTGATAGTATCTGTGCAGGTGGTGTTATTTATTCTGTTTGACATACACAGTAACTTCTCAGCATTTTACATGTGACATACATAAGGGGATGATACTTTATCTTGCCATGAAGTCAATGCATTTGAACCCAGTGATACAGTATGTTGATCCCACTGCTGTCAGTGGCACTGTCCATATGTGTACTTGTGTCACCCAATGTACGTAATACAATGTATCACAGCAGCTGTGATTTTTATGACTGCTACTCTAGTTAACCACTTCTCAACCCCTTGAAATTAAATGTCAAAGTAACTGATTTCTCTATTATGACATCACGAGACAGCATCATTGAGCCTCCTAGGAGATGCCAGCAGCAGTGTTCTGTAATGACATCATGGAATCGCCTTAGAGACTGAGATAAATACACAAATGTAAACTTGTTTGTGCGTGACTTGAATTAGTTCCCAAAGGAAACCGGTAGTTTCGTGGACATCTCAGAGATAGGAAAAGTGTGGCGCTGTACAGAGAGACTAATTATCTCCACCTTAACTCTGTATCATGGCAGGTAGGAAGCAACATGTCCTTTAAATACTGTACCAAAAAAGAAATGGATAATATCTATATTTTTGAATTGTTTACTTGCACAATGTTTTATGGGGTACAGAACAGATAATATGACTCCTATTAATGGATGGGAGAAAGAAGACGGATGGGGGGGGGGGAGGCGTTAGACAACACACAAGGGGTTAGGTACGTGGCCTTGATCGAATAATATTTTTTTTATAAATGTCAAAACTGATTTCTTATAGATACATACACACATATTTGTTTTATTGAATTTACTTTTATATCTGGCTTGTAATTCAAAATCTTAAATGATTTGAACAGTAATGTATAGAAAAGAACACATGTACTGTATACATAAATGTCAAAGCGGCAAACGTCTATGGGATCTATGGGATAGTAAAAAAAGACACAGGGACCTTAGTGTGTACAGTAGGATTAGTTATGTATAAGGCATGCTTTTTCCTTGCCCTAAGTTTAGGTCAATAATTATTGGACCAATTCTACACCCTGGGGTGTAATGTTCGACTACTTTCAGCCATATCCTTAAATTATTGTCTACAGCAGTGTTTTTCAACCAAGGTTCCTAGGAACCCTAGGATTCCCCAGGCATCCCTAAAGAGTTCGCTGTAATTTCAGGTCATTTTAAAATTGTACTTTAATACAGAAGAATATACAGTACAATGCATCAGATCTTAGAAGCGCTATTAGAGAGGGTTGGGGTTCCTCACACTTCATCTGATCTCAGACACGCTATTAGATAGAGTTGGGATATATTACAATGCATCTCATCTTAGACTCGCAGTTAGAGAGGGTTGGGGTCCCACAGAATTTCACATTGGGTTCCTTAACCAAAAAAAGGTTGGAAACCACTACTCTACAGTTATACAAAGGCCCCCAAAAAAACAAAGCCACAAAACGAGGGCAGAATCTGCCACTTGATTTACAGATATAGCTGACCTGAGTGCTCCTCCAGATACCTCAATATACCAGACATGTCTCAGAATACCACACCATAATATTACCACAAACTACCACAGTAGGAACAGGCAATTTTTATTTTTTTATTTTTAAAGATCCAGTTCCGAAAGCTATGGTACATCTACAATTGTCATTGTGTTCAGAGGTGGACATGAAAGCAGGTGATGGACTGCACAAGTTATATATGTCAGTTGCCACTTGGTGTCGAAAACTACCTAGAAATAGTTTTCTGTCTGTGTTACATCCCAGCACATCATTAATGTGTATATATATATATATATGCTGTGAGTGGGTTTACTGGCTTTGCATCTCCCAAGCCCCTGCTTAAAAGCTGTGTCTAAAGCAGCATGCATTGGCTATGGGTTGCTCATGTAATGTGAGCTTGAGATAAAAGGTGGCACTTTGTGCTTATTTGCATGTCATTTCCCACAATCCCTTGCTGCAGTGGAAGTGCTGTGTGCTGGGTGATAAGGGTGAAAGACTGGGTTGCAGACCTGTCTAAGACATGCAAATGAATATACAGGAATATTTACAATTGCTTTATGCTTTACTGTGGATGGAACTTGCTTAAAAATGTATTTAAAATATTGAAGCTTCTGACCACTATTGATCAGAGTAGCGGTCTGTAACATTGATAATCAAATAAATGTGTTTCCCAGCAAGCCATTTTCCCTGTTAGTGCTTGCTATTCATAACAAAACAAAGACCCCCAAAAACTTTATTCAAAACCAGAACCAAAACCCCAAATATTTTAAAGGCAAAATAAAAATACCAAGCCAAGTGAGCATCTCTATGTATTTCATATGTATTTGATATCAAGAATATATTTTCACAGGTCTGTTAAAGCAGTCCTAACCACCCAAAGTCAGGCTTATAGGATATCCCAGCTTCAGCGCAGGTGGCTCAATCAGTCCCTGCTTCAGCACAGTTGGCTCAATCAGTCCCTGCTTCAGCACAAGTGACTCAATCAGAGGCTGATTGAGTGATTGTGCCACCTGTGCTAAAGCTGGAATATCCTGAAAAGTTAACCTTTTGGGGGGGCTTAAAAACTGGAGTTGAGTCCCCGTGTGTTAAAGAAATGTGCCTTGATTGTGCTTTTCACGCCCTTCACTTTTACCTTTCTTCCTTACAGACCAGTTTTTAAATGCCTCTGCTGTGAACCCTCCACCGACCTGCAGTGCTCCTGCAGTTACCACTGCTTACCCTTCATGGAGCAACAGCTCCCACCCAGTAGGGAGGAATACTGAAGTCTACAGACATGGGGCCCAAGGCATGATTTTGCAACAAGGGTCTGCAGGAACACCAATGTATCTACAGCAGATCCCACAGGCAACACGCGCTTACCCTCGTGTATCGGACATGAACGGAGGATTCTACCACACTGCTACAGGAGGATACGCAGGATTTGCAGGACAGGTTAGGGGAGAAGCCACAACGCAGCCTGTTACTTTCCGTCCCAACAAACAGTTGGAAAGACGTGCTACAATAGGGCCTTGTATAATGACCACCCAGTATGCACAACTTCAGCAGCCACCATTCATACCCCTTAGAGGAATGCAGACCTTACAAGGTGAGATATGGAGAATCTTTACTAATCATTGTTCAAAATCTTCTCCTTGACTGATACCATTACCTGTTATAAAGATCTTTAATTACGGTCATTCGCCACTGTAGTGTTACAAAGATATAGAACTCTACAGTATGTAGTCCTCACCAATACTGAAGGGATTAAGCATGTGTTTGCTTTTCTTTCTTTGTGTTATTATGTACAATGTGTTGGTATTTATGATAATTGATTATTTCTCCTTTTTGATTTTGTTACAGTGTGTCAGACCTCGCTTGGAGCTCAACATATTTCCCAGGCCAGTTTAATTACACAAGGAGCAGTTCAGCTTGCTGCTAATGAAAAAAGTGAACCACCTCTAATGTACCCAACTCAACCAGCTCGGAAGCTGAGCCACCTCCCAAAGTTACATATTGAAGTGCAAAGCAACAAAGAGTTATATGTGCCAGTGTGGAAAAGGGGTGGGTTAAAAGATATGGCGAAGAGATCTTCAGAGGTGAAGGCCCCCTCACATATGGCTCAGAAGATTCGTAATAACGTGCTGAGTTCAGTGAAGACTAAGTGTCCGTCAAAGTCTGAGGGGGTACCAAAGTGCTCCACAGTGGAAACAAAGAAGAAAAAGATCCTTTCTTCAGCTGCAAAGGATCAAGTCCCTCAAACTGCACTGCAAAAGAAGGTAAAACCAATGTCAAAGCCAGTAAATCATTCTTCTGCTCCTATACCAGGGAAGTCACCCCATGGCCCACAATCTGGTGACGAGGCTGTTCTGTTAAAAAAGATGAAACATGTGTGTCTCTCAGGTGCCCACATTTCCAATAAGGTATCTGAAAAGATGCTGCAAAGCCGTGAAGGTTCAATGGATGCAAAGACACCTGCTGTTACTCACATTAATCCTAAACTGAAGAAAACTCAGGAGATCGGGATCAAACGTAAAAATGCAAAGACTCCTGCAGTTACTCATAGTCCTGAGCGCAAGACACCTCAGGAGATGGGGATCAAACGTAAACAGAACAGCAATAGCAAGCAGGTAGTGAAGACCAGCTTTTTCAGTTTTAAGCAAGCGCTGGCTTGTGGTACTGATAATAACCCCAAAGCTCTCAAAAGAAAAAGTGCTAATCCGCCTGGGATGAATTCAGAAGTCCTTGGGAAGGGCAAGAAGTCATTGGAACCTTCTAAACAAGGAAAGTTGAAAGCCCATCCCAGCAACCTAAGCCTCCTAATGATTAACGCTGTTCAATTATTTCACCCATTGGGTAAAAAAGCAGGTCCCACAGGTCCAGGGGCACCCGCAGGATCCATTACACTTGGAAATAAGCTTGGACCAATGCAAGGAAGCCAAAGCCAGACTTCTGCTTCTCATGTTCAGTGGCCTCCTACTGATGGGATTAAAATGTGGATGGTCAAAAAACAGAGCAGTATTTCTGGAATTGAAGGAGTCGGTATTAATGCCAGGCCTAGGCTATTTAAAATACATGAGTACACAAGACCTGACATTAAAACCAGTGAAATCAAACAACGTGGGAAAAACAAAGCTTCAGTTATAGAGAATCTCAAACACTTCCCAGTGATATCCATGGAACAGGAAGCTGCAGTAAGATGCATTGAAAAGGTCAGCCAAACCACTATCCCCATTCCAGCTCCTGGCATTAAAACCAGTGTAATCAAACAACGTGGGGGAAACAAAGCTTCAGTTATAGAGAATACCAAACACTTCCCAGTGATATCCATAGAACAGGAAGCTGCAGTAAGATGCATTGAAAAGTTCAGCCAAACCACTATCCCCATTCCAGCTCCTGGCATTAAAACCAGTGAAATCAAACAAAGTGGGGAAAACAAAGCTTCAGTTATAGAGAATCCCAAACACTTCCCAGTGATATCCATAAAACGGAAAGCTGCAGTGACATGCCTTAAAAAGGTCAGCCAAACCACTATCCCCATTCCAGCTCCTTTCAACTAGCAGCACCAGCTTTCTAACCTGCATCTTCCTATCAATGTACCCAGTAGAGTGGACAACTCCACTCAATCCTTCTGTCAACAGCCTCTCCAAGAGCTTGAGGTCTCCATACCTATTCCACCTGGACAGAGAGAGGAGAAGGAGGCTATGAAAAGGAAAGCACAACTGGAGAGGGAGTAAGCCTGTCAACATACCTCCAAGGGGAGGCTACAGTGCTTTGTTCAGAGGCAGAAGGATCATAACATCTCTAAACGTTACGGATACCCACCATTCAGACTTCATTCCCCCCATGAGATACTTAAGCCCTAAAAAAACAAAAAACAAACCCTGACTAATCTGTAACTGGTGCCAAGCTCTATGAATATCTGTAAATAAGATTTATATTTATAAGTCAGTTTGTAACATATTTAACTAAGAATATTTTTAAAACTCTTCAATAAAATGTATCTATTTTTATTTGAACTCTTTATTTACTAAATAAATTATTTACAAATGCCAAGGGTTATTGAAATTCTGCAAATTAACTTTAGATTACCCTCTTGATGATACGAGAGAGAGAGAGGGTAAGGTAAATCAGACCCCACTTATGAGATAGAAACAAATAAATATTTAACTATATACTTTGTCATGTTGGATGTATGTACTGTATGTCTTTATTTATATAGCGCCATTTATGTAGATAGCGCTTCACTGCAGTAATAAACGTGACAATCATATACATAATACAAATAACAGATCATGGGAATAAGTGCTTCAGACATAAAAGTAACATTTAGGAAAAGGAGTCCCTGCTCCGAAGAGCTTACAATCTAATTGGTAGGTGGAACATAAAGAGACAGTAGGAGGGCGTTCTGGTAAGTGCGTCTGCAAGGGTCCAAGCTTTATGTATGCGGTCTATAGTAGCAGCCACGGAGCTACTCATATGCTTCTTTAAGCAGATGTGTTATAATGTGGGTCTTAAAGGTGGATAGATAGGGTGCTAGTCGGGTATTGAGGGGAAGGGCATTCCAGAGGTGAGGGGCAGTCAGTGAGAAAGTTTTCAGGCGAGAGAGGGTTTTAGATACAAAAGGGGTAAATAGAAGACATCCTTGGGCGGATCGCAAGAGTCGGGATGGTGCATAGCGAGAAATTAGAGCTGAGCTGTAAGGAGGGGCAGAAGAGTGTAAAGCTTTAAAAGTGAGGAGGAGAATTGAGTGTGAGATACAGGATTTGATAGGAAGCCAGGAGATTAATTTCAGCAGGGGAGACGCTGAGACAGATTTAGGAAAGAGTAGAGTGATTCTGGCAGCAGCGTTTAGGATAGATTGTAGGGGAGACAGGTGGGAGGCAGTAAGGCCGGACAGCAGAAGGTTCCAGTAATCGAGATGGTAGAGAATGAGGGTCTGTGTCAGAGTTTAGCTGTTGAGCAACAGTGGAAGGACGTATCTTTGTAATATTGCGGAGGAAAAAACGACAGGTTTAGCTACCTTTTGAATGTGAGAGGAGAATGTGAGAGAGTAGTCTGAGACCCCTAAGCAGCGTGCTTGGGCTATTGGATGTATAGTAGTACTTCCAACAGTAATGTGGAAGGAGGTACTGTAGTAGGGCCAGGTTTGGCATGAAATATAAGGAGTTCTGTTTTTGACATGTTAAATTTAAGTCGGCGGAGGATCATGTTGCATTGGGCTTCTCTTTCTTTTGTTTATACTGTACAATGTCACATACCCAGTAGCACTCCCTAAGACAAATATATATGGTGAGGTGGTTTTGGATTTGAGGTTACAGGGGGTTTGTGTGTTTCCAAACTTACTCTGCCCACCTTTAAAGCAGCAGTCCAAGCTGTCGTTTAAAAATAAAAAAATCCCTTTAATATGTGCATAAATACAAACCACTCATTGGTAAGTAATTAGCTAAGTTGCGATCGATCGGTGAAGATTCGGCTCGGGGGTTCACTAAATGGTTGCCAGTGCAGCAGAAGAGGACCAAAGATGCAAAGTTCTCTGGGGAAGATCATGTGACCAGATAGTCACTGGATACAATTGAGTTTTGCACAGCTAGGGAGAGGGCAGGGATCAAAAAAAAGTGGAGGGGGGAGGTGCCAGAGTCTGTTTCAGAAGAGGAAGGGGATGTGACTTGATTGATTGATTGTTACATTATGATACATTAAAATTTTAATACAGAGTTGTTTAAAAAAAAATACTACTACTAGTAGCATTATACTAAAAAAAATAATACAGATGCACAGTAATAGTAGAAGATATCCAGCTCCGACTTTCTATTCTTAGTAAGGAGTTTTCCAAGCTGCCCCCGCTAGCCATTTTAATACCCATTTTGATCTTTTACATCCCATAACATTCAATACCCATTGGATCTGGTCCTGACTAGCATTCTGTATGTTACCCCCGATGTTCAAAGAGTAGACAGGAATCCTCATGGAAAAAGTGAAGCACAGCCGGTCCAAGAAGAAAACAATCCGGGGCTAAGCGAATGAATTAAATATATTCTTTATTGGGGGTGCACAGCATGGTGGCGCCGGGGATATGCCTCTGACATGTTTCGCGCTGAGATAGCGCTTCCTCAAAGAGTATCTGGATACATAGGCATATCCCCTGCGCCACCATGCTGTGCACCCCCAATAAAGAATATATGTAATTCATTCACTTAGCCCCGGATTGTTTTCTTCTTGGACCGGCTGTGCTTCACTTTTTCCACGAGGATTCCTGTCTGCATTGTATACCAGCTGGATGCACGCCTCTGGGACGGCATACAAACAACACCCATGTGAGTAAGAACTACATCATTATATCACTGGATATTCATATCTTGCTCTAAGGTTGCTGCCAGATAGAAACCTGCTTTTCACACTGATGTTCATATCCACCGGTTAGTTCAGATTAGGTTTTTGTTACACCATTGGCAGCAGTTAACCTGTTAATGAGCTATGCAATCAAGACATTCCTAGTTGTTTGTGCTTACTTACCTATCCCAGGGTCCGCTTAAGCTTGCTTATTCACTTATGACTATCAGATCTCACACTTTGATGCATTTGGTTTGGAGGACATTCCTCCTACAGTCTCATGTTCAAAGAGTATCTTTTTTTAAGGCTCTCGTTGTCATTCCTACATACAGATGTAGCCACACTTATACGTCGCTGTACGTGGTCCCATTCGGAAGTCATGAACTAACCACAGCAATGCCGGGAGAAGCTACAACGGTCACCTTCACTACTGTAAATCTCATTTTTGCTTTTTAAGTTGTGGCTGTATCTACAGTTGCAAGGACATTGTAAGCAATATATTAGCCCTTCTGGCTCAGCAGCAAGACGCCTGGTAGACGTGCTACTCTGTGTATGCAGAGTATTGAAGAAGAGGCCAATACAGCTTCTGATGCCTTAGCAATATGACAGAATGTCACAGCGGTGGCTATGCTGTGGTGCTACTGCATTTCCTGCTTGCACGGTGTTGAAACAACAGATGGACTTCGGCACAGGAAGCATCAACAGTCTCTGTCGTTACCCAGACAGAATCACCTGGTCAATGACAGAGAGGAAATAGCTGCAGACCAATGTGGCACTGACATAGGGTGACCGATGTCCAAGGACAGTCCAGATTTTTTATCTAATGTCTCCTGCCCGACTATCTTCTGCTATAGTATGTCCCGATTTTACCAGGAGCAGAGAGAAAAGTAGGGTCTGCCACTGCAATTTCTCCTCCAGCCATTAGGTGGCGTTATGCTGCGCAGCTCATTCTCTGACTGGGTGCAGTGTGAGTGTGTGTGTGTGTGTGTGTGTGTGTGTGTATGACATGTGGAGGGAAGGTGGAGGGGTGAGAGAAATGGCGAGGGGAGGGGGGTTGAAGGAGAGACATGGCGAGGGGATGGGGGTGAAAGAGACATGTGGAGGGGGTAAAAAAGAGACATGGCGAGGGGGTGAAAGAGAGTCTTAGGGAGGGGGGTGAAAGAGACATGGGGAGGGAGTGAAAGAGACATGGGGAGGGGGGGGGGTGAAGAGATTTGGGGAGCCGGGGGTGAAGAGACATGGGGAGGGGGGTTGAAACAGACATCGGGATGGTGAAAGAGGCATGGAAAATGGGGGGTGAAAGAGCGACATGGGGAGGGAAGGGGAGGTGAAAGAGAGACATGGGGAGGGGGTGAGAGACATGGGGAGGGAATGGGGTGAAAGAGGCATGGGCGGGGTGAATAAGCGACATGGGGGGGTGAAAGAGAGACATGGAGAGGGGAGGTGATAGAGAAACACGGGGAGGGGGTGCAAGAGACATAGAGAGGGGGATGAAAGAGAGCCATTGGGAGCGGGGTGAAAGAGAGACATGGGGAGATGGGTGAAAGAGAGACATGGGGAGGGAGGCGATAGAGAGACAAGGGGGTTGAAAGAGAGACATGGGGAGGGGGGATGAAAGAAAGCTATGGGGGAAGTGAAAGAAAGTCACGGGGAGGGTGGGTAGTTCTTTTTTTCTTCTTCACATGTCTGGGAGATGTTGATCAGACGGCTTCTTAGGGTCAAATACGACGTGACAGACTTTATATAAGGCCTGTGACGTCACATTTGACCGGCAAATGATACATCAACCAATATGATTGGTGGATGTGCCATGTGATGACTTTCATTTTTTTTTGTGGCTGAAATGACATCATCTTAAGTGATCGGATAATAAAAGAACTATTGGATCTCAATATAAATGTAGAAAATATGCAGGGCCAAAGCTATGTCAATGCTGCAAATATACGGGGAAAGCATAATGGAGTTCAAAGACATGTTGAACATGAATCCATGTGCGTTTTATGTACCATGTAGTTCTCATTATTTGAACCCGGTGGTTAACAACGTGGCCAAACCCAATATAGGTGCCATTTAATTTTTTGGCTTAATTCAACCGTTGTATAATTTCTTCCCCAGGTCCTCCAACAGGTAGATCGTTCTTTTAAAATCCTTACCCAATTTAACACTAAAGAGAGTCTGTGAAACATGTTGGGAGCCTCGTATTGATGCAGTAAGACCAATTCGATACCATCTGGGAGCGCTCTATGTTGCATTAGTGTATATTAAAGAAGATGTGACATTTAAAAGTGAACATCATGGCCCCCAGAGTAGAGCTACAAACTATGACAAAGTCCAAAGACCAAATCTGTGGCTACAAAAAACAATCCCAACACTAGATCTTGGGCCCTGTTTGTTTAAATCAAAAACACTACAGAAATGTCCAATCCTTTGTCTCATAAATAGAAAGGTATCCTTACCAACTCCACTTTTAATGGTGTAAATGATCAGTCTTGGGGTTTACAGTATATACATGTAGAAAAGATGGCATCTGGCTGGTTCTGCTCTGTTATTGAGCTATCACAAATCAGCTGTAAATGTTCACATGGAATGGCACCTAGTTAACTTCTTAAATCAATAACTGTAGACTTGCTAGTCCCCTATATCATAGACGGAATCCTCAATAATAACAAAGTGGAGACTCACGGTTAGGAAAGGGTTCATCAGTTCAATCCTGCTCCTGTGGGTTGCTGCAGGACACCTTTTGGTGTTCTGTTCGCTAGGTAGATAGTACAAAGTGAAAAATGTGCGATGCACAACCGGAACGAAAAAATAAATGAACTGGAGAGAGGGTACAGCAACTACACAATTTGCTTTCAATAACTCATCTAATCAAATGACCGGCAACAAAACGTGCGCGCACACGGAGGTTTTCAAACACCTCTATGGAGCTTGGTCCCACCCCCCGTTCGCGTCACGCATCACTCACGCGCGGCGCACTTACGCGACAATCGTGCACCGCTCCCCAGCTGCGAGACAACACCCGTAACAATGCCCACCTGTCTCCTGCGCTCTGCGTCCAATCACAGCTCCCGCGGGGGCCGCATCTTCGTTCCGCCTCTCACTCTCATTGCTTCAGTCCTCCTATTTATTCTCTGCTTGCTCAGTCACACAATGCTGAGCATAGACCATAGTAGCCTTGTGTTCCTACATTCCTGCTTTGCCTTGCCTTGTGCCTTGCCTCTCTTGCTTTCAGTTTGACCTCACGTGTACCGACCCGGCTAGACTCTTGGACCCTCTCTGTATAACGACCCCGGCTTCCCCTCGACTACTTGCATCTCTCCATCCCTGACCACGGCTATAGGACATTCTACTAACGCACAGGCTCCAACCCTCGACCTCGGCACAACGGACATCTACCATTCTACTCGCTCCTCCCCACAACCGCGGCAAGTATCTGGACTACCCTCTCTCTCCAACCCCGACCTGGCTACACAGACAATCCAGGTATGCCTCCACTGCCGCAGGTGCGCATTTTCTACTTTCCCACCTCAGTAGCGGGGGTCCGCCTTGTTCGTGGTGAGCGCAAGCGTTACAATTAGAGAGGGTTGGGGTTCCTTACAATGCATCTGATCTCAGATACACTATTAGAGAGGGTTGGGGTTCCTTACAAAGCATCTAATCTCAGACGCGCTATTAGAGAGGTTTGGGGTTCCTTACAATGCATCTGATCTCAGACGTACTATTAGAGAGGGTTAGGGTTCCTCAGAATTTCACAATATAATTATAAGGTTCCTTAACCAAAAGAAGGCTTAAAAACACTGGTCAATACCACCTATACCACCTGTGTTGTGATTTACAGAACCCGCTTTGTTTGGTGTGTCTCATTTTTGTACAATTAGTACAGATATGCAAGTGAAGTGAGCATTTATTCTCTGCCAATAAATGTGTATAGGTTTACGTAACATGCGGGCTTCCTCTGGACTGTTCTGTTTTTCAAACACACTGATATGAATAGCATTATGGGGAGATCAATATTGTAGACATGCTTTCCCTTAGCAACAAGATGCAATAGTAATAGATTATTATGTAATGAGAGAACAAAAAGATGGAACCGGGCGCTTCTAACTATGAAATAACTGAAGTGAATTAGTGGTAAAAAATAACCAATAACAGTGAACCTAAAAACCAAATAAGTATATATATATATATATATATATATATATATATATATATATATATATATATATATATATATAAATATAGTGAATAAATAACCTTCACCAAAAAACGTGATCAGTAAAATATTAAATGTGAAATACAATACAAATGAATACAGCAGCTCTACACCCTTTAATGGACTGTCCAGGTCCAATGTAGTCTTGCGTTGTCTTACAGGTAGGAGGAGCGCTGTGGTTCTCGAGATAATTTGTGAAAAATAGAAAAAATAGTATAATAGTTCGGATGGTATTAATAAGTGAAATATAAAATAGTCTCTGTGTTAGTGTCACTCACAAATTGATTCAGATATATCAGACGTATCAGAGATCCATCTCTCTCTGATGGGAGCCCTTTATTGGAAGCCCTCTGGTGATGGAAGCCTTATAACTGTTGGTCTGGTAAGCTTGATGTTTGATGGAATCGTAAAGTACTCAGTATACCTCCCAAGGAATGTGGAGAAAGAAAGGAGAGAGTGCACAATAGTGTGGTATGATAAGGGTATATATTGCACAAAAATAGCATATAGGTAATGCACTCACATTTTGGCATTAGAGACAATTAGTTAGAGAGAACTGCTGGTGACTCGTGGAAGACGCCAGTGTATTCAGTCACTGGAAAGCTTCCGCATCTGCCTACGTCACATCCTGTGACGGTGTCACGCCTGTATGCCCGCAGACCTGGCAAGACCCCAATACTGAGGTGGGAAAGGTATTACACCATACACCCTCAGCAGTGGGAGCAAGCCCGGAGTGTGGTATAGCGTTGCTGGGCCTGTTGAAAGAGTAGTTAGTGATACTTGCAACGTCTTTAGTAGTATGCGTAGGGATAGTCGTGTCCGTGTGCCAATGTCCAAGGGTTCCAGAGGGTAGAATCGTCGGCGTACAAAGCCAGGTCCAAGGGTTCCAGAGAGCAGCATGGTCGAGAGCGTAGCAAGGTTCAAAGGGATACACAGAGCAGAATAGTCCAGAGTAAGCAGGGTCAAAGCCAGGGAAATCCAAAGGAGAAACACAGGAGCAGGATACAGCAGTGACACAGAGGGAGCACAGCATAGGTCAGCACACAGGGAAACAGGAACTATGCAGAGTGAGGAAGAAGTGGACAGACAGGGATTATCATACTGCTCCCTTGTAGCTATTAATTCAAGCTCCCACATTTTATCTGTCAGGCTTATTGCATTAGCAAGCATGCATTTAAGTTTTTTTTCAGCCTGTACTATTATCTTATCTGCTCCTTCCTTTCTGCTCCCACTTGGTTTAGTGTTTAGAAGTTTTCTAAATTACTTTTACAATGTCAGTTTTATGCCTAAATGTTCAAATCTGTGAACTTGTTACCGTATGTTATGGACAGTGGATTTCATAAAAGACCGAGGACCATAAATTGAATGAATTCACACGATTTCCATTATTTTGGGGATATACAGTCAGTGCCTTAATTCCATTTTCTTCTGTAATAATGCTCTTTGACACTATTTTCCACTGCCATCTACTCCCTGACAAAGAGCTGCAGGAGAGGTATACAGTAATTACCTGGCCAATGGCAAATATGCAATTCTGCATCACCACTATAATATTTTTTAGCAGTTGTTACAAACATCCTAATTGACAGAGCGGTAAGACCACTATGCAAAAATTGCATTATCAATTAGATCTTTTCCCTCCTTATTTCTCAGACTGTATATAATGGGATTCAACAAGGGGGTCACCACACAGTAGAATATAGACACAACTTTGTCAATGTGAAATGAGTACTTAGACTGTGGCCAGACATATATAAATATAATCGTCCCCTAGATAGAATATGCCGACCACTGTGAGGTTACACACACATGTGGAGAAGGCTTTCCGACAGCCTGTGAGCGAGGAGATCCACAAAATGGTTACAATGATGCAAACATAGGACACCATAGTGAGAAGAAAGGTTGCTGGTAAGGTGACAGATGTGGACATGTAATATATGGCATCAACTACATGGGTAGAGGACCAAGACAGTTTTAACACTGCAGGCACATTTACCAGTTAGTGGTCAATAGAGTTAGGACCACAAAACGTCAACTGAGATGTAGAATAAGTGGTGAGTATACACCATAGAAACCCAGCAGAGCATGGCCAGCATGTGACACGTCCTGTTGGTCATTATACGTAGCTGTGTAAAGTTATGGCTTACAAATGGCAAGGGAATGATCGTAAGCCATGCCAGCCAGGAGGAAACGCTCAGTGGAATCCAACGAAAAAGGAGAAGTACATTTGAGCCATGTAGCTGAAGAAAGAGATTGCCTTTGGCTTGGTCATGAGGTTCCTGAGCATCTTGGGAACACTGACGGAGGTGTATCACATTTCCATAAAGGTGGAGTTTCACAGGAGCAAATACTGTACATGGGCTCATGAAGGTATCAGTCCAGGCTGATAATGGGTGAGGATAGTGATATTGCCCATCAGGGTCACTGTGTAGAATAAGGACAACAAGATAGAAGGGACCAGGTGAAAATTCTGAAAGTTGGGAAAATTCAGGAGGGTCAATTCTGTGACGAGTTCTATTCTCCCTCAGGGTCTTCCCAGTCTGTAATAATACTGAAAATGTCTTCATTTAATTACATATACATTAATAAATTATCCATGTATTAAAAAATCCATCATCCAACTAAAATTAAATGTTTAAATGTAAAACTATTGGACATTGTGCTATGTTCTGCCCATTGTAATATATTATACAGGACATGGAGAAAAAGGTAAGCCGGCGCCGATTCAAACCGTGACGTGTAAAGTCCAAATCAAGTCCTTTAGTGATGGTGATGAGCAAAGTGCAGATTTCCTCCAAAACGTGACGTGATACTGTATGTGAAAAAACAAAGAGAGAATTATGGTGCAGTATGTCAAATTGAGGACATAAAAACATATAACACTGACAACATTTAACAAACAAGACAGACTCACAACAACAACTAGCCAGACAAAAATTATTAATAAAAAGCTATTTAATAACAACTAATGCAGAATTCTGGATAATTTCACACACTAATCCGGGGGGGCAAAATCGTTGCCCTACTCACAGGATGCAGGATGTTTGAAAGCAGTAGGACTGGAAGCACTTTCTGTGGATCCAAGATGGCGATCGGAGCTCACTCTCTGGCGTCCCCACGTGTGGCAGATGCTGTATGGAGTTCCAGAGGGTCTGGATCAATGATGCTGCTACGCGTGTCTCTCTCTCCTCCTGCCGGTTTCAAACTCTCCTTCTCTCCTGTACCCAGCCTTGCGGTGTACTCTCCACGAATAATAAGCTTCTAAAAACGAGTCCTCCCAACGCGTTTCATGCGCATGCGCGCACTTTTTCAAGGGATGTGGCACATTGTGCTATGTTCTGCCCATTGTAATATATTATACAGGACATGCATTACATTGAATCCCGTGTCCCTGCTCCATAGAGCTAACAATCTGATTTTAGGTGCCTGAGGCACAGGAAGATTATTTGGACTGCAGTGATCCTTGTCCATAATATATTATAATATTATGTGACAATATTATAACAACTGGCATATATTACATTTACAGTGTACATCTACGTCGCACCAAAGGCGGACAGCCTTTGGGGCAGGCGAAGGGCAGGCAAAGGGTGTGAGCTATTTGCTGATGTTAAAACTTCTCTATTTCAATCTGAAACTCACCAGCCCTTTGTTTTATCCCTTTTTCCAACTCTATCTGTCCATGAAATGTCTGTGAATTGACTGTATAACTCTGTTCATTGAATGTAACCATGTATTGTTATAACTCTGTGTCCAGGACACACTTGAAAACGAGAGGTAACTCTCAATGTATTACTTCCTGGTAAAACATTTTTATAAATAATATATCTACTGATAATTATAAATACTATGTCTCTGCTACAAGCCTACTAACGTTTTTTTTTAAAGCCACCAATTTTATATGAAAAGGATTGCTAAAGTCCTGAAAGGATTCAACAGAAGGGTCACCCCCTGCTTTCCTCTTACAAAGTTCAGTCACTTATGAATATTGCTAGGATCCATTTTAAAGCTCAGCTTTCAAATTATTGCTACTTTATCTCAGATTAGTCCAGTTCAGGAGTGGCCAACTCCAGTCCTCAAGGGCCACCGGCGGCAGGTCAGGTCATTGACTGAGCCTCTAATTGAGCCACACACATGGCTGAGAAAGGTTCACTCCTTAAGTCAGGAGGCTACAAGGCCCCAAATTCCGGGGAATTATGTAGGGTAAAGGTTAGTTAGCTTGCGAAGCATGTATTTGAGCTCGAGGAAGGTTTTTTGTATTATTCACTACAGTGCGAGGGGAGGAGAAAGTTAATTTTGAATTCTCTCTCTCTCTTCTATGTAACTTGGTACTAAATAAACTCACTATGATATTCTGAACCCTTAGACTTATTGATATTATTTGTACGCTTTCACACACTCACTGGATAGTTGAACTTCTAGGCTCTAGGGCATTCATCCAGCAGCAGAAACAGTAGTGATATAGTCCAAAGATGGAAAAACAGACGCGTTTCGGTGTTCCTACTCTTTGACAAAGGGCAGGAACGCTCGAAACGCATCACAGTAGATTCTATACCCACTCACTTTGATGTTCCCCATTTCCTTCCCTAATAAATAGGTCTTTAATTACATTCCCTGATGTTCTGTACTGCATTTTTTCCTCTACACGATGTGCACCGTTTTTCCATCTTTGGACTATATAATTTCTCCTCAATTGACTGTCACAAACCGGTATTAATGCTGATATACAGCAGCGGCAGCTTTTATTCTCACATTTCCCGCACGGCAGGATGCGTGCGGGAAACGTGGTGACGCTGCTTGTCGTGACGTCACTGTAACGTGACGCGCCCGGCTTCCACGGCTTCCCCGACACCCCTGGAGTGAGGTAAGCGGGGGTGCGGGGAAGCAGAGGGGCAGAGCAGGAGCCGGGTTTGGGGTCGGGAAGGGGGTTAGAAATGCGCTGGGGTGGAGGGGGGTGCGCGGAGGAACACGCGCCAGCTGGAGTAGATCCCGGCCTGCCGCCGGCAAATGTAAGAATAAAAGCTGCCGCTTCTGTACATGAATTTACTTGCAGCTGAAAAGTGCTACGGAATGGACGGAACTAGCCAATAGGTACACTTGTTTCTCTCTTTGTATCTCTCGTGTATCTCCTTGTAGAAAACAGTCTACAGAAGCTTACAAGCAAGTGAGCACCTCATTTCAAGGACCCATAAAGATGTTCAATTTAATATTTGCACAGATCATCTTACCATTAAAACACGGTGTTCAGAGATTTATTTGTATATATTAATATCCACGTAAAGTACAATTAGTGATACATTTTCTATAACATGCTCATCATCTATCAAATAAGTAATTGATCTTCAGACTGTGGTAATTAGCCGAAGGTACCGAGCTTCAACCAATGGGAGACACGCAGCGCTCCTTGGCTTTAACACATGAGCATATGCAGTCCAAGTTTTAAAAGGGGGATGGAAGATGAGAGAGAGAAAAAAAGAGGGGCTGGGGGAGAGAGAAAGGAGTAGAGAGGAGTGCGTGATTGTGTTAACAGTAAGAGAATGCGTTTGACACCACATCATGGAACAATCAGGATGCAATGGGGTTAGATGCGTATTCACTACAAAATACTCTGACATTTTAAGCATCAATAAATAGTAAGAATTCTGTTTTCCTTTCTTTTTCTTAGAAGTCATGTAATAAACATTTAGAGCCTCATTCAGAAAGCCTCGATAAGGCCCTTATCGAGCACTTATCGACCAAAATGGCTACTCGTATTCAGAAAGCCTCGATAAGTGCTTGCTAACGGCCTGTATCGATGCAAAATTTTATCACCAACAGAAATTCGCCAATTGAGCGGTGATCAGCCGCTTATCGACCATTTTCTGAAGGATCATAAACTTGCGCGATTCAGATACCCGCGAGTTGGCTGTCGCGGCCTATCGCAGCCCATCGCAGCCCAAAAAGGCGTTCTTCTCCCCAAATCCAATTCACCTCAAACTTTAGGTAAATTGGTGTGGAGATGGCCTTGATGAGCTGCGATGTGTCGGGACTTACAAAAAATCAGGCCCTTTTCCTGCCTCGGATTGATGCCGGGGGTCTCCGAAGCTGATAGCAATTAATAGCAGCTTAACCGCTAAGGTAATGAAGGGGTTAAACAACGTGCCAGGCTTTCTGTAAAGACATACATTACAATACAATACTGTGGCTAGCGAGGGTGGGTGAAGGGGGAATTTGGCCCTTAGTGGCTGTTTAGGCCTTGTGGGGGGGTTGCGGGGGGGTTGCGGGGGGAATTAACCCCTTCACTACCTTACCGGTTAATATCGCTAAGCAATAAAGGGGTTAACCCAACCGCTACCCACTCGCAAGGTCTAGACACCCATCCTTAAGGCTAATACCCCCTTCACCCATCCATGAAGCCTAAGCACCCACCCCTGACTGACTATACCCACCCTATAGCCATTGAGTAGTATAGTGCTACATCATACCCATATAATAATAATATGGGCATGATAAGCCTCTATAGCACTCAATGGGCACCCTAATTACAATACATTAATACACTAGACACACAATAATAAAACCTAACTAAACTCCAAAAAAACACACTTCACTAAATATAAACAGTAGCCAGCTAATCCAATCAATACAAGCAATAAAAACATCAACAATTAATTAATTAAACCATTAACCAATCAAACCAATTAATTCCTAAATCAACTCAACATGAATAGTAACACTAACCAATCCAAACAATTAATTACTACAACATTAATGAATTTAAACAGTAAAATACAAAGAAAGAAATTCTAACAATATCTGAACTAACCATAAAACGCATTAGCTAACATAATATAACATTAACTACAAATGAACACAAATCGCAAACCTTTTAGTAGCATTAAGCATGAACAAACAAACAATCACATCCACATAATACAATGAAATGAAAAAAAAACCACAGCAATACCAAGCGAGAAATGCCCTCCAAATATTGGCATAATAATGTATTAATCTGTACCCTAAAGAGGTACAGATTAATATATTATCAGTCAATGTGCCTCCCCAAAAAATCAAAACACACATCCAATGAATAAACCTGTAAAAAGAGACATTTACAAACATTGAATATATTACTTACCAATAGAAGCGGTGGCCCTCCGACTCCCGGGGTAACAGGAAGCTCACGCACCTTGAAGCCCTCCAACAGCATCCGATGCCATCCGCCATGAAGATCCGGATCAGGTACCCAAATCTTCTTTTTTCTAGTTGGGTTCCTGAGGGACTTGTCTGTGCAAGAAGGTGACACACCCCTCTCACAACCCGAAACGCAGGCAATCGACCAAGGTAGTCCCTATACCGGCACCTTTCATCTAATAATTTTATTGACCTTCTTCATACAAACTATATACATGAATAAACCAGTGTGGGTACAAGTCATAACCTATTTATTCAGTGAACACGAACGAATCCTAGAACCCTCCCGGACTTCTAGTCACCCCAACCCCTCGTGCTCTGTGTGATCTTCAGCTCTGCGGCAGAGTCCAGTGCGGTCAACCCTCCCCCCGCTCCGATGCCCAATCCCCTCAAGGCTCCCTCCCTCTTAAACAAGTTATATTTTGCTTTGGCTGAAATTCAAACCTATTTCCTTCTAGGCCACAGTCCCTTAATAACCTCTCCCCTCCGCATGAGTCCCTTGTTTATTATGGCCGCCCACCCTGACTCCCTCCCCCCTCCCCTTTCCCCCCACCCAACCTCCACCATCATCCTTATCTTCGGTATGGGGGCTTTTCTTCTTCGCAGGACCTTTTCAGCTTTAGAGGTGTCCACATACCCAGTTCAGCGAAGGTACATAGCGACCGTACTCTTGTTATACTCCCCCCTATACATTGCGGCCGAGCATCTCCCCATCGGCCCCCCATGGACATCTACTGCAGGTAAGTGGAGAGAGATGAATCATCTGGACCATAGAAAACATGGAGGTCCACCCTAATTCTTGCCCTCATATCTAAGTCCCTAACCCCCCTGCACTTCTAAGACTATCCCTTTTTTCTCTACTTCCCTGTCCCTTCTCTAGACTACTCCTTCTTCCCTCGTCACCCCTTAGCTCCTCAGCGGGGCTGGAGTTTCAGCGCTTTTGCTTGGCCCTGCTTGGCTGAACTCCTCCCTCTCCTACCCTACCGAGGGGATGCTTCTATCCCTTCTCCCTCCTAGTCTACCCCCAGCCTTTCTCCCCCACCCTTTCTCCAGCGAGTAGATTAGCTTCCATGTGACCATCCACATCCCCCAGTCTTCTTAACCCCTGCTCCCTTTCCCCTGATCTCTGGCCTGATCTTCGACCCCAGTCTCCCTGCTCCTCCTTCCCTCTCTTCATCTATTCTCTAGCGGCAAGGCCCCCCTCTCCCCCCCCTTATGAGTTGGATAATTATTAAATTTTAGGGCAGCCATGTCCCAGTCGGATCTTACGGTTCTCCACTGTTCTCCGCCGGTGGGCCTCCTGCTCCCGTCTGAGCCCCCGTCGGCGAGATAATGGAGTCCAGCCGGACTCAGTGCCCTCTTCTACCACCTGGGGTCTCTCCCAGCCGTACCCTCATCATGAGCTTACATGGCCGACATGCACCTTCGCGCCACCAGGGGTCCTCGTCACTCATCTCTCCTTCTGCTGCTACCAAGATGGCCGTGATGCATCTTCCCACCACCAGGGGACTTCTTCTTTATCGCACTCCTCCAGGAAGAATCAAGATGGCCGTTATTCACCTTCCCCTTCCACCAGAGGGACCAACTAAACACCGCACAAATCGTATGAAACTCAGAGCCGGGGATGGCTCCTTTAAGTCCTAACTTGGGGATGATTGACACCGGAGAAACACTTAAGCACTGTGTTGCTCCTCTGCAGCTCCACACGCTTCCATGATGCCTCCGGAGCTGGATCCTCGGCTGGGAGCTGCTGTTCAGGACCCGAGGAAGAGACAGGTAGGCCTATTTTTTTCAGAAACTCAGCTCTCCCCTCCACATGTTTCAGAGTGAACATTTTTTAACACCATTAATCCAAATGGGAACAGCTATCTATACCGGATCCCATTATCGCATAGGGCTTTGGTAATTGATGACAGGGCTCTCCTCTTTGACAGGGTTGCCGGGGCAAGGTCCTGAAACACCTGGAGTTTCAGTCCCTCGAATTCCAGGGACTTAGCCGCTCTGGCGATTTGACATATGTTTTCCTTTATTTTAAAGTAGTGTAGCCTTATGATTATGTCCCTCGGCGAGTCTCCATGTTGCGGTTTGGATCGCAACGCTTGGTGACATCTGTCAAATTGTAGCTCTATTTCAGTCTTGTCTGGTAGCATATGCAACAGCCAGTTGGAGGTAAATTCCTCTGGATCTGACACCGACTCCGGGACACCCCGTAGGTGGATATTATTTCACTGGTCTTGGTTTTCTGAGTCTTTCTGCCTGTCATTTATGTCCGCAATCATTTTATAGAGTTGGGCCGTGGATTTCTCATTTTTCTGGATGGCTCTAGTACAGTATTTGCATCCACTTTATTTTTCAGTGTGTTGGTTCTGTCACCTAAACTGTCAATATCTTTCCTGAGTTCCCAGAGCTCTTTCTGAAAAAAGGTCTTCATCTCCGAGCAGAACACTTTCATGTCCTTTCTTGTGACCCAGTCTTGGTCCAAAGCCTCCGCTCTACTCGCGGGTCTGCTTGTGGATCTTTCACTCAGAGTCGGAGCCCGCCATTTGCCTGCTTTCCTCCCCTACAGCTCACCTTTCGGGAAATAAACTGTTACCATCGGGGTTCTCTTTCGAGATATCGTTCTCCTTGGCATCCTTGGGGGCCCCGGCGTCTGAATTTCTGGTTTTCACTGTTATTCTCCTGGTTTTTGTGCTGTAAGTACATACATTAATTGCCGGCAGGGACGGAGTGAAAGCATGAGGAGTGGGGGTGCGAAGGGGAGAGGGGGGAGTGAGAGAATGAGGAGGGAGTGAGAGGATGAGGAGGGGGTGAGAGGATGAGGAGGGTAGGAGAGGATGAGGAGGGGTGGGTGAGAGAATGAGGAGGGAGTGAGAGGAGGATGAGGATGGGGAGAAGCGAGATGATGAGGAGGGGGAGTGAGAGCAGGAGGAGGGGGGAGTGAGAGGATGAGGAGGGGGAGAAGCAAGATGATGAGGATGGAGGAGTGAGAGGAGACGGAGGGGGAGTAAGAGGATGAGGAGAGGGATTGAGAGGATGAGGAGGGGGTGAGTTTTAGGATGAGGTGAGGGAGTGAAAGGATGAGGAGGGGTGTAGTGAGGATGAGGGAGGGTGTAGTGAGAGGATAAGGATGAGGAGTGGTGGGAGTGAGAGCATGAGGAGCAGTGTAGTGAGAGGATGAGGAGGGGGGAGTGAGATGATGAGGAGGCATGGAAAGATGGTGAGGAGGGGGGAGATGGTGAGGAGGGGCAGAGGCGGAGAAGGGGTTGAGAGGCTGGGCAGGAAGCAGAGAGGATGAGGAGGGGGAGAGGTGGGGGAGAGGAGGGCGGAAGAGGGGGGGAGACGATGAGGAGAGGGAGAGGATTAGGAGGGGAAGAGGATGAGGAGGGTGGAGGTAGGATAAACAGGGGGGAGTGAAAGGGTGAAAAGGGAGAGAAAGGATAATGAGGGGGAGAGTATGAGGAGGAAGGGGAGAGGATGAGGAGGGGGAGAGAGGATGAGGAGTGGGGAGTGAGAGGATAAGAAGGGGGAAGATGAGGGGGAGATAGGATGGGGAGAGATGATGTGGTAGGAGAGAGGATAAGGAGGGGAGGAAAGCGGATGAGGAGGGGGATAGGAGAGAGAAAGAATGGGGAGGGGGGGAGAGGGAATGGGGAGGGGTGGGAGAGAGAGAATGGGGATATAACAAAAAATATATACTTCATAAAACTCATATGGGTTTTGTTGAGATATGGGTCTCTCTCTGCCCACTTGGTTTGGACATGCGAGAAGGACTTACAGAAGAGCAAAACATAGAAAGCCAATCGGATAAGGCTCTTTCTGCACGCTTTTGCACAACTCATAGCTACTAGAATATCCCTGTGTCTATCCAAGATGAGGTTTTAGTGTACTGACAAAAAACATCCAAAAAATAAATTGTAATTAAGGCTGCGAGGTGTCACTGTATATAGAATATACATCCAGTAGCACTCTCATTGTAAAAGACTCTTATCTTTATCCCCCCACAAATAAGCAGGGGGACCCATTCAATACCCATAATGCGTATGTCTGAAGCATTAAAGCAAAGTGCAGTGCTGTACCAAAGTAGTAATTTAGTTTAGACTGCCCTTGAATGGAGTTGAACACTTCCCCAGTGCTGGAATTAGGACATAAAGGGTCTATGCAGCAACATAGAGTAATTGTGTTTAGACGCATGGCTCTATTTTTTGGAGCAGAGCCGCAGCATATATACTGTAAGAACAGTTTCTTACTTCTGACGCGGTATGTTAGACTTATGGCACTTCAGATATGGAGGATTTTTTGGGGGCAAATAAAAAGTAAAAAAAAAAAAAGTATCAGAGAAATGCAAGTTGTGATACATCTCAAAAGAATCTGTGCACCATGTAACTCCCCCAACTCCTCCTACTGACTCTCCCCAAGGTGCATGCTGGGACAGACGCACAATGTGATACATCTCCTTATAATCTGTGCACCATGTAACTCCTCCCCAACTCCTCCTACTGACTCTCCCCAAGGTGCATGCTGGGGCAGAGACGCAGACTGTGATACATCTCATTATAATCTGTGCACCATGTAACTCCCCCCCAACTCCTCCTACTGACTCTCCCCAAGGTGCATGCTGGGACAGAGACGCAGACTGTGATACATCTCATTATAATCTGTGCACCATGTAACTCCCCCCCAACTCCTCCTACTGACTCTCCCCAAGGTGCAAGCTGGGACAGACGCAGAATGTAATACATCTCATTATAATCTGTGCATCATGTAACTTCTCCCCAACTCCTCCTACTGACTCTCCCCAATGTACAAGCTGAGGAAGATGGGGCATAATTTGGAGCAAAAGGCTTAGATACAGTAAATACAGTAAGTGCAGGGTTTTGCTCCAAAATTGCCTTGATACATAGACCCCAGAGAGAGAGCTTCAAATGTGTTTAAAAAGGAGAAATACTGAGCCTGGCCTTAGTAGGAGCTGACAAATGACTGATTGTATCTGTGCAGGTGGTGTTATTTATTCTGTTTGACATACACAGTAACTTCTCAGCATTTTACATGTGACATACATAAGGGGATGATACTTTATCTTGCCATGAAGTCAATGCATTTGAACCCAGTGATACAGTATGTTGATCCTACTGCTGTCAGTGGCACTGTCCATATGTGTACTTGTGTCACCCAATGTACGTAATACAATGTATCACAGCAGCTGTGATTTTTATGACTGCTACTCTAGTTAACCACTTCTCAACCCCTTGAAATTAAATGTCAAAGTAACTGATTTCTCTATTATGACATCACGAGACAGCATCATTGAGCCTCCTAGGAGATGCCAGCAGCCGTGTTCTGTAATGACATCATGGAATCGCCTTAGAGACTGAGATAAATACACAAATGTAAACTTGTTTGTGCGTGACTTGAATTAGTGCCCAAAGGAAACCGGTAGTTTCGTGGACATCTCAGAGATAGGAAAAGTGTGGCGCTGTACAGAGAGACTAATTATCTCCACCTTAACTCTGTATCATGGCAGGTAGGAAGCAACATGTCCTTTAAATACTGTACCAAAAAAGAAATGGATAATATCTATATTTTTGAATTGTTTACTTGCACAATGTTTTATGGGGTACAGAACAGATAATATGACTCCTATCATTGGATGGGAGAAAGAAGACGGATGGGGGTGGGGGGGCGGCAGACAACACACAAGGGGTTAGGTACGTGGCCTTGATCGGATAATATTTTTTTTATAAATGTCAAAACTGATTTCTTATAGATACATACACACATATTTGTTTTATTGAATTTACTTTTATATCTGGCTTGTAATTCAAAATCTTAAATGATTTGAACAGTAATGTATAGAAAAGAACACATGTACTGTATACATAAATGTCAAAGCGACAAACGTCTATGGGATCTATGTGATAGTAAAAAAAGACACAGGGACCTTAGTGTATACAGTAGGATTAGTTATGTATAAGGCATGCTTTTTCCTTGCCCTAAGTTTAGGTCAATAACTATTGGACCAATTCTACACCCTGGGGTGTAATGTTTGACTACTTTCAGCCATATCCTTAAATTATTGTCTACAGCAGTGTTTTTCAACCAAGGTTCCTAGGAACCCTAGGATTCCCCGGGCATCCCTAAAGAGTTCGCTGTAATTTCAGGTCATTTTAAAATTGTACTTATTACAGAAGAATTTACAGTACAATGCATCAGATCTTAGAAGCGCTATTAGAGAGGGTTGGGGTTCCTCACACTTCATCTGATCTCAGACACGCTATTAGATAAGGTTGGGATATATAACAATGCATCTCATCTTAGACTCGCTGTTAGAGAGGGTTGGTGTCCCACAGAATTTCACATTGGGTTCCTTAACCAAAAAAAGGTTGGAAACCACTACTCTACAGTTATACAAAGGCCCCCAAAAAAACAAAGCCACAAAACGAGGGCAGAATCTGCCACTTGATTTACAGATATAGCTGACCTGAGTGCTCCTCCAGATACCTCAATATACCAGACATGTCTCAGAATACCACACCATAATATTACCACAAAATACCACAGTAGGAACAGGCAATTTTTATTTTTTTATTTTTAAAGATCCAGTTCCGAAAGCTATGGTACATCTACAATTGTCATTGTGTTCAGAGGTGGACATGAAAGCAGGTGATGGACTGCACAAGTTATATATGTCAGTTGCCACTTGGTGTCGAAAACTACCTAGAAATAGTTTTCTGTCTGTGTTACATCCCAGCACATCATTAATGTGTGTATATATATATATATATATATATATATATATATATATATATATATATATATATATATATATATATATATATATATATATATATATATATATATATATATATATATATATATATATATATATATATATATATATATATATATATATATATATATATATGCTGTGAGTGGGTTTACTGGCTTTGCATCTCCAAAGCCCTTGCTTAAAAGCTGTGTCTAAAGCAGCATGCATTGGCTATGGGTTGCTCATGTAATGTGAGCTTGAGATAAAAGGTGGCACTGTGTGCTCATTTGCATGTCATTTCCCAGAATCCCTTGCTGCAGTGGAAGTGCTGTGTGCTGGGTGATAAGGGTGAAAGACAGGGTTGCAGACCTGTCTAAGACATGCAAATGAATATACAGGAATGTTTACAGTTGCTTTATGCTTTACTGTGGATGAGCTTGCTTAAAAATGTATTTAAAATATTGAAGCTTCTGACCACTATTGATCAGAGTAGCGGTCTGTAACATTGATAATCAAATAAATGTGTTTTCACAGCAAGCAATTTTCCCTGTTAGTGCTTGCTATTCATAACAAAACAAAGACCCCCAAAAACTTTATTCAAAACCAGAACCAAAACCCCAAATATTTTAAAGGCAAAATAAAAATACCAAGCCAAGTGAGCATCTCTATGTATTTCATATGTATTTGATATCAAGAATATATTTTCACAGGTCTGTTAAAGCAGTCCCAACCCCCCAAAGTCAGGCTTTTAGGATATCCCAGCTTCAGCACAGGTGGCTCAATCAGTCCCTGCTTTAGCACAGCTGGCTCAATCAGTCCCTGCTTCAGCACAGGTGACTCAATCAGAGGCTGATTGAGTGATTGTGCCACCTGTGCTAAAGCTGGAATATCCTGAAAAGTTAACCTGTTGGGGGGGCTTGAAGACTGGAGTTGAGTCCCCGTGTGTTAAAGAAATGTGCCTTGATTGTGCTTTTCACGCCCTTCACTTTTACCTTTCTTCCTTACAGATCAGTTTTTAAATGCCTCTGCTGTGAACCCTCCACCGACCTGCAGTGTTCCTGCAGTCACCACTGCTTACCCTTCATGGAGCAACAGCTCCCACCCAGTAGGGAGGAATACTGAAGTCTACAGACATGGGGCCCAAGGCATGATTTTGCAACAAGGGTCTGCAGGAACACCAATGTATCTACAGCAGATCCCACAGGCAACAAGCGCTTACCCTCATGTATCGGACATGAACGGAGGATTCTACCACACTGCTACAGGAGGATACGCAGGATTTGCAGGACAGGTTAGGGGAGAAGCCACAACGCAGCCTGTTACATTCCGTCCCAACAAACAGTTGGAAAGACGTGCTACAATAGGGCCTTGTATAATGACCACCCAGTATGCACAACTTCAGCAGCCACCATTCATACCCCTTAGAGGAATGCAGACCTTACAAGGTGAGATATGGAGAATCTTTACTAATCATTGTTCAAAATCTTCTCCTTGACTGATACCATTACCTGTTATAAAGATCTTTAATTACGGTCATTCGCCACTGTAGTCTTACAAAGATATACCAAGTTAAAAGGGTGAAGGAGGAGGAGTGAGCTCTGGGGGGAGGTGCCACAGCCTCCAAAGAGACATAGGTTAACACAGATACCCAGCAAGCTCAAACTCCCACACCCACCACAAAGTGAATATATATTTATGTCAACCAGAGAGCTACTGAGCGTGGCAATTGTATATAACAAGAGATAGGGGGTGCCCAATGCTGCATCCAATTGACAAAATGTGTGTCTCTTTGGAGGCTGTGGCACCTCCCCCCAGAGCTCACTCCTCCTCCTTCACCCTTTTAACTTGGAAGGTCATTCCACTTGCTGCAGGAACAAGACCCATTATGGTTTCCCCTCTCACAGAGGTAAAAGGAAGTGTTCACAGTGTAGTGTAGGACCTGCATTATTTTGGTTATACCTTGACGTTGGTATGCAGGCTTATGACGCCTTTGGCCAAAGGGTTAACTAAATAACCAATTATTATTATTGAAGTATTTTACTTTATATGTTTTGTCAATTGGATGCAGCATTGGGCACCCCCTGTCTCTTGTTATATACAATTGCCACGCTCAGTAGCTCTCTGGTTGACATAAATATATATTCACTTTGTGGTGGGTGTGGGTGTTTGAGCTTGCTGGGTATCTGTGTTTACAAAGATATAGAACTCTACAGTATGTAGTCCTCGCCAATACTGAAGGGATAAAGCATGTGTTTGCTTTTCTTTCTTTGTGTTATTATGTACAATGTGTTGGTATTTATGATAATTGATTATTTCTCCTTTTTGATTTTGTTACAGTGTGTCAGACCTCGCTTGGAGCTCAACATATTTCCCAGGCCAGTTTAATTACACAAGGAGCAGTTCAGCTTGCTGCTAATGAAAAAAGTGAACCACCTCTAATGTACCCAACTCAACCAGCTCGGAAGCTGAGCCACCTCCCAAAGTTACATATTGAAGTGCAAAGCAACAAAGAGTTATATGTGCCAGTGTGGAAAAGGGGTGGGTTAAAAGATATGGAGAAGAGATCTTCAGAGGTGAAGGCCCCCTCACATATGGCTCAGAAGGTTCGTAATAACGTGCTGAGTTCAGTGAAGACTAAGTGTCCGTCAAAGTCTGAGGGGGTACCAAAGTGCTCCACAGTGGAAACAAAGAAGAAAAAGATCCTTTCTTCAGCTGCAAAGGATCAAGTCCCTCAAACTGCACAGCAAAAGAAGGTAAAACCAATGTCAAAGCCAGTAAATCATTCTTCTGCTCCTATACCAGGGAAGTCACCCCATGGCCCACAATCTCGTGACGAGGCTGTTCTGTTAAAAAAGATGAAACATGTGTGTCTCTCAGGTGCCCACATTTCCAATAAGGTATCTGAAAAGATGCAGCAAAGCCGCGAAGGTACAATGGATGCAAAGACACCTGCTGTTACTCATATTAATCCTAAACTGAAGAAAACTCAGGAAATCGGGATCAAACGTAAAAATGCAAAGACTCCTGCAGTTACTCATAGTCCTGAGCGCAAGACACCTCAGGAGATGGGGATCAAACGTAAACAGAACAGCAATAGCAAGCAGGTAGTGAAGACCAACTTTTTCAGTTTTAAGCAAGCGCTGGCTTGTGGTACTGATAATAACCCCAAAGCTCCCAAAAGAAAAAGTGCTAATCCGCCTGGGATGAATTCAGAAGTCCTTGGGAAGGGCAAGAAGTCATTGGAACCTTCTAAACAAGGAAAGTTGAAAGCCCATCCCAGCAACCTAAGCCTCCTAATGATTAACGCTGTTCAATTATTTCACCCATTGGGTAAAAAAGCAGGTCCCACAGGTCCAGGGGCACCCGCAGGATCCATTACACTTGGAAATAAGCTTGGACCAATGCAAGGAAGCCAAAGCCAGACTTCTGCTTCTCATGTTCAGTGGCCTCCTACTGAAGGGATTAAAATGTGGATGGTCAAAAAACAGAGCAGTATTTCTGGAATTGAAGGAGTCGGTATTAATGCCAGGCCTAGGCTATTTAAAATACATGAGTACACAAGACCTGACATTAAAACCAGTGAAATCAAACAACGTGGGAAAAACAAAGCTTCAGTTATAGAGAATCTCAAACACTTCCCAGTGATATCCATGGAACAGGAAGCTGCAGTAAGATGCATTGAAAAGGTCAGCCAAACCACTATCCCCATTCCAGCTCCTGGCATTAAAACCAGTGTAATCAAACAACGTGGGGGAAACAAAGCTTCAGTTATAGAGAATACCAAACACTTCCCAGTGATATCCATAGAACAGGAAGCTGCAGTAAGATGCATTGAAAAGTTCAGACAAACCACTATCCCCATTCCAGCTCCTGGCATTAAAACCAGTGAAATCAAACAAAGTGGGGAAAACAAAGCTTCAGTTATAGAGAATCCCAAACACTTCCCAGTGATATCCATGGAACAGGAAGCTGCAGTAAGATGCATTGAAAAGGTCAGCCAAACTACTATCCCCATTTCAGCTCCTGGCATTAAAACCAGTGAAATCAAACAACGTGGGGAAACAAAGCTTCAGTTATAGAGAATCCCAAACACTTCCCAGTAATATCCATAGAACAGGAAGCTGCAGTAAGATGCATTGAAAAGTTCAGCCAAACCACTATCCCCATTCCAGCTCCTGGCATTAAAACCAGTGAAATCAAACAAAGTGGGGGAAACAAAGCTTCAGTTATAGAGAATCCCAAACACTTCCCAGTGATATCCATAGAACAGGAAGCTGCAGTAAGATGCATTGAAAAGTTCAGCCAAACCACTATCCCCATTCCAGCTCCTGGCATTAAAACCAGTGAAATCAAACAAAGTGGGGAAAACAAAGCTTCAGTTATAGAGAATCCCAAACACTTCCCAGTGATATCCATAAAACGGAAAGCTGCAGTGACATGCATTAAAAAGGTCAGCCAAACCACTATCCCCATTCCAGCTCCTTTCAACCAGCAGCACCAGCTTTCTAACCTGCAGCTTCCTATCAATGTACCCAGTAGAGTGGACAACTCCACTCAATCCTTCTGTCAACAGCCTCTCCAAGAGCTTGAGGTCTCCATACCTATTCCACTTGGACAGAGAGAGGAGAAGGAGGCTATGAAATGGGAAGCACAACTGGAGAGGGAGTAAGCCTGTCAACATACCTCCAAGGGGAGGCTACAGTGCTTTGTTCAGAGGCAGAAGGATCATAACATCTCTAAACGTTACGGATACCCACCATCCAGACTTCATTCCCCCATGAGATACTTAAGCCCTAAAAAAACAAAAAACAAACCCTGACTAATCTGTAACTGGTGCCAAGCTCTATGAATATCTGTAAATAAGATTTATATTTATAAGTCAGTTTGTAACATATTTAACTAAGAATATTTTAAAAACTCTTCAATAAAATGTTTCTATTTTTATTTGAACTCTTTATTTACCAAATAAATTATTTACAAATGCCAAGGGTTATTGAAATTCTGCAAATTAACTTTAGATTACCCTCTTGATGATACGAGAGAGAGAGAGAGGTAAGGTAAGTCAGACCCCACTTACAAGATAGAAACAAATAAATATTTAACTATATACTTTGTCATGTTGGCTGTATGTACTGTATGTCTTTATTTATATAGCGCCATTTATGTAGATAGCGCTTCACTGCAGTAATAAACGTGACAATCATATAAATAATACAAATAACAGATCATGGGAATAAGTGCTTCAGACATAAAAGTAACATTTAGGAAAAGGAGTCCCTGCTCCGAAGAGCTTACAATCTAATTGGTAGGTGGAACATACAGAGACAGTAGGAGGGCGTTCTGGTAAGTGCATCTGCAAGGGGCCAAGCTTTATGTATGCGGTCTATAGTATCAGCCACGGAGCTTCTTTAAGCAGATGTGTTATAATGTGGGTCTTAAAGGTGGATAGATAGGGTGCTAGTCGGGTATTGAGGGGAAGGGCATTCCAGAGGTGAGGGGCAGGCAGTGAGAAAGTTTTCAGGAGATAGAGAGGGTTTTAGATACAAAAGGGGTAAATAGAAGACATCCTTGGGCGGATCGCAAGAGTCGGGATGGTGCATAGCGAGAAATTAGAGCTGAGCTGTAAGGAGGGGCAGAAGAGTGTAAAGCTTTAAAAGTGAGGAGGAGAATTGAGTGTGAGATACAGGATTTGATAGGAAGCCAGGAGAGGGATTTCAGCAGGGGAGACGCTGAGACAGATTTAGGAAAGAGTAGAGTGATTCTGGCAGCAGCGTTTAGGATAGATTGTAGGGGAGACAGGTGAGAGACAGTAAGGCCGGACAGCAGAAGGTTCCAGTAATCGAGATGGTAGAGAATGAGGGTCTGTGTCAGAGTTTTAGCTGTTGAGCAACAGTGGAAGGGCGTATCTTTGTAATATTGCGGAGGAAAAAACGACAGGTTTAGCTACCTTTTGAATGTGAGAGGAGAATGTGAGAGAGTAGTCTGAGACCCCTAAGCAGCGTGCTTGGGCTATTGGATGTATAGTAGTACTTCCAACAGTAATGTGGAAGGAGGTAGTAGGGCCAGGTTTGGTATGAAATATAAGGAGTTCTGTTTTTGACATGTTAAATTTAAGTCGGCGGAGGATCATGTTGCATTGGGCTTCTCTTTCTTTTGTTTATACTGTACAATGTCACATACCCAGTAGCACTCCTTAAGACAAATATATATGGTGAGGTGGGTTTGGATTTGAGTTTACAGGGGGTTTGTGTGTTTCCAAACTTACTCTGCCCACCTTTAAAGCAGCAGTCCAAGCTGTCATTTAAAAATAAAAAAATCCCTTTAATATGTGCATCAATACAAACCACTCATTGATAAGTAATTAGCTAAGTTGCGATCGATCGGTGAAGATTCGGCTCGGGGGTTCACTAAATGGTTGCCAGTGCAGCAGAAGAGGACCAAAGATGCAAAGTTCTCTGGGGAAGATCATGTGACCAGATAGTCACTGGATACAATTGAGTTTTGCACAGCTAGGGAGAGGGCAGGGATCAAAAAAAAGTGGAGGGGGGAGGTGCCAGAGTCTGTTTCAGATGAGGAAGGGGATGTGACTTGATTGATTGATTGTTACATTATGATACATTAAAATTTTAATACAGAGTTGTTTAAAAAAAATTACTACTACCAGTAGCATTATACTAAAAAAAAAAATACAGATGCACAGTAGTAGTAGTTTTTATATTTATTAGTGGTGACCATGTCCATCAATAAAATTAACTGACATCCTATTCTTCACAGTCAGGATAAAGGTTTTTGATCTTACCACACTCCTATTAGATCATTGTGGTGGGTGTCCTTTTTATTTGTAAGGTGCAGGCAAAAGTGTCTGGGATCCCACTTCTGACACAGTTAAACTTGGTGCTGGATATCTTCTTGCTTCCCTATTCTAAGAAAGTCTTACACCAGACATTATAGCATGATAAACTGTGTTGCACCTGACGATGGGAGATCCCCGAAACATTGTGCGTTTGCAATCTGCAAATAAAACTGTTTATCTGCTATAATTTCTGGTGTAAGACTTTATTAGAATAGGGAGGCAAGAAGATATCCAGCTCCGACTTTCTATTCTTAGCAAGGAGTTTTCCAAGCTGCCCCCCGCTAGCCATTTTAATACCCATTTTGATCTTTTACATCCCATAACATTCAATACCCATTGGATCTGGTCCTGACTAGCATTCTGTATGTTACCCACATGTTCAAAGAGTAGACAGAAATCCTCGTGGAAAAAGTGAAGAACAGCCGGTCCAAGAAGAAAACAATCCGGGGCTAAGCGAATGAATTAAAAATATTCTTTATTGGGGGTGCACAGCATGGTGGATATGGAAGGGGATATGCCTCTGACATGTTTCGAGCTGAGATAGCGCTTCCTCAAAGAGTATCTGGATACAGAGGCATATCCCCTCCGCCACCATGCTGTGCACCCCCAATAAAGAATAATTTTAATTGATTCACTTAGCCCCGGATTGTTTTCTTCTTGGACCGGCTGTGCTTCACTTTCTCCACGAGGATTCCTGTCTGCATTGTATACCAGCTGGATGCACGCCTCTGGGACGGCATACAAACAACACCCATGTGAGTAAGAACTACATCATTATATCACTGGATATTCATATCTTGCTCTAAGGTTGCTACCAGATAGAAACCTGCTGTTCACACTGATGTTCATATCCACCGGTTAGTTCAGATTAGGTTTATGTTACACCATTGGCAGCAGTTAACCTGTTAATGAGCTCTGCAATCAAGACACTCCTAGTTGTTTGTGCTTACTTACCTATCCCAGGGTCCGCTTAAGCTTGCTTATTCACTTATGACTATCAGATCTCACACTTTGATGCACTTGGTTTGGAGGACATTCCTCCTACAGTCTCATGTTCAAAAAGTATCTTTTTTTAAGGCGCTCGTTGTCATTCCTACATACAGATGTAGCCACACTTATACGTCGCTGTACGTGGTCCAATTCGAAAGTCATGAACTAACCGCAGCAATGCCGGGAGAAGCTACGATGGTCACCTTCACTACTGTAAATCTCATTTTTGCTTTTTAAGTTGTGGCTGTATCTACAGTTGCAAGGACATTGTAAGCAATATAGACGTGCTACTCTGTGTATGCAGAGTATTGAAGAAGAGGCCAATACAGCTTCTGATGCCTTAGCAATATGACAGAATGTCAGAGCGGTGGCTAAGCTGCGGTGCTACTGCATTTCCTGCTTGCACGGTGTTGAAACAACAGATGGACTTCGGCACAGGAAGCATCAACAGTCTCTGTCGTTACCCAGACAGAATCACCTGGTCAATGACAGAGAGGAAATAGCTGCAGACCAATGTGGCATTGACATAGGGTGACCGATGACCCGGGACAGTCCAGATTTTTTATCTAATGTCTCCTGCCCCGACTATCTTCTGCTACAGTATGTCCCGATTTTACCGGGAGCAAAGAGAAAAGTAGGGTCTGCCACTGCAATTTCTCCTCCAGCCATTAGGTGGCGTTATGCTGCGCAGCTCATTCTCTGACTGGGTGCAGTGTGAGTGTGTGTGTGTGTGTGTGTGTGTGTGTGTGTGAGTGTATGACATGTGGAGGGAAGGTGGAGGGGTGAGAGAAATGGCGAGGGGAAGGGGGTTGAAGGAGAGACATGGCGAGGGGATGGGGGTGAAAGAGACATGTGGAGGGGGTGAAAAAGAGACATGGCGAGGGGGTGAAAGAGAGTCTTAGGGAGGGGGGGTGAAAGAGACATGGGGAGGGAGTGAAAGAGACATGGGGAGGGGTGGTGAAGAGATATGGGGAGCCGGGGGTGAAGAGACATGGGGAGGGGGGTTGAAACAGACATGGGGATGGTGAAAGAGGCATGGAAAATGGGGGGGGGGTGAAAGAGCGACATGGGGAGGGAAGGGGAGGTGAAAGAGAGACATGGGGAGGGGGTGAGAGACATGGGGAGGGAATGGGGTGAAAGAGGCATGGGCGGGTATGAATAAGCGACATGGGGGGGTGAAAGAGAGACATGGAGAGGGGAGGTGATAGAGAAACATGGGGAGGGGGTGCAAGAGACATAGAGAGGGGGATGAAAGAGAGCCATTGGGAGTGGGGTGAAAGAGAGACATGGGGAGATGGGTGAAAGAGAGACATGGGGAGGGAGGCGATAGAGAGACAAGGGGGGGATGAAAGAGAGACATGGGGAGGGGGGATGAAAGAAAGCTATGGGGGGAGTGAAAGAAAGTCACAGGGAGGGTGGGTAGTTCTTTTTTTCTTCTTCACATGTCTGGGAGATGTTGATCGGACGGCTTCTTAGGGTCAAATACGACGTGACAGACTTTATATAAGGCCTGTGACGTCACATTTGACCGGCAAATTATATATCCACCAATCTGATTGGTGGATGTACCATGTGATGGCTTCCATTTTTTTTTTGGCTGAAATGACATCATCTTAAGTGATCGGATAATAAAAGAACTATTGGATCTCAATATAAATGTAGAAAATATGCAGGGTCAAAGCTATGACAATGCTGCAAATATACGGGGAAAGCATAATGGAGTTCAAAGACATATTGAACATGAATCCATGTGCGTTTTATGTACCATGTAGTTCTCATTATTTGAACCCGGTGGTTAACAACGTGGCCAAACCCAATATAGGTGCCATTTAATTTTTTGGCTTAATTCAACCGTTGTATAATTTCTTCCCCAGGTCCTCCAACAGGTAGACCGTTCTTTTAAAATCCTTACCCAATTTAACACTAAAGAGAGTCTGTGAAACATGTTGGGAGCCTCGTATTGATGCAGTTAGACCAATTCGATACCATCTGGGAGTGCTCTATGTTGCATTAGTGTATATTAAAGAAGATGTGACATTTAAAAGTGAACATCATGGCCCCCAGAGTAGAGCTACAAACTATGACAAAGTCCAAAGACCAAATCTGTGGCTACAAAAAACAATCCCAACAATAGATTTTGGGCCCTGTTTGTTTAAATCAAAAATACTACAGAAATGTCCAATCCTTTGTCTCATAAATAGAAAGGTATCCTTACCAACTCCACTTATAAATGGTGTAAATGATCAGTCTTGGGGTTTACAGTATATACATGTAGAAAAGATGGCACCTGGCTGGTTCTGCTCTGTTATTGAGCTATCACAAATCAGCTGTAAATGTTCACATGGAATGGCACCTAGTTAACTTCTTAAATCAATAACTGTAGACTTGCTAGTCCCCTATATCATAGACGGAATCCTCAATAATAACAAAGTGGAGACTCACGGTTATGAAAGGGTGCATCAGTTCAATCCTGCTCCTGTGGGTTGCTGCAGGACACCTTTTGGTGTTCTGTTCGCTAGGTAGATAGTACAAAGTGAAAAATGTGCGATGCACAACCGGAACGAAAAAATAAATGAACTGGAGAGAGGGTACAGCAACTACACAATTTGCTTTTAATAACTCATCTAATCAAATGACCGGCAACAAAACGTGCGCGCACACGGAGGTTTTCAAACACCTCTATGGAGCTTGGTCCCAACCCCCGTTCGCGTCACGCGTCACTCACGCGCGGCGCGCTTACGCGACAATCGTGCACCGCTCCCCAGCTGCGAGACAACACCCGTAACAATGCCCACCTGTCTCCTGCGCTCTGCGTCCAATCACAGCTCCCGCGGGGGCCGCACCTTCGTTCCGCCTCTCACTCTCATTGCTTCAGTCCTCCTATTTAATCTCTGCTTGCTCAGTCACACAATGCTGAGCATAGACCATAGTAGCCTTGTGTTCCTACATTCCTGCTTTGCCTTGCCTTGTGCCTTGCCTCTCTTGCTTTCAGTTTTACCTCACGTGTACCGACCCGGCTAGACTCTTGGACCCTCTCTGTATAACGACCCCGGCTTCCCCTCGACTACTTGCATCTCTCCATCCCTGACCACGGCTATAGGACATTCTACTAACGCACAGGCTCCAACCCTCGACCTCGGCACAACGGACATCTACCATTCTACTGGCTCCTCCCCACAACCGCGGCAAGTATCTGGACTACCCTCTCTCTCCAACCCCGACCCGGCTACACTGACAATCCAGGTATGCCTCCACTGCTGCAGGTGCGCATTTTCTACTTTCCCACCTCAGTACCGGGGGTCCGCCTTGTTCGTGGTGAGCGCAAGCGTTACAATTAGAGAGGGTTGGGGTTCCTTACAATGCATCTGATCTCAGATGCACTATTAGAGAGGGTTGGGGTTCCTTACAAAGCATCTAATCTCAGACGCGCTATTAGAGAGGGTTGGGGTTCCTTACAATGCATCTGATCTCAGACGTACTATTAGAGAGTGTTAGGGTTCCTCAGAATTTCACAATATAATTATAAGGTTCCTTAACAAAAAGAAGGCTTAAAAACACTGGTCAATACCACCTATACCACCTGTGTTGTGATTTACAGAACCCGCTTTGTTTGGTGTGTCTCATTTTTATACAATTAGTACAGATATGCAAGTGAAGTGAGCATTTATTCTCTGCCAATAAATGTGTATGTGTTTACGTAAGATGCGGGCTTCCTCTGGGCTGTTCTGTTTTTCAAACACACTGATCTGAATAGCATTATGGGGAGATCAATATTGTAGACATGCTTTCCCTTAGCAACAAGATGCAATAGTAATAGATTATTATGTAATGAGAGAACAAAAAGATGGAACCGGGCGCTTCTAACTATGAAATAACTGAAGTGAATTAGTGGTAAAAAATAACCAATAACAGTGAACCTAAAAACCAAATAAGTATATATATATATATATATATATATATATATATATATAAATATAGTGAATAAATAACCTTCACCAAAAAACGTGATCAGTAAAATATTAAATGTGAAATACAATACAAATGAATACAGCAGCTCTACACCCTTTAAAGGACTGTCCAGGTCCAATGTAGTCTTGCGTTGTCTTACAGGTAGGAGGAGCGCTGTGGTTCTCGAGATAATTTGTGAAAAATAGAAAAAATAGTATAATAGTTCGGATGGTATTAATAAGTGAAATATAAAATAGTCTCTGTGTTAGTGTCACTCACAAATTGATTCAGATATATCAGACGTATCAGAGATCCATCTCTCTCTGATGGGAGCCCTTTATTGGAAGCCCTCTGGTGATGGAAGCCTTATAACTGTTGGTCTGGTAAGCTTGACGTGTGATGGAATCGTAAAGTACTCAGTATACCTCCCAAGGAATGTGGAGAAAGAAAGGAGAGAGCGCACAATAGTGTGGTATGATAAGAGTATATATTGCACAAAAATAGCATATAGGTAATGCACTCACATTTTGGCATTAGAGACAATTAGTTGGAGAGTACTGCTGGTGACTCGTGGAGGACGCCAGTGTATTCAGTCACTGGAAAGCTTCCGCATCTGCCTACGTCACGTCCTGTGACTGTGTCACGCCTGTATGCCCGCAGACCTGGCAAGACCCCAGTACTGAGGTGGGAAAGGTATTACACCACACACCCTCAGCAGTGGGAGCAAGCCCGGAGTGTGGTATAGCGTTGCTGCGCCT
This sequence comes from Ascaphus truei, assembly GCF_040206685.1. Classification (NCBI taxonomy): domain Eukaryota; kingdom Metazoa; phylum Chordata; class Amphibia; order Anura; family Ascaphidae; genus Ascaphus; species Ascaphus truei. The sequence continues at coordinate 24,600,053 of NC_134493.1, read as the reverse complement.
GTTGAAAGAGTAGTTAGTGATACTTGCAACGTCTTTAGTAGTATGCGTAGGGATAGTCGTGTCCGTGTGCCAATGTCCAAGGGTTCCAGAGGGTAGAGTCATCGGCGTACAAACCAGGTCCAAGGGTTCCAGAGAGCAGCGTGGTCGAGAGCGTAGCAAGGTTCAAAGGGATACACAGAGCAGAATAGTCCAGAGTAAGCAGGGTCAAAGCCAGGGAAATCCAAAGGAGAAACACAGGAGCAGGATACAGCAGGGACACAGAGGGAGCACCGCATAGGTCAGCACACAGGGAAACAGGAACTATGCAGAGCGAGGAAGAAGTGGACAGACAGGGATTATCATACTGCTCCCTTGTAGCTATTAATTCAAGCTCCCACATTTTATCTGTCAGGCTTCTTGCATTAGCAAGCATGCATTTAAATTTTTATTCAGCCTGTACTATTATCTTATCTGCTCCTTCCTTTCTGCTCCCACTTGGTTTAGTCTTTAGAAGTTTTCTAAATTACTTTTACAATGTCAGTTTTATGCCTAAATGTTCAAATCTGTGAACTTGTTACCGTATGTTATGCACAGTGGATTTCATAAAAGACCGAGGACCATAAATTGAATGAATTCACACGATTTCCATTATTTTGGGGATATACAGTCAGTGCCTTAATTCCATTTTCTTCTGTAATAATGCTCTTTGACACTATTTTCCACTGCCATCTACTCCCTGACAAAGAGCTGCAGGAGAGGTATACAGTAATTACCTGGCCAATGGCAAATATGCAATTCTGCATCACCACTAATATTTTTAAGCAGTTGTTACAATCATCCTAATTGACAGAGCAGTAAGACCACTATGCAAAAATTGCATTATCAATGAGATATTTTCCCTCCTTATTTCTCAGACTGTATATAATGGGATTCAACAAGGGGGTCACCACACAGTAGAATATAGACACAACTTTGTCAATGTCAAATGAGTACTTAGACTGTGGCCAGACATATATAAATATAATCGTCCCCTAGATAGAATATGCCGACCACTGTGAGGTTACACACACATGTGGAGAAGGCTTTCCGACAGCCTGTGAGCGAGGAGATCCACAAAATGGTTACAATGATGCAAACATAGGACACCATAGTGAGAAGAAAGGTTGCTGGTAAGATGACAGACGTGGACATGTAATATATGGCATCAACTACATGGGTAGAGGACCAAGACAGTTTTAACACTGCAGCCACATTGCAGAGTTAGTGGTCAATAGAGTTAGGACCACAAAACGTCAACTGAGATGTAGAATAAGTGGTGAGTATACACCATAGAAACCCAGCAGAGCATGGCCAGCATGTGACACGTCCTGTTGGTCATTATACGTAGCTGTGTAAAGTAATGGCTTACAAATGGCAAGGGAATGATCGTAAGCCATGCCAGCCAGGAGGAAACGCTCAGTGGAATCCAACGAAAAGGAGAAGTACATTTGAGCCATGTAGCTGAAGAAAGAGATTGCCGTTGGCTTGGTCATGAGGTTCCTGAGCATCTTGGGAACATTGACGGAGGTGTATCACATTTCCATAAAGGTGGAGTTTCACAGGAGCAAATACTGTACATGGGCTCGTGAAGGTATCAGTCCAGGCTGATAATGGGTGAGGATAGTGATATTGCCCATCAGGGTCACTGTGTAGAATAAGGAGAACAAGATACAGTAGAAGGGACCAGGTGAAAATTCTGAAAGTTGGGAAAATTCAGGAGGGTCAATTCTGTGACGAGTTCTATTCTCCCTCAGGGTCTTCTCAGTCTGTAATAATACTGAAAATGTCTTCATTTAATTACATATACATTAATAAATTATCCATGTATTAAAAAATCCACCATCCAACTAAAATTAAATGTATAAATGTAAAACTATTGGACATTGTGCTATGTTCTGCCCATTGTAATATATTATACAGGACATGCATTACATTGAATCCCGTGTCCCTGCTCCATAGAGCTTACAATCGGATTTTAGGTGCCTGAGGCACAGGAAGATTATTTGGACTGCAGTGATCCTTGTCCATAATATATTATAATATTATGTGACAATATTACAACAACTGGCATATATTACATTTACAGTGTACATCTACGTCGCACCAAAGGCGGACAGCCTTTGGGGCAGGCGAAGGGCAGGCAAAGGGTGTGAGCTATTTGCTGATGTTAAAACTTCTCTATTTCAATCTGAAACTCACCAGCCCTTTGTTTTATCCCTTTTTCCAACTCTATCTGTCCATGAAATGTCTGTGAATTGACTGTATAACTCTGTTCATTGAATGTAACCATGTATTGTTATAACTCTGTGTCCAAGACATACTTGAAAACGAGAGGTAACTCTCAATGTATTACTTCCTGGTAAAACATTTTTATAAATAATATATCTACTGATAATTATAAATACTAAGTCTCTGCTACAAGCCTACTAACGTTTTTTGTTAAAGCCACCAATTTTATATGAAAAGGATTGCTAAAGTCCTGAAAGGATTCAAAAGAAGGGTCACCCCCTGCTTTCCTCTTACAAAGTTCAGTCACTTATGAATATTGCTAGGATCCATTTTAAAGCTCAGCTTTCAAATTATTGCTACTTTATCTTAGATTAGTCCAGTTCAGGAGTGGCCAACTCCAGTCCTCAAGGGCCACCGGCGGCAGGTCAGGTCATTGACTGAGCCTCTAATTGAGCCCCACACATGGCTGAGAAAGGTTCACTCCTTAAGTCAGGAGGCTACAAGGCCCCAAATTCCGGGGAAATATGTAGGGTAAAGGTTAGTTAGCTTGCGAAGCATGTATTTGAGCTCGAGGAAGGTTTTTTGTATTATTCACTACAGTGCGAGGGGAGGAGAAAGTTAATTTTGAATTCTCTCTCTCTCTTCTATGTAACTTGGTACTAAATAAACTCACTATGATTTTCTGAACCCTTAGACTTATTAATATTATTTGTACGCTTTCACACACTCACTGGATAGTTGAACTTCTAGGCTCTAGGGCGTTCATCCAGCAGCAGAAACAGTAGTGATATAGTCCAAAGATGGGAAAACAGACGCGTTTCGGGTGTTCCTACTCTTTGACAAAGGGCAGGAACGCTCGAAACGCATCAGAGTAGATTCTATACCCACTCACCTTGATGTTCCCCATTTCATTCCCTAATAATTAGGTCTTTAATTAAATTCCTTGATGTTCTGTACTGCATTTTTTCCTCAACACGATGTGCACCGTTTTTCCATCTTTGGACTATATAATTTCTCCTCAATTGACTGTCACAAACCGGTATTAATGCTGATATACAGCAGCTGCAGCTTTTATTCTCACATTTCCCGCACGGCAGGATGCGTGCGGGAAACGTGGTGATGCTGCTTGTCGCGGCGTCACTGTGACGTCACTGTCACGTGAGGCGCCCGGCTTCCTCGGCTTCCCCGGCTTCCCCGACACCCCTATTGTGTAAAGTGAGGTAAGCGGGGGTGCGAGGAAGCAGAGGGGCAGAGCAGGAGCCGGGTTCGGGGTCGGGAAGGGGGTTAGAAATGCGCGGGGGTGGAGGGGGTGCGCGGAGGAACACGCGCCAGCTGGAATAGATCCCGGCCTGCCGCCGGCAAATGTAAGAATAAAAGCTGCCTCTACTGTACATGAATTTACTTGCTGCTGAAAAGTGCTACGGAATGGACGGAACTAGCCAATAGGTACACTTGTTTCTCTCTTTGTATCTCTCGTGTATCTCCTTGGGGAAAACAGTCTACAGAAGCTTACAAGCAAGTGAGCTCCTCATTTCAAGGACCCATAAAGATGTTCAATTTAATATTTGCACAGATCATCTTACCATTAAAACACGGTGTTCAGAGATTTCTTTGTATATATTAATATCCACGTAAAGTACAATTAGTGATACATTTTCTATAACATGTTCATCATCTATCAAATAAGTAATTGATCTTCAGACTGTGGTAATTAGCCGAAGGTACCGAGCTTCAACCAATGGGAGACACGCAGCGCTCCTTGGCTTTAACACATGAGCATATGCAGTCCAAGTTTTAAAAGGGGGATGGAATATGAGAGAGAGAAAAAAAGAGGGGCCGGGGGAGAGAGAAAGGGGTAGAGAGGAGTGCGTGATTGTGTTAACAGTAAGAGAATGCGTTTGACACCACATCATGAAACAATCAGGATGCAATGGGGTTAGATGCGTATTCACTACAAAATACTCTGACATTTTAAGCATCAATAAATAGTAAGAATTCTGTTTTCCTTTCTTTTTCTTAGAAGTCATGTAATAAACATTTAGAGCCTCATTCAGAAAGCCTCGATAAGGCCCTTATCGAACACTTATCGACCAAAATGGCTACTCGTATTCAGAAAGCCTCGTTAAGTGCTCGATAACGGCCTGTATCGATGCAAAATTTTATCACCAACAGAAATTCACCAATTGAGCGGTGATCAGCCGCTTATCGACCATTTTCTGAAGGATCATAAACTCGCGCGATTCAGATACCCGCGAGTCGGCTGTCGCGGCCTATCGCAGCCCATCGCAGCCCTAAAAGGCGTTCTTCTCCCCAAATCCAATTCACCTCAAATTTTAGGTAAATTGGTGGGGAGATGGCCTTGATGAGCTGTGATGTGTCGGGACTTACAAAAAATCAGGCCCTTTTCCTGCCTCGGATTGATGCCGGGGGTCTCCGAAGCTGATAGCAATTAATAGCAGCTTAACCGCTAAGGTAATGAAGGGGTTAAACAACCGTGCCAGGCTTTCTGTAAAGACATACATTACAATACAATACTGTGGCTAGTGAGGGTGGGTGAAGGGGGAATTTGGCCCTTAGTGGCTGTTTAGGCCTTGCGGGGGGGTTGCGGGGGGTTGCGGGAGGAATTAACCCCTTCACTACCTTAGCGGTTAATATCGCTAAGCAATAAAGGGGTTAACCCAACCGATACCCACCCGCAAGGTCTAGACACCCTCCTTAAGGCTAATACCCCCTTCACCCATCCATGAAGCCTAAGCACCCACCCCTGACTGACTATACCCACCCTATAGCCATTGAGTAGTATAGTGGTACATCATACCCATATAATAATAATATGGGCATGATAAGCCTCTATAGCACTCAATGGGCACCCTAATTACAATACATCAATACACTAGACACACAATAATAAAACCTAACTAAACTCCAAAAAAACACACTTCACTAAATATAAACAGTAGCCAGCTAATCCAATCAATACAAGCAATAACAACATCAACATTGAATTAATTAAACCATTAACCAATCAAACCAATTAATTCCTAAATCAACTCAACATGAATAGTAACACTAACCAATCCAAGCAATTAATTACTACAACATTAATGAATTTAAACAGTAAAATACAAAGAAAGAAATTCTAACAATATTTGAACTAACCATAAAACGCATTAGCTAACATAATATAACATTAACTACAAATGAACACAAATCGCAAACCTTTTAGTAGCATTAAGCATGAACAAACAAACAATCACATCCACATAATACAATGAAATGAAAAAAAAACTACAGCAATACCAAGCGAGAAATGCCCCCCAAATATTGGCATAATAATGTATTAATTTGTACCCTAAAGAGGTACAGATTAATATATTATCAGTCAATGTGCCTCCCCAAAAAATCAAAACACACATCCAATGAATAAACCTGTAAAAAGAGACATTTACAAACATTGAATATATTACTTACCAATAGAAGCGGTGGCCCTCCGACTCCCGGGGTAACAGGAAGCTCACGCACCTTGAAGCCCTCCAACAGCATCTGATGCCATCTGCCACGAAGATCCGGATCAGGTACCCAAATCTTCTTTTTTCTAGTTGGGTTCCTGAGGGACTTGTCTGTGCAAGAAGGTGACACACCCCTCTCACAACCCGAGACGCAGGCAATCGACCAAGGTGGTCCCTATACCGGCACCTTCCATCTAATAATTTTATTGACCTTCTTCATACAAACTATATACATGAATAAACCAGTGTGGGTACAAGTCATAACCTACTTACAGTGAACACGAACGAATCCTAGCAACCATCCCGGACTTCTAGTCACCCCAACCCCTTGTGCTCTGTGTGATCTTCAGCTCTGCGGCAGAGTCCAGTGCGGTCAACCCTCCCCCCGCTCCGATGCCCAATCCCCTCAAGGCTCCCTCCCTCTTAAACAAGTTATATTTTGCTTTGGCTGAACTTCAAACCTATTTCCTTCTAGGCCACAGTCCCTTAATAACCTCTCCCCTCCGCATGATTCCCTTGTTTATTATGGCCGCCGGAGGAGGTGAGAGGATGAGGAGGGTGGGAGAGGATGAGGAGGGATGGGTGAGAGAATGAGGAGGTAGTGAGAGGAGGATGAGGATGGGGAGAAGCGAGATGATGAGGAGGGGGAGTGAGAGCAGGAGGAGGGGGGAGTGAGAGGATGAGGAGGGGGAGAAGCAAGATGATGAGGATGGAGGAGTGAGAGGACACGGAGGGGGAGTAAGAGGATGAGGAGAGGGATTGAGAGGATGAGGAGGGGGTGAGTTTTAGGATGAGGTGAGGGAGTGAAAGGATGAGGAGGGGTGTAGTGAGAGGATAAGGATGAGGAGTGGTGGGAGTGAGAGCATGAGGAGCAGTGTAGTGAGAGGATGAGGAGGGGGGAGTGAGATGATGAGGAGGCATGGAAAGATGGTGAGGAGAGGGGAGATGATGAGGAGGGGCAGAGGCGGAGTAGGGGTTGAGAGGCTGGGCAGGAAGCAGAGAGGATGAGGAGGGGGAGAGGTGGGGGAGAGGAGGGGGGAAGAGGGGGGAGACGATGAGGAGAGGATTAGGTGGGGAAGAGGATGAGGAGGGTGGAGGTAGGATAAACAGGGGGGAGTGAGAGGATGAAAAGGGAGAGAAAGGATAATGAGGGGGAGAGTATGAGGAGGAAGGGGAGAGGATGAGGAGGGGGAGAGAGGATGAGGAGTGGGGAGTGAGAGGATAAGAAGGGGGAAGATGAGGGGGAGATAGGATGGGGAGAGATGATGTGGTAGGAGAGAGGATAAGGAGGGGTGGAAAGCGGATGAGGAGGGGGATAGGAGAGAGAAAGAATGGGGAGGGGTGGGAGAGGGAATGGGGGAGGGTTGGGAGAGAGAGAATGGGGATAAAACAAAAAATATATACTTCATAAAACTCATATGGGTTTTGTTGAGATATGGGTCTCTCTCGGCCCACTTGGTTTGGACATGCGAGAAGGACTTACAGAAGAGCAACACCTAGATCCAATCGGATAAGGCTCTTTCTGCACGCTTTTGCACAACTCACAGCTACTAGAATATCCCTGTGTCTATCCAAGAGGAGGTTTTAGTGTACTGACAAAAAACATCCCAAAAATAAATTGTAATTAAGGCTGCGAGGTGTCACTGTATATAGAATATACATCCAGTAGCACTCTCATTGTAAAAGACTCTTATCTCTATCCCCCCACAAATAAGCAGGGGGACCCATTCAATACCCATAATGCGTATGTCTGAAGCATTAAAGCAAAGTGCAGTGCTGTACCAAAGTAGTAGTTTAGTTTAGACTGCCCTTGAATGGAGTTGAACACTTCCCCAGTGCTGGAATTAGGACATAAAGGGTCTATGCAGCAACATAGAGTAATTGTGTTTAGACGCATGGCTCTATTTTTTGGAGCAGAGCCGCAGCATATATACTGTAAGAACAGTTTCTTACTTCTGACGCGGTATGTTAGACTTATGGCACTTCAGATATGGAGGATTTTCTGGGGGCAAATAAAAAGTAAAAAAAAAAAAAGTATCAGAGAAATGCAAGTTGTGATACATCTCAAAAGAATCTGTGCACCATGTAACTCCCCCAACTCCTCCTACTGACTCTCATCAAGGTGCATGCTGGGACAGATGCACAATGTGATACATCTCCTTATAATCTGTGCACCATGTAACTCCTCCCCAACTCCTCCTACTGACTCTCCCCAAGGTGCATGCTGGGGCAGAGACGCAGACTGTGATACATCTCATTATAATCTGTGCACCATGTAACTCCCCCCCAACTCCTCCTACTGACTCTCCCCAAGGTGCATGCTGGGGCAGAGACGCAGACTGTGATACATCTCATTATAATCTGTGCACCATGTAACTCCCCCCCAACTCCTCCTACTGACTCTCCCCAAGGTGCATGCTGGGGCAGAGACGCAGACTGTGATACATCTCATTATAATCTGTGCACCATGTACAGTAGAGGCAACTCTTATTCTAACAAAAACCAGTGTCAATTCCCCAAAATACCCAGGAAACACCCAGGTACATTCTGAATACATGCCTTAAACTTTACTTAAACTAGCCCCAGCATTTCTGCATTGATGAATGGCCTATCAGATTAACAGCGGGGGTCCCTGGCAGTCCCATTCAAACTGAATTGGACTGCCAGGGATCCCTGCTGTGTTAATCCTATGGGTCGTTAGTCAATGCAGAAATGCCTTAAACGTGCCTCAAACTAGCCCAGAACATACCCAGCACATACCCAGCACATACCCAGAATGTAACCCGGCTAGTTTACATCAAATGTTAGAATAAACGTTGCCTCTACTGTAACTTTCCCCCCAACTCCTCCTACTGACTCTCCCCAATGTGCATTTTGGGACAGAGACGCAGACTGTGATACATCTCATTATAATCTGTGTACCATGTAACTCCCCCCCAACTCCTCCTACTGACTCTCCCCAAGGTGCATGCTGGGACAGAGACGCAGACTGTGATACATCTCATTATAATCTGTGCACCATGTAACTCCCCCCCAACTCCTCCTACTGACTATCCCCAAGGTTCAAGCTGGGACAGATGCAGAATGTGATACATCTCCTTATAATCTGGGCACCATGTAACTCCCCCCCAACTCCTCCTACTGACTCTCCCCAAGGTTCAAGCTGGGACAGATGCAGAATGTGATACATCTCCTTATAATCTGTGCACCATGTAACTCCCCCCCAACTCCTCCTACTGACTCTCCCCAAGGTGCAAGCTGGGACAGATGCAGAATGTGATACATCTCCTTATAATCTGTGCACCATGTAACTCCCCTCCAACTCCTCCTACTGACTCTCCCCAAGGTGCAAGCTGGGACAGACTCAGAATGTAATACATCTCATTATAATCTGTGCACCATGTAACTTCTCCCCAACTCCTCCTACTGACTCTCCCCAATGTACAAGCTGAGGAAGATGGGGCACAATTTGGAGCAAAAGGCTTAGATACAGTAAATAAAGTAAGTGCAGGGTTTTGCTCCAAAATTGCCTTGATACATAGACCCCAGAAAGAGAGCTTCAAATGTGTTTAAAAAGGAGAAATACTGAGCCTGGCCTTAGTAGGAGCTGACAAATGACTGATTGTATCCGTGCAGGTGGTGTTATTTATTCTGTTTGACATACACAGTAACTTCTCAGCATTTTACATGTGACATACATAAGGGGATGATACTTTATCTTGCCATGAAGTCAATGCATTTGAACCCAGTGATACAGTATGTTGATCCCACTGCTGTCAGTGGCACTGTCCATATGTGTACTTGTGTCACCCAATGTACGTAACACTATGTATCACAGCAGCTGTGATTTTTATGACTGCTACTCTAGTTAACCACTTCTCAACCCCTTGAAATTAAATGTCAAAGTAACTGATTTCTCTATTATGACATCACGAGACAGCATCATTGAGCCTCCTAGGAGATGCCAGCAGCAGTGTTCTGTAATGACATCATGGAATCGCCTTAGAGACTGAGATAAATACACACATGTAAACTTGTTTGTGCGTGACTTGAATTAGTTCCCGAAGGAAACCGGTAGTTTCGTGGACATCTCAGAGATAGGAAAAGTGTGGCGCTGTACAGAGAGACTAATTATCTCCACCTTAACTCTGTATCATGGCAGGTAGGAAGCAACATGTCCTTTAAATACTGTACCAAAAAAGAAATGGATAATATCTATATTTTTGAATTGTTTACTTGCACAATGTTTTATGGGGTACAGAACAGATAATATGACTCCTATCAATGGATGGGAGAAAGAAGACGGATGGGGGGGGGGGTTAGACAACACACAAGGGGTTAGGTACGTGGTCTTGATCGAATAATATTTTTTTTATAAATGTCAAAACTGATTTCTTATAGATACATACACACATATTTGTTTTATTGAATTTACTTTTATATCTGGCTTGTAATTCAAAATCTTAAATGATTTGAACAGTAATGTATAGAAAAGAACACATGTACTGTATACATAAATGTCAAAGTGGCAAACGTCTATGGGATCTATGGGATAGTAAAAAAAGACACAGGGACCTTAGTGTGTACAGTAGGATTAGTTATGTATAAGGCATGCTTTTTCCTTGCCCTAAGTTTAGGTCAATAACTATTGGACCAATTCTACACCCTGGGGTGTAATGTTCGACTACTTTCAGCCATATCCTTAAATTATTGTCTACAGCAGTGTTTTTCAACCAAGGTTCCTAGGAACCCTAGGATTCCCCAGGCATCCCTAAAGAGTTCGCTGTAATTTCAGGTCATTTTAAAATTGTACTTTAATACAGAAGAATTTACAGTACAATGCATCAGATCTTAGAAGCGCTATTAGAGAGGGTTGGGGTTCCTCACACTTCATCTGATCTCAGACACGCTATTAGATAGGGTTGGGATATATTACAATGCATCTCATCTTAGACTCGCTGTTAGTGAGGGTTGGGGTCCCACAGAATTTCACATTGGGTTCCTTAACCAAAAAAGGTTGGAAACCACTACTCTACAGTTATACAAAGGCCCCCAAAAAAACAAAGCCACAAAACGAGGGCATAATCTGCCACTTGATTTACAGATATAGCTGACCTGAGTGCTCCTCCAGATACCTCAATATACCAGACATGTCTCAGAATACCACACCATAATATTACCACAAACTACCACAGTAGGAACAGGCAATTTTTATTTTTTTATTTTTAAAGATCCAGTTCCGAAAGCTATGGTACATCTACAATTGTCATTGTGTTCAGAGGTGGACATGAAAGCAGGTGATGGACTGCACAAGTTATATATGTCAGTTGCCACTTGGTGTCGAAAACTACCTAGAAATAGTTTTCTGTCTGTGTTACATCCCAGCACATCATTAATGTGTATATATATATATATATGCTGTGAGTGGGTTTACTGGCTTTGCATCTCCCAAGCCCCTGCTTAAAAGCTGTGTCTAAAGCAGCATGCATTGGCTATGGGTTGCTCATGTAATGTGAGCTTGAGATAAAAGGTGGCACTTTGTGCTTATTTGCATGTCATTTCCCACAATCCCTTGCTGCAGTGGAAGTGCTGTGTGCTGGGTGATAAGGGTGAAAGACAGGGTTGCAGACCTGTCTAAGACATGCAAATGAATATACAGGAATATTTACAGTTGCTTTATGCTTTACTGTGGATGGAGCTTGCTTAAAAATGTATTTAAAATATTGAAGCTTCTGACCACTATTGATCAGAGTAGCGGTCTGTAACATTGATAATCAAATAAATGTGTTTCCCAGCAAGCCCTTTTCCCTGTTAGTGCTTGCTATTCATAACAAAACAAAGACCCCCAAAAACTTTATTCAAAACCAGAACCAAAACTCCAAATATTTTAAAGGCAAAATAAAAATACCAAGCCAAGTGAGCATCTCTATGTATTTCATATGTATTTGATATCAAGAATATATTTTCACAGGTCTGTTAAAGCAGTCCTAACCACCCAAAGTCAGGCTTATATGATATCCCAGCTTCAGCGCAGGTGGCTCAATCAGTCCCTGCTTCAGCACAGTTGGCTCAATCAGTCCCTGCTTCAGCACAAGTGACTCATTCAGAGGCTGATTGAGTGATTGTGCCACCTGTGCTAAAGCTGGAATATCCTGAAAAGTTAACCTGTTGGGGGGGCTTGAAAACTGGAGTTGAGTCCCCGTGTGTTAAAGAAATGTGCCTTGATTGTGCTTTTCACGCCCTTCACTTTTACCCTTCTTCCTTACAGACCAGTTTTTAAATGCCTCTGCTGTGAACCCTCCACCGACCTGCAGTGCTCCTGCAGTTACCACTGCTTACCCTTCATGGAGCAACAGCTCCCACCCAGTAGGGAGGAATACTGAAGTCTACAGACATGGGGCCCAAGGCATGATTTTGCAACAAGGGTCTGCAGGAACACCAATGTATCTACAGCAGATCCCACAGGCAACACGCGCTTACCCTCGTGTATCGGACATGAACGGAGGATTCTACCACACTGCTACAGGAGGATACGCAGGATTTGCAGGACAGGTTAGGGGAGAAGCCACAACGCAGCCTGTTACTTTCCGTCCCAACAAACAGTTGGAAAGACGTGCTACAATAGGGCCTTGTATAATGACCACCCAGTATGCACAACTTCAGCAGCCACCATTCATACCCCTTAGAGGAATGCAGACCTTACAAGGTGAGATATGGAGAATCTTTACTAATCATTGTTCAAAATCTTCTCCTTGACTGATACCATTACCTGTTATAAAGATCTTTAATTACGGTCATTCGCCACTGTAGTGTTACAAAGATATAGAACTCTACAGTATGTAGTCCTCACCAATACTGAAGGGATTAAGCATGTGTTTGCTTTTCTTTCTTTGTGTTATTATGTACAATGTGTTGGTATTTATGATAATTGATTATTTCTCCTTTTTGATTTTGTTACAGTGTGTCAGACCTCGCTTGGAGCCCAACATATTTCCCAGGCCAGTTTAATTACACAAGGAGCAGTTCAGCTTGCTGCTAATGAAAAAAGTGAACCACCTCTAATGTACCCAACTCAACCAGCTCGGAAGCTGAGCCACCTCCCAAAGTTACATATTGAAGTGCAAAGCAACAAAGAGTTATGTGTGCCAGTGTGGAAAAGGGGTGGGTTAAAAGATATGGAGAAGAGATCTTCAGAGGTGAAGGCCCCCTCACATATGGCTCAGAAGGTTCGTAATAACGTGCTGAGTTCAGTGAAGACTAAGTGTCCGTCAAAGTCTGAGGGGGTACCAAAGTGCTCCACAGTGGAAACAAAGAAGAAAAAGATCCTTTCTTCAGCTGCAAAGGATCAAGTCCCTCAAACTGCGCTGCAAAAGAAGGTAAAACCAATGTCAAAGCCAGTAAATCATTCTTCTGCTCCAATACCAGGGAAGTCACCCCATGGCCCACAATCTGGTGACGAGGCTGTTCTGTTAAAAAAGATGAAACATGTGTGTCTCTCAGGTGCCCACATTTCCAATAAGGTATCTGAAAAGATGCTGCAAAGCCGTGAAGGTTCAATGGATGCAAAGACACCTGCTGTTACTCATATTAATCCTAAACTGAAGAAAACTCAGGAGATCGGGATCAAACGTAAAAATGCAAAGACTCCTGCAGTTACTCATAGTCCTGAGCGCAAGACACCTCAGGAGATGGGGATCAAACGTAAAAATGCAAAGACTCCTGCAGTTACTCATAGTCCTGAGCGCAAGACACCTCAGCAGATGGGGATCAAACGTAAACAGAACAGCAATAGCAAGCAGCTAGTGAAGACCAGGTTTTTCAGTTTTAAGCAAGCGCTGGCTTGTGATACTGATAATAACCCCAAAGCTCTCAAAAGAAAAAGTGCTAATCCGCCTGGGATGAATTCAGAAGTCGTTGGGAAGGGCAAGAAGTCATTGGAACCTTCTAAACAAGGAAAGTTGAAAGCCCATCCCAGCAACCTAAGCCTCCTAATGATTAACGCTGTTCAATTATTTCACCCATTGGGTAAAAAAGCAGGTCCCACAGGTCCAGGGGCACCCGCAGGATCCATTACACTTGGAAATAAGCTTGGACCAATGCAAGGAAGCCAAAGCCAGACTTCTGCTTCTCATGTTCAGTGGCCTCCTACTGATGGGATTAAAATGTGGATGGTCAAAAAACAGAGCAGTATTTCTGGAATTGAAGGAGTCGGTATTAATGCCAGGCCTAGGCTATTTAAAATACACGAGTACACAAGACCTGACATTAAAACCAGTGAAATCAAACAACGTGGGAAAAACAAAGCTTCAGTTATAGAGAATCTCAAACACTTCCCAGTGATATCCATGGAACAGGAAGCTGCAGTAAGATGCATTGAAAAGGTCAGCCAAACCACTATCCCCATTCCAGCTCCTGACATTAAAACCAGTGAAATCAAACAACCTGGGAAAAACAAAGCTTCAGTTATAGAGAATCTCAAACACTTCCCAGTGATATTCATGGAACAGGAAGCTGCAGTAAGATGCATTGAAAAGGTCAGCCAAACCACTATCCCCATTCCAGCTCCTGGCATTAAAACCAGTGTAATCAAACAACGGGGGGGAAACAAAGCTTCAGTTATAGCGAATCCCAAACACTTCCCAGTGATATCCATAGAACAGGAAGCTGCAGTAAGATGCATTGAAAAGTTCAGCCAAACCACTATCCCCATTCCAGCTCCTGGCATTAAAACCAGTGAAATCAAACAAAGTGGGGAAAACAAAGCTTCAGTTATAGAGAATCCCAAACACTTCCCAGTGATATCCATAAAATGGAAAGCTGCAGTGACATGCATTAAAAAGATCAGCCAAACCACTATCCCCATTCCAGCTCCTTTCAACCAGCAGCACCAGCTTTCTAACCTGCAGCTTCCTATCAATGTACCCAGTAGAGTGGACAACTCCACTCAATCCTTCTGTCAACAGCCTCTCCAAGAGCTTGAGGTCTCCATACCTATTCCACCTGGACAGAGAGAGGAGAAGGAGGCTATGAAAAGGAAAGCACAACTGGAGAGGGAGTAAGCCGGTCAACATACCTCCAAGGGGAGGCTACAGTGCTTTGTTCAGAGGCAGAAGGATCATAACATCTCTAAACGTTACGGATACCCACCATCCAGACTTCATTCCCCCATGAGATACTTAAGCCCTAAAAAAAACAAAAAAAAAACCCTGACTAATCTGTAACTGGTGCCAAGCTCTATGAATATCTGTAAATAAGATTTATATTTATAAGTCAGTTTGTAACATATTTAACTAAGAATATATTTAAAACTCTTCAATAAAATGTATCTATTTTTATTTGCACTCTTTATTTACTAAATAAATTATTTAAAAATGCCAAGGGTTATTGAAATTCTGCAAATTAACTTTAGATTACCCTCTTGATGATACGAGAGAGAGAGAGAGAGAGGTAAGGTAAGTCAGACCCCACTTATGAGATAGAAACAAATAAATATTTAACTATATACTTTGTCATGTTGGATGTATGTACTGTATGTCTTTATTTATATAGCTCCATTTATGTAGATAGCGCTTCACTGCAGTAATAAACGTGACAATCATATAAATAATACAAATAACAGATCATGGGAATAAGTGCTTCAGACATAAAAGTAACATTTAGGAAAAGGAGTCACTGCTCCGAAGAGCTTACAATCTAATTGGTAGGTGGAACATACAGAGACAGTAGGAGGGCGTTCTGGTAAGTGCGTCTGCAAGGGGCCAAGCTTTATGTATGCGGTCTATAGTATCAGCCACGGAGCTACTCACATGCTTCTTTAAGCAGATGTGTTATAATGTGGGTCTTAAAGGTGGATAGATAGGGTGCTAGTCGGGTATTGAGGGGAAGGGCATTCCAGAGGTGAGGGGCAGTCAGTGAGAAAGTTTTCAGGCGAGAGAGGGTTTTAGATACAAAAGGGGTAAATAGAAGACATCCTTGGGCGGATCGCAAGAGTCGGGATGGTGCATAGCGAGAAATTAGAGCTGAGCTGTAAGGAGGGGCAGAAGAGTGTAAAGCTTTAAAAGTGAGGAGGAGAATTGAATGTGAGATACAGGATTTGATAGGAAGCCAGGAGAGTGATTTCAGCAGGGGAGACGCTGAGACAGATTTAGGAAAGATTGTGGCAGCAGCGTTTAGGATAGATTGTAGGGGAGACAGGTGAGAGGCAGTAAGGCCGGACAGCAGAAGGTTCCAGTAATCGAGATGGTAGAGAATGAGGGTCTGTGTCAGAGTTTAGCTGTTGAGCAACAGTGGAAGGGCGTATCTTTGTAATATTGCGGAGGAAAAAACGACAGATTTAGCTACCTTTTGAATGTGAGAGGAGAATGTGAGAGAGTAGTCTGAGACCCCTAAGTAGCGTGCTTGGGCTATTGGATGTATAGTAGTACTTCCAACAGTAATGTGGAAGGAGGTACAGTAGTAGGGCCAGGTTTGGCATGAAATATAAGGAGTTCTGTTTTTGACATGTTAAATTTAAGTCGGCGGAGGATCATGTTACATTGGGCTTCTCTTTCTTTTGTTTATACTGTACAATGTCACATACCCAGTAGCACTCCTTAAGACAAATATATATGGTGAGGTGGGTTTGGATTTGAGTTTACAGGGGTTTGTGTGTTTCCAAACTTACTCTGCCCACCTTTAAAGCAGCAGTCCAAGCTGTCGTTTAAAAATAAAAAAATCCCTTTAATATGTGCATCAATACATACCACTCATTGATAAGTAATTAGCTAAGTTGCGATCGATCGGTGAAGATTCGGCTCGGGGGTTCACTAAATGGTTGCCAGTGCAGCAGAAGACGACCAAAGATGCAAAGTTCTCTGGGGAAGATCATGTGACCAGATAGTCACTGGATACAATTGAGTTTTGCACAGCTAGGGAGAGGGCAGGGATCAAAAAAAAGTGGAGGGGGGAGGTGCCAGAGTCTGTTTCAGAAGAGGAAGGGGATGTGACTTGATTGATTGATTGTTACATTATGATACATTAAAATTTTAATACAAAGTTGTTTAAAAAAAAAAGTACTACTACTAGTAGCATTATACTAAAAAAAATAATACAGATGCACAGTAATAGTAATTTTTATATTTATTAGTGGTGACCATGTCCATCAATAAAATTAACTGACATCCTATTCTTCACAGTCAGGATAAAGGTTTTTGATCTTACCACACTCCTATTAGATCATTGTGGTGGGTGTCCTTTTTATTTGTAAGGTGCAGGCAAGAGTGTCTGGGATCCCACTTCTGACACAGTTACTGCACCGGCACAGCTTAGTCTAACAAAAGATGGGAGCTAGCCGGGCACGTGACGGGTATGTCGCCGAAAGTTGCGTGCGCGCTCCTCGCACGTTCCCCTGACTTTCCCGCAGCTCAATAGAAAAGTGCTATGGCGCTTTCTATTGAAAGCGCCCGAGGCGCTGGAAAGCGGCCGCGAACCTTCCTGGTTCGCAGCGGGGTACTGCCGCGCGGCGCCCGTGGTTTTTTTTAACCGCGGTGACGGCCGTATGAGGATAAACAGTGTCGCCACTGTAAACTTGGCGCTGGATATCTTCTTGCTTCCCTATTCTAAGAAAGTCTTACACCAGACATTATAGCATGATAAACTGTGTTGCATCTGACGATGGGAGATCCCCGAAACATTGTGCGTTTGCAATCTGCAAATAAAACAGTTTATCATGCTATAATTTCTGGTGTAAGACTTTATTAGAATAGGGCGGCAAGGAGATATCCAGCTCCGACTTTCTATTCCTAGTAAGGAGTTTTCCAAGCTGCCCCCACTAGCCATTTTAATACCCATTTTGATCTTTAACTTCCCATAACATTCAATACCCATTGGATCTGGTCCTGACTAGCATTCTGTATGTTTCCCACATGTTGAAAGAGTAGACAGAAATCCTCGTGGAAAAAGTGAAGAACAGCCGGTCCAAGAAGAAAAAAATCCGGGGCTAAGCGAACGAATTAAAAATATTCTTTATTGGGGGTGCACAGCATGGTGGCGCAGGGGATATGCCTCTGACATGTTTCGCGCTGAGATAGCGCTTCCTCAAAGAGTATCTGGATACAGAGGCATATCCCCTGCGCCACCATGCTGTGCACCCCCAATAAAGAATATTTTTAATTCATTCACTTAGCCCCGGATTGTTTTCTTCTTGGACCGGCTGTGCTGCACGCCTCTGGGACGGCATACAAACAACACCCATGTGAGTAAGAACTACATCATTATATCACTGGATATTCATATCTTGCTCTAAGGTTGCTGCCAGATAGAAACCTGCTGTTCACACTGATGTTCATATCCACCGGTTTGTTCAGATTAGGTTTTCGTTACACCATTGGCAGCAGTTAACCTGTTAATGAGCTCTGCAATCAAGACACTCCTAGTTTTTTGTGCTTACTTACCTATCCCAGGGTCCGCTTAAGCTTGCTTATTCACTTATGACTATCAGATCTCACACTTTGATGCACTTGGTTTGGAGGACATTCCTCCTACAGTCTCATGTTCAAAGAGTATCTTTTTTTAAGGCTCTCGTTGTCATTCCTACATACAGAGGTAGCCACACTTATACGTCGCTGTACGTGGTTCCATTCGGAAGTCATGAACTAACCGCAGCAATGCCGGGAGAAGCTACGACGGTCACCTTCACTACTGTAAATCTCATTTTTGCTTTTTAAGTTGTGGCTGTATCTACAGTTGCAAGGACATTGTAAGCAATATATTAGCCCTTCTGGCTAACTGCTTCATCTTAAGAGCATTCATTAGACCCATACCATTGCCTGTTTCCAACTATTGTGCTCCTCCATCCCCCTTTTTTTGTATTCATTGCCTACAAGGGTCCTGGATAGATCCTGCTGGGGTTCCGAGTCACAAGAGGACATCACCTGAAAACCACTCACAGGCAGTATCACACCATTCTCCTCACACTTCCATACATCAAATAAGCCACACAGAGATAACGCCCGGGTACCTCCCCAAACAACTTACCCATTATCCAAACTACCTGTAGGCAGCTCTTCTCACTATTTGAGAACTGGTCCCTAGAATATGGAATCAGACTCTAATATCACTGATCCCGATCTAGAAACCACATTTATAGAAGTGGATACCACAGAAATGGAAACCACAGTAACCACCCCTAATATCTTCGAAAAAAGATTATTACGGGATAAGGATATGGAGAGCATTATGAAGATAACTGAAGAAAGAGATGACTCGGAAGTTATTAATGAGGAATTTGATTTACTAGACAAACTCCTGAAAAAGGAGATTAAAAAACTACTAGATAAAGCCTATTTAGAAGAGTATATTAAGGCCAAAAGAATACCAAGAGGCCTAAGAGTTAGTAAGAAAGCCTCCTTCGATCTAGAGGAAATTGAATTTACGGTAAGGTGGGAGACCATATTAGACACCTGCGGCAATGACCTCATAAGATTACTAATCGAACACCATCAGATTACTCTTAAGAAATTAGATGAAGATATAAATGGGATAAGAACTAAATTGGAACCTCTAAAACATTGTAGTACATTCCACGAAAGGAACAAAAAACTATCTACAGAAATAGACATAATAGAAAGGAATTTAATCATTTCTAAAAATAAAAAATTCAAAAGGGATGAGGATGACTACACAGAGGGAGTATACACCAACAACAAGAAATGGGACAAAAGTGGAATAAACAAAATTTACGAGAAAAGTAGAGATGGCAGCGCACACACACCGAGGAGGCCTAGAATTAACTCTACAGACATTAAAACCGTCAACCGCATAGAAAATCAAGAACGAGCGAGAAAGTCCCCCCCAAAAGTAGAGAGAAAGAGTCCAGAAAGAAGAAGAGATAGTAATAGAAGGGAGAGAGAACGACCAAGACCACCACATGAGAGGGAAACCCATTTTCCCCATAGAAACTATCACCAAGAAAGGCCACGGCATTTTTGGGAGGGGGACAGGAGATATGACCACAGGGATAGAAGGGACCAATATCGAAGGGATCACCAAAGTCAGGAAAGACGCCAGGGATGGGATAATAGACCATACCATGAAAGGGAAGATAAAAGGGAAAGACCACCATGGAGAGGGGAAAGGGAACAATTTAGAGACAGAAGAGACCACTCAAGGCATAGAGATAGGTAACCAGAAAGGTCAAGGCGTACAAGCAGATCACCCATCAGATCGCCCATGAGGAGCCCTGTATGGGAAAGAACAAAAAATGGAGCATCAGTGGCTTTTTTAGAGCAAAGTACACCACCCCCCCCCCCCCCCCCTCCGTTAAGAAACAAATTCACAGCTTTAGCGGAATCAGACACAGAGGAAAGGAAGAAAGGACAGAAAAGAGAAAGAGAGGAAAGAGAGGGAGAAGGAGGGCTCCAAAAGAAATACCAAAGATAAAAGGAGTTTTCAATATTAGTAAAACTACATTAACAGATACACAACATACTGTTATAGCCAGGGGTCTCAACTTTGCACCCACAACAAAACCGAGTGGGTTCGCAATGTTCATGGATGCGAATAAATTCCTGAGAAATCTAACCATGAAAAGATTCTTTCTAAATAGGGATGCAGTAACTAGGAATACCCTTAATACACCCGTAGCGGCAGGGGAAGAGAGAGTGAACTTTGTCCATTCGGGATTAAAGGAAAGGTCAAAGTTCAATCCCATTGGCAGTAAGGGACATTACCTTGAGGTGTACCACCAACTGATCTTAGAGGATTTGGAAAAACTGGCACAAGATAAAAAGAATCCTAGGAGTAACCTTAGTAAAGAAGAAACAACAGCTCTAAGGGAACTGGCAGACAATAGGTCCATCACCATCAAACCAGCGGATAAGGGAGGAGGCGTGGTGGTGATGGACACAGAATACTACCTATTAGAGGCCAACAGAATATTGGGAGATGTAACCACATACCAACAATTAAGGAATGACCCCACCAATATTCACAAACAGGAACTAGATAGGATTTTGGAGAAAGGAAAACATTTAGGAATCCTCAACGATAAAGAATGGGGCTATTTACACCAGGAGAAACCCATTCTACCGTTTTTTTACTTTTTGCCTAAAATACACAAGTGCATGGAGAAGCCACCTGGTAGACCCATAATATCGGGCATCGGGTCCTTAACCCAAAACCTATCAGAGTATTTAGATTTCTACTTGCAGACATATGCAACTAGAGAGAGATCATACCTTAAAGATACCACCCAGGTCATAAACCTCCTCAAAGATGTAATCTGGCAGGAAGACTTCACGCTAGCTACTTGCGACGTGAAGTCTTTGTATACATGCATCCAACACACAGATGGTCTCAAAGCTGTAGAAAATTTCATCAGCCAGGACACCAATATCCCGGAAGAACAGCGCAACTTCATCCTTGATAGCATTAATTTCATCCTAACGCATAATGTCTTCTGGTTTAATGGTCGATTCTACCTCCAGATGTGCGGAACCGCGATGGGGACCAGGTTTGCGCCCAGTTACGCAAATATCTTTCTAGCGGACTGGGAAGAAGCCAACATTTGGTCTAATAACCCCTTTAGCGCAAACCTGGTCTCATGGCATTGCTATATAGACGACGTACTGTTTATATGGAAGGGGGACGATTTAAAACTGAGGGATTTCATCACACATATAATATATATATAACACATGTATTAACCAAAATAACATCAATGTTGAGTTTACATCCGAACAAAGTAAGACCAATATTAACTATCTGGACCTCAACATATATATAGAGAACACAGAAATAAAAACGAAAACATTCTTCAAGCCAACGGATGCAAACAATTTTTTACTGACCACTAGCTGCCACCACCCAAAGTAGTTAGATAACATACCATTTGGTCAGTTTCGGAGAGTCCGGAGAAACTGCACTGACGATAGCACCTTTAGGGACCAAGCCGAAATATTGAAAGGCAGATTTCATGAAAGAGGCTATCCTTCGGAACTCATAGAATCAGCAGTAGCTAAAACTAACGCACTACCACGTAGCGACATGCTGATTTCCAAAGCAAAACAATGCAACACACAATTCCAAACCCCATTCATTAGCACCTATAACACTGATGCCATGAAAATTCAAAAAATAATAAAAAAGCATTGGCATGTGGTATTACAAGACCCTGTCCTCAAAGACAATATCCCCAGCGTCCCAAAAGTTATATTCAGAAAGGCGCCGTGCATTAAACTCCAACTAGCACCCAGCGTCTTCAAAAAAGAAGAACTTAAAACTCATACCTGGCTACCCCCAGTAAAAGGTTTCCATAGCTGTTTCAATTGCAAAGCGTGCAAGCAAGCAGCAAAGGGAAACAAACTGGAATTTACGTCGAATGTGACAAAAGAAACTTTTAACTTTACTTTTTTATATATATTTTTTTCATTTTTTTTAGATATTGCATTTCATCCATTTCTTGCCTTTTTATTTTTAACTTTCCAGGCATCATCAATTCCACCTGCCTCCCCAGTGGTGGGTTTTGGACTCGATTAGCACACACTTAATGTATGTCTATTTACTTACAAGTTTTATCTACATAGGAGATGAATTTGATCTGCCACTTTAGTAATGTAGTACGTTATTCACTACCACATTTGTATATCATTCCACTACTATTTTTATTACTATCACTTTTACTAATACACAATAGGTAGTTTAACCTAAACCCATCAAAGTAACATTTATCACTATGCACCTTACACATTCCAATAGCTTTTATCTCTGAAGTAACCCACATTATATTGATTGATTACCTTTGTTTATTTATAACCAGGCAACCTAATCCAATTCTATTACACTAACCCCCCGCACTCTCAACATCTCAAACACTTTTACCAACACATTAATTGTATATATCTATTACCCTTTGACTTAACCCACACTATAATATTTATCACTTTCACATAATCTTAATTTTCAACACTTCAGCATTTGAATTTCACAATATTTCAAGATAATTAGATATATTTATTACCTCGTATAGAAATCCACTTAAGAGAAGACTTCCACACACATTTTTTACTGTAGAACTCTATTAATCACACAAAACGTAACACATGATTTAGTTACCATAGATAGTTTTTATTTTTTCGTTTTTTCATTTTTGTTACACATTTTGAGGATTATGGCACATTATATTCATCAATGCTAATGTAGCCACCATCGGAGGCATATTTGACATCTTCCACGTCATTTTTTATCCCTTTTGAAATTCCATGACATCCGGTCGATAAGGAGAACACCCTCAACAGGGCATACTATTACGCAGTATGCAGGGGACTGCGTGCGCACCTTTCCCTTCCCCATTTTTACACTACCAAACTTTTTTACAATTCCAAACTTTATTGACACATCTACGGACACTATTAAGGATATGTGGCTGCTTTGCTTATGCCAGCAAGACACGCGACTCTTCAATAACGAAAAACTTTATTAGTGACTTGAATTCCTCACACGCGCGACACCAATAGAAGATGGGATGCGCGCGCAATTCTACAAGATGGCGACGTCACGTCGCATCAGGAAAACGGGACGGAGACCACACGAAGGCCAGGATTGGCCAAACCTGGCATAAAAGAGGCTGGGAACAGCAAGACCACATCTACAGAGCCTGAGGAAGTCCAGTACTTGGACGAAACGCGTTGCTCTTTCATCTGGAACACTTTGCAGCATAACACAGAGGATACAGAGGTGTAGTTGTAGCTCCCCATCCGGACGCGGAAGGGGAGACCCCCTACCACCATACACCACACTGTCCCCCCCCTTGCTTTTACTGTCCCACAGAAACGCTTGGTTTCTGTTTTTTATCTTTTTGTGTTGTTTTATTTTCATTAAAATTAGTTTTACCCTGAAGACCCTAGTGTCCTTTCTTTGTGTTAACCCCATCTTCACTACTAGCTATATCAGGAACAGAAGAGGAAAGATACCGCTAGGAGTGTATACTCACACTGGCCCGTGTGAGTATTGTGTTATATTTTCACTATTTATACCCTTGTACCCCACCCTTTCACCACTTGCTTCTGATCGGGTAATACCCCTACATGAGCAAGATACCAAGATAGGAACACACTCACATTAGGCCGTGTGAGTGCTAGATTATAACATTATCCAGTGGTTTATAGACACGTCACCCTCCCCCCATTGACGTATATATGCATATGTGTTAACCCTATCCCCCTTCTCTGTTTACACGAGAGGAAATCCCCCTGGAGCGGCACCCTGAACCAATGAAGATAGCGGCATAGACAACAAGAAGAAGCACCTAAACCGCAAGGAGAAAAGCATCAACGGAAGAGCACGGGATTCCCAAAGAAACCTTGATGTGACTGAGCTTACACAAGGCCGTGTAAGTTATATATATTTTTATCTTACTAAATACATACAAACCTATGTGTGTTTCCCCTTCCAATTAGACATTAGCCACCTGAGCTACCAAATTTGCTCAGGATACAACTGCTTCATCTTAAGAGCATTCATTAGACCCATACCATTGCCTGTTTCCAACTATTGTGCTCCCCCATCCCCCCTTTTTTGTATTCATTAGAAATATGACAGAATGTCAGAGCGGTGGCTATGCTGCGGTGCTACTGCATTTCCTGCTTGCACGGTGTTGAAACAACAGATGGACTTCGGCACAGGAAGCATCAACAGTCTCTGTCGTTACCCAGACAGAATCACGTGGTCAATGACAGAGAGGAAATAGCTGCAGACCAATGTGGCACTGACATAGGGTGACCGATGTCCCGGGACAGTCCAGATTTTTTATCTAATGTCTCCTGCCCCGACTATCTTCTGCTACAAGATAATAAAAAATGCACAAATGCGCACCAGGGATTAGTGGAAGGTAATTTATTAAAAATACACAAAAACTGAGGGGATCCAACCCCACCTCAGAACAGCTGTGCAGCTGGACGGCTAAGTACTACCCAGGAGAACACCTGATGGTGACTAAACCCTAAGCTGCACAGTATACAAATACAGTAAAATTTATATAAAAAACATGAAAGAAAAAAACAAACATGAAAACAACCTATCAACAGATTTGTATAGAAACCGCCATAGGGTTGGGCACTGGCAAGGGGAAACGGACACTCACACTGAGACAGTCAGCAAACTCGCGGTGTCTGCACAGGATCCGGATCTCGGCACCGCGGAGATGGATAAAACCGCTGCTGTCTCCTGCAGGCTCCGTCTCAGCTTACCAGCATACACGCGCAGGATGACCTGTCGTGACCTCTACGCGTTTCGTACCAAGTACTTCGTCAGGAGGTCACGTACAGCGTCATCCGCGCGTATATATAGGCGGCAACTGATTGAAGAAACCAGCCCCCTCAGAGAAACACCCTTACTTTTCCTAATTGCTACGCTGATTGAAACACCTTGAAATAAGGTTACTAGGCAACAGGGTGTATGGCAACTCATGTGGGGGATGTGTGCAAGTATAAATTAATCATTGCACTCACCCCTATGAAAAAATACAGGAATAAGACCTCTAACAACATAAATGATATACTATGTAAACAAATCATGCTGAAACCTGTATATGAATAAAAGAAAAAAGAACAAATGATTAAATAAAAACAAATAAATATAAAAACATACATAAATGTTAATGCAAATAAATGTTAATAAGTTCATTTTATTAAAAACGGAATACCTTATCTTAAAAAAGGAGTCAATTCAATTAATTCATTGAAACCATAGGAATGTCTGGTATGCATTTCATAAATCCAAAATTGCTCCCGTTTCAATAAATGATTATCTCTATTTCCCTGTCTACTACCTAGTGATACACTTTCAAGTCCCTTAAATTTAATACAACCAGGTTCACTGTTATGCACTTCTTTAAAGTGTTTCAAAAGCGGAGTTAATGGCTTACCCTTTGCTATTATTTTTGGTATGTTTTTAACATTTCTCAGGTGCTCTAACATGCGCATTTTAAATGGTCTTTTTGTTTTACCAATGTACTGTAAATTACAGCTACACTGTAAGGCATAGACCACATGCGTTGTCTGACAATTAATGAAACTTGTAATATTGTAGACCTTGTTAGTAACTCCTGATGTAACTGTTTTCCCTTGACAGATATGGCAACAAATTATATCTATGGCGCTCTGCACTAGTGATATACCATATATATGATAAAAAATCAAATAAATTTATACAACCAGTGTTGTGGATATTCTCCCTTTGGTATTGATGCTCCACACGTGGTGGGTACACATGTAAGGAAAGAAAATCAAAACATAGTGTAATATTGTTAAACACACATATAAACATGCAACATGAGACAGACGCTGAGAACAACAGGTGACAAATTACAAACACATTTAATAAGGTATATGATTAAAAATACATAAAAATACATAAAAACATATATAAGGATCTGGTAGGACACTCCAACTCAAGTGGGGGTTCCTGCTTACCAAACGTAAGATGGTATCAGGCAATGGATATTGTTAAAGAGTATCCCCTCTTGTGGATGGCCGCTGCTGTAGCAAACTCCTGGGCTCACACGTGGAGTCTCCGTCTCTGTGACCTCCGCCTCTGTCCGCTGTGGACATGTGATGCTGGCGTGGAAGCTGACCGCTGTAGACACCTCCTGCCTTGCCGCTGAAAGCGCGCCAACCGGAGCAGATTCAAATGCGGATGGATATGCGCCAAAGATATAGCAGCCCGCAGGTAGCAGTTCTTAATTCCAAGGGGGACAGTGTTCACCACTGAGTGTGGGAGACCTCTCAGACCTCTCAGTAACACCCTACGCGTTTCGAAAGTAAGACTTTCTTCCTCAGGGGTAAATGTGAGGAAGAAAGTCTTACTTTCGAAACGCGTAGGGTGTTACTGAGAGGTCTGAGAGGTCTCCCACACTCAGTGGTGAACACTGTCCCCCTTGGAATTAAGAACTGCTACCTGCGGGCTGCTATATCTTTGGCGCATATCCATCCGCATTTGAATCTGCTCCGGTTGGCGCGCTTTCAGCGGCAAGGCAGGAGGTGTCTACAGCGGTCAGCTTCCACGCCAGCATCACATGTCCACAGCGGACAGAGGCGGAGGTCACAGAGACGGAGACTCCACGTGTGAGCCCAGGAGTTTGCTACAGCAGCGGCCATCCACAAGAGGGGATACTCTTTAACAATATCCATTGCCTGATACCATCTTACGTTTGGTAAGCAGGAACCCCCACTTGAGTTGGAGTGTCCTACCAGATCCTTATATATGTTTTTATGTATTTTTATGTATTTTTAATCATATACCTTATTAAATGTGTTTGTAATTTGTCACCTGTTGTTCTCAGCGTCTGTCTCATGTTGCATGTTTATATGTGTGTTTAACAATATTACACTATGTTTTGATTTTCTTTCCTTACATGTGTACCCACCACGTGTGGAGCATCAATACCAAAGGGAGAATATCCACGACACTGGTTGTATAAATTTATTTGATTTTTTATCATATATATGGTATATCACTAGTGCAGAGCGCCATAGATATAATTTGTTGCCATACTCATCACCTGACTGGGGGTCAGGATTATATCTCAGGCTGCCTGCCTATTGGGATATAGCGCTACCTATTTGCTTTCCATTCTGTACCCTTGACAGATATGGTTACACGCTTTACACTTTCCGCATTTGTACGTGCCTTTAACTCCTAGGCGAGTTTTAATATCTCCAGATACGATGGCCTCTCTGGAGACTTGACTTGGAGCCAGAATGTGTTTAAGGTTAGGTGCTCGTTTGAACACTATCCCTGGTTTGGACTTTAGTTGGGGACCCAAAATGGGATCAGCTTTTAATATCCCCCAATGTTTTTGCAGAATTTTTCTAACATTGTAATGGGTATCACTAAATTGAGTAATGAATGCTGGGATTTGATTTAGTCTCTTCTCACTCTTTTTATGATGATATTTCATCAAAGATTTCCTAGGAATCCTTTCTAGTTTTTTGAGCGAAGAGTTTACTAAATCGCTATCATATTCTTTGTCTAGGAATCTTTTCTTTAAAAAGAAAGATTGTTCTTCATAATCCACAGCCTTAGAATCATTTCTCTTTAACCTGAGAAATTGATTAAAGGGAATATTTTGGACCCATCTCTTATCGTGACAACTAAATGGGTCTAAATATGAATTTACATTTGTAGCCTTAAAATGCGTTTTAGTATGTACAGTTTTGGCATCAATGTAAATCTCTAAATCGAGATAATGAATGCTTACTGAGCTATTTTCACCACTAAATTTTAAATTAAAATCATTATTGTTCAGATTTGTGACAAACTCAAGATAGGAATCTTCTGTCCCCTCGCACACAATAATAATATCATCGATGTATCTCCTCCACAGCTTAAGCTGTGGAGGAGTACATCTAAAGATCACCAGAGACTCCCACTGTCCCATATACAAATTGGCGAATGACGGGGCAAATGTTGTGTATTTTTAATAAATTACCTTCCACTAATCCCTGGTGCGCATTTGTGCATTTTTTATTATCTTGTATTTCAGGGTGCCTTCCCCCCTTTCTAAGGGGGGTTGATCTAGATTTGAGAGTTTCTGGGGAGACGCTTTATGTACATGCTGCAAAGGGATCATCCGCACCATCACACAGCACGAGCGTTGAATATCCTGTTTTTTCTATCTTCTGCTACAGTATGTCCCGATTTTACCAGGAGCAGAGAGAAAAGTAGGGTCTGCCACTGCAATTTCTCCTCCAGCCATTAGGTGGCGTTATGCTGCGCAGCTCATTCTCTGACTGGGTGCAGTGTGAGTGTGTGTGTGTGTGTGTGTGTGTGTGTGTGTGAGTGTATGACATGTGGAGGGAAGGTGGAGGGGTGAGAGAAATGGCGAGGGGAGGGGGGTTGAAGGAGAGACATGGCGAGGGGATGGGGGTGAAAGAGACATGTGGAGGGGGTGAAAAAGAGACATGGCGAGGGGGTGAAAGAGAGTCTTAGGAAGGGGGGTGAAAGAGACATGGGGAGGGAGTGAAAGAGACATGGGGAGGGGGGGGGTGAAGAGATATGGGGAGCCGGGGGTGAAGAGACATGGGGAGGGGGGTTGAAACAGACATGGGGATGGTGAAAGAGGCATGGAAAATGGGGGGGTGAAAGAGCGACATGGGGAGGGAAGGGGAGGTGAAAGAGAGACATGGGGAGGGGGTGAGAGACACGGGGAGGGAATGGGGTGAGAGAGGCATGGGCGGGGTGAATAAGCGACATGGGGGGGTGAAAGAGAGACATGGAGAGGGGAGGTGATAGAGAAACACGGGGAGGGGGTGCAAGAGACATAGAGAGGGGGATGAAAGAGAGCCATTGGGAGCGGGGTGAAAGAGAGACATGGGGAGATGGGTGAAAGAGAGACATGGGGAGAAAGGCGATAGAGAGACAAGGGGGGGATGAAAGAGAGACATGGGGAGGGGGGATGAAAGAAAGCTATGGGGGGAGTGAAAGAAAGTCACGGGGAGGGTGGGTAGCTCTTTTTATCTTCTTCACATGTCTGGGAGATGTTGATCGGATGGCTTCTTAGGGTCAAATACGACGTGACAGACTTAATAAAAGGCCTGTGACGTCACATTTGACCGGCAAATGATACATCCACCAATCTGATTGGTAGATGTACCATGTGATGGCTTCCATATTTTTTTTTGGCTGAAATGACATCATCTTAAGTGATCGGATAATAAAAGAACTATTGGATCTCAATATAAATGTAGAAAATATGCAGGGCCAAAGCTATGACAATGCTGCAAATATACGGGGAAAGCATAATGGAATTCAAAGACATATTGAACATGAATCCATGTGCGTTTTATGTACCATGTAGTTCTCATTATTTGAACCCGGTGGTTAACAACGTGGCCAAACCCAATATAGGTGCCATTTAATTTTTTGGCTTAATTCAAACGTTGTATAATTTCTTCCCCAGGTCCTCCAATAGGTAGATCGTTCTTTTAAAAGCCTTAACCAATTTAACACTAAAGAGAGTCTGTGAAACATGTTGGGAGCCTCGTATTGATGCAGTTAGACCAATTCGATACCATCTGGGAGCGCTCTATGTTGAATTAGTGTATATTAAAGAAGATGTGACATTTAAAAGTGAACATCATGGCCCCCAGAGTAGAGCTACAAACTATGACAAAGTCCAAAGACCAAATCTGTGGCTCCAAAAAACAATCCCAACAGTAGATTTTGGGCCCTGTTTGTTTAAATCAAAAACACTACAGAAATGTCCAATCCTTTGTCACATAAATAGAAAGGTATCCTTACCAACTCCACTTATAAATGATGTAAATGATCAGTCTTGGGGTTTACAGTATATACATGTAGAAAAGATCTGACTGGTTCTGCTCTGTTATTGAGCTATCACAAATCAGCTGTAAATGTTCACATGGAATGGCACCTAGTTAACTTCTTAAATCAATAACTGTAGACTTGCTAGTCCCCTATATCATAGACAGAATCCTCAATAATAACAAAGTGGAGACTCACGGTTATGAAAGGGTTCATCAGTTCAATCCTGCTCCTGTGGGTTGCTGCAGGACACCTTTTGGTGTTCTGTTCGCTAGGTAGAAAGTACAAAGTGAAAAACTGTAACGAAAAAATAAATGAACTGGAGAGAGGGTACAGCAACTACACAATTTGCTTTTAATAACTCATCTAATCAAATGACCGGCAACAAAACGTGCGCGCACACGGAGGTTTTCAAACACCTCTATGGAGCTTGGTCCCACCCCCCGTTCGCGTAACGCGTCACTCACGCGCGGCGCGCTTACGCGACAATCGTGCACCGCTCCCCAGCTGTGAGACAACACCCGTAACAATGCCCACCTGTCTCCTGCGCTCTGCGTCCAATCACAGCTCCCGCGGGGGCCGCACCTTCGTTCTGCCTCTCACTCTCATTGCTTCAGTCCTCCTATTTAATCTCTGCTTGCTCAGTCACACAATGCTGAGCATAGACCATAGTAGCCTTGTGTTCCTACATTCCTGCTTTGCCTTGCCTTGTGCCTTGCCTCTCTTGCTTTCAGTTTGACCTCACGTGTACCGACCCGGCTAGACTCTTGGACCCTCTCTGTATAACGACCCCGGCTTCCCCTCGACTACCTGCATCTCTCCATCCCTGACCACGGCTATAGGACATTCTACTAACGCACCGGCTCCAACCCTCGACCTCGGCACAACGGACATCTACCATTCTACTGGCTCCTCCCCACAACCGCGGAAAGTATCTGGACTACCCTCTCTCTCCAACCCCGACCCGGCTACACTGACAATCCAGGTGTGCCTCCACTGCTGCAGGTGCGCATTTTCTACTTTCCCACCTCAGTACCGGGGGTCCGCCTTGTTCGTGGTGAGCGCAAGCATTACAATTAGAGAGGGTTGGGGTTCCTTACAATGCATCTGATCTCAGAGGTACTATTAGAGAGGGTTGGGGTTCCTCAGAATTTCACAATATAATTATAAGTTTCCTTAACCAAAAGAAGGCTTAAAACCACTGCTCAATACCACCTATACCACCTGTGTTGTGATTTACAGAACCCGCTTTGTTTGGTGTGTCTCATTTTTGTACAATTAGTACAGATATGCAAGTGAAGTGAGCATTTATTCTCTGCCAATAAATGTGTATAGGTTTACGTAACATGCGGGCTTCCTCTGGACTGTTCTGTTTTTCAAACACACTGATATGAATAGCATTATGGGGAGATCAATATTGTAGACATGCTTTCCCTTAGCAACAAGATGCAATAGTAATAGATTATTATGTAATGAGAGAACAAAAAGATGGAACCGGGCGCTTCTAACTATGAAATAACTGTAGTGAATTAGTGGTAAAAAATAACCAATAACAGTGAACCTATAAACCAAATAAGTATATATATATAAATATAGTGAATAAATAACCTTCACCAAAAAACGTGATCAGTAAAATATTAAATGTGAAATACAATACAAATGAATACAGCAGCTCTACACCCTTTAAAGGACTGTCCAGGTCCAATGTAGTCTTGCGTTGTCTTACAGGTAGGAGGAGTGCTGTGGTTCTCGAGATAATTTGTGAAAAATAGAAAAAATAGTATAATAGTTCGGATGGTATTAATAAGTGAAATATAAAATAGTCTCTGTGTTAGTGTCACTCACAAATTGATTCAGATATATCAGACGTATCAGAGATCCATCTCTCTCTGATGGGAGCCCTTTATTGGAAGACCTCTGGTGATGGAAGCCTTATAACTGTTGGTCTGGTAAGCTTGACGTGTGATGGAATCGTAAAGTACTCAGTATACCTCCCAAGGAATGTGGAGAAAGAAAGGAGAGAGCGCACAATAGTGTGGTATGATAAGGGTATATATTGCACAAAAATAGCATATAGGTAATGCACTCACATTTTGGCATTAGAGACAATTAGTTGGAGAGAACTGCTGGTGACTCGTGGAGGACGCCAGTGTATTCAGTCACTGGAAAGCTTCCGCATCTGCCTACGTCACGTCCTGTGACGGTGTCACGCCTGTATGCCCGCAGACCTGGCAAGACCCCAGTACTGAGGTGGGAAAGGTATTACACCACACACCCTCAGCAGTGGGAGCAAGCCCGGAGTGTGGTATAGCGTTGCTGGGCCTGTTGAAAGAGTAGTTAGTGATACTTGCAACGTCTTTAGTAGTATGCGTAGGGATAGTCGTGTCCGTCTGCCAATGTCCAAGGGATCCAGAGGGTAGAGTCGTCGGCGTACAAAGCCAAGTCCAAGGGTTCCAGAGAGCAGCGTGGTCGAGAGCGTAGCAAGGTTCAAAGGGATACACAGAGCAGAATAGTCCAGAGTAAGCAGGGTCAAAGCCAGGGAAATCCAAAGGAGAAACACAGGAGCAGGATACAGCAGGGACACAGAGGGAGCACAGCATAGGTCAGCACACAGGGAAACAGGAACTATGCAGAGCGAGGAAGATGTGGACAGACAGGGATTATCATACTGCTCCCTTGTAGCTATTAATTCAAGCTCCCACATTTTATCTGTCAGGCTTCTTGCATTAGCAAGCATGCATTTAAGTTTTTTATCAGCCTGTACTATTATCTTATCTGCTCCTTCCTTTCTGCTCCCACTTGGTTTAGTCTTTAGAAGTTTTCTAAATTACTTTTACAATGTCAGTTTTATGCCTAAATGTTCAAATCTGTGAACTTGTTACCGTATGTTATGCACAGTGGATTTCATAAAAGACCGAGGACCATAAATTGAATGAATTCACACGATTTCCATTATTTTGGGGATATACAGTCAGTGCCTTAATTCCATTTTCTTCTGTAATAATGCTCTTTGACACTATTTTCCACTGCCATCTACTCCCTGACAAAGAGCTGCAGGAGAGGTATACAGTAATTACCTGGCCAATGGCAAATATGCAATTCTGCATCACCACTAATATTTTTTAGCAGTTGTTACAATCATCCTAATTGACAGAGCAGTAAGACCACTATGCAAAAATTGCATTATCAATGAGATATTTTCCCTCCTTATTTCTCAGACTGTATATAATGGGATTCAACAAGGGGGTCACCACACAGTAGAATATAGACACAACTTTCTCAATGTCAAATGAGTACTTAGACTGTGGCCAGACATATATAAATATAATCGTCCCCTAGATAGAATATGCCGACCACTGTGAGGTTACACACACATGTGGAGAAGGCTTTCCGACAGCCTGTGAGCGAGGAGATCCACAAAATGGTTACAATGATGCAAACATAGGACACCATAGTGAGAAGAAAGGTTGCTGGTAAGATGACAGACGTGGACATGTAATATATGGCATCAACTACATGGGTAGAGGACCAAGACAGTTTTAACACTGCAGCCACATTGCAGAGTTAGTGGTCAATAGAGTTAGGACCACAAAACGTCAACTGAGATGTAGAATAAGTGGTGAGTATACACCATAGAAACCCAGCAGAGCATGGCCAGCATGTGACACGTCCTGTTGGTCATTATACGTAGCTGTGTAAAGTAATGGCTTACAAATGGCAAGGGAATGATCGTAAGCCATGCCAGCCAGGAGGAAACGCTCAGTGGAATCCAACGAAAAGGAGAAGTACATTTGAGCCATGTAGCTGAAGAAAGAGATTGCCGTTGGCTTGGTCATGAGGTTCCTGAGCATCTTGGGAACACTGACGGAGGTGTATCACATTTCCATAAAGGTGGATTTTCACAGGAGCAAATACTGTACATGGGCTCGTGAAGGTATCAGTCCAGGCTGATAATGGGTGAGGATAGTGATATTGCCCATCAGGGTCACTGTGTAGAATAAGGAGAACAAGATAGAAGGGACCAGGTGAAAATTCTGAAAGTTGGGAAAATTCAGGAGGGTCAATTCTGTGACGAGTTCTATTCTCCCTCAGGGTCTTCCCAGTCTGTAATAATACTGAAAATGTCTTCATTTAATTACATATACATTAATAAATTATCCATGTATTAAAAAATCCATCATCCAACTAAAATTAAATGTATAAATGTAAAACTATTGGACATTGTGCTATGTTCTGCCCATTGTAATATATTATACAGGACATGCATTACATTGAATCCCGTGTCCCTGCTCCATAGAGCTTACAATCTGATTTTAGGTGCCTGAGGCACAGGAAGATTATTTGGACTGCAGTGATCCTTGTCCATAATATATTATAATATTATGGACAATATTACAACAACTGGCATATATTACATTTACAGTGTACATCTACGTCGCACCAAAGGCGGACAGCCTTTGGGGCAGGCGAAGGGCAGGCAAAGGGTGGGAGCTATTTGCTGATGTTAAAACTTCTCTATTTCAATCTGAAACTCACCAGCCCTTTGTTTTATCCCTTTTTCCAACTCTATCTGTCCATGAAATGTCTGTGAATTGACTGTATAACTCTGTTCATTGAATGTAACCATGTATTGTTATAACTCTCTGTCCAAGACATACTTGAAAACGAGAGGTAACTCTCAATGTATTACTTCCTGGTAAAACATTTTTATAAATAATATATCTACTGATAATTATAAATACTATGTCTCTGCTACAAGCCTACTAATGTTTTTTTTTTAAGCCACCAATTTTATATGAAAAGGATTGCTAAAGTCCTGAAAGGATTCAACAGAAGGGTCACCCCCTGCTTTCCTCTTACAAAGTTCAGTCACTTATGAATATTGCTAGGATCCATTTTAAAGCTCAGCTTTCAAATTATTGCTACTTTATCTTAGATTAGTCCAGTTCAGGAGTGGCCAACTCCAGTCCTCAAGGGCCACCGGCGGCAGGTCAGGTCATTGACTGAGCCTCTAATTGAGCCACACACATGGCTGAGAAAGGTTCACTCCTTAAGTCAGGAGGCTACAAGGCCCCAAATTCCGGGGAAATATGTAGGGTAAAGGTTAGTTAGCTTGCGAAGCATGTATTTGAGCTCGAGGAAGGTTTTTTGTATTATTCACTACAGTGCGAGGGGAGGAGAAAGTTAATTTTGAATTCTCTCTCTCTCTTCTATGTAACTTGGTACTAAATAAACTCACTATGATATTCTGAACCCTTAGACTTATTGATATTATTTGTACACTTTCACACACTCACTGGATAGTTGAACTTCTAGGCTCTAGGGCGTTCATCCAGCAGCAGAAACAGTAGTGATATAGTCCAAAGATGGAAAAACAGACGCGTTTCGGGTATTCCTACTCTTTGATAAAGGGCAAGAACGCTTGAAACGCATCAGAGTAGATTCTATACCCACTCACCTTGATGTTCCCCATTTCATTCCCTAATAAATAGGTCTTTAATTAAATTCCTTGATGTTCTGTACTGCATTTTTTCCTCAACACGCTGTGCACCGTTTTTCCATCTTTGGACTATATAATTTCTCCTCAATTGACTGTCACAAACCGGTATTAATGCTGATATACAGCAGCGGCATCTTTTATTCTCACATTTCCCGAACGGCAGGATGCGTGCGGGAAACGTGGTGACGCTGCTTGTCGCGGCGTCACTGTGACGTCACTGTCACGTGACGCGCCCGGCTTCCCCGGCTTCCCCGACACCCCTGGAGTGTAAAGTGAGGTAAGCGGGGGTGCGGGGAAGCAGAGGGGCAAAGCAGGAGCCGGGTTTGGGGTCGGGAAGGGGGTTAGAAATGCACAGGGGTGGAGGGGGGTGCGCGGAGGAACATGCGGCGGCGCGCGGTCTAGACCGCGCGCCAGCTGGAGTAGATCCCGGCCTGCCGACGGCAAATTTAAGAATAAAAGCTGCCGCTACTGTACATGAATTTACTTGCAGCTGAAAAGTGCTACGGAATGGACGGAACTAGCCAATAGGTACACTTGTTTCTCTCTTTGTATCTCTCGTGTATCTCCTTGTGGAAAACAGTCTACAGAAGCTTACAAGCAAGTGAGCACCTCATTTCAAGGACCAATAAAGATGTTCAATTAAATATTTGCACAGATCATCTTACCTTTAAAACACGGTGTTCAGAGATTTATTTGTATATATTAATATCCACGTAAAGTACAATTAGTGATACATTTTCTATAACATGCTCATCATCTATTAAATAAGTAATTGATCTTCAGACTGTGGTAATTAGCCGAAGGTACCGAGCTTCAACCAATGGGAGACACGCAGCGCTCCTTGGCTTTAACACATGAGCATATGCAGTCCAAGTTTTTAAAAGAGGGAAGGAAGATGAGAGAGAGAAAAAAAGAGGGGCTGGGGGAGAGAGAAAGGGGTAGAGAGGAGTGCGTGATTGTGTTAACAGTAAGAGAATGCGTTTGACACCACATCATGGAACAATCAGGATGCAATGGGGTTAGATGCGTATTCACTACAAAATACTCTGACATTTTAAGCATCAATAAATAGTAAGAATTCTGTTTTCCTTTCTTTTTCTTAGAAGTCATGTAATAAACATTTAGAGCCTCATTCAGAAAGCCTCGATAAGGCCCTTATCGAGCACTTATCGACCAAAATGGCTACTCGTATTCAGAAAGCCTCGATAAGTGCTCGATAACGGCCTGTATCGATGCAAAATTTTATCACCAACAGAAATTCGCCAATTGAGCGGTGATCAGCCGCTTATCGACCATTTTCTGAAGGATCATAAACTTGCGCGATTCAGATACCCGCGAGTCGGCTGTCGCGGCCTATCGCAGCCCATCGCAGCCCTAAAAGGCGTTCTTCTCCCCAAATCCAATTCACCTCAAATTACAGGTAAATTGGTGGGGAGATGGCCTTGATGAGCTGCGATGTGTCGGGACTTACAAAAAATCAGGCTCTTTTCCTGCCTCGGATTGATGCCGGGGGTCTCCGAAGCTGAGAGCAATTAATAGCAGCTTAACCGCTAAGGTAATGAAGGGGTTAAACAACCGTGCCAGGCTTTCTGTAAAGACATACATTACAATACAATACTGTGGCTAGCGAGGGTGGGTGAAGGGGGAATTTGGCCCTTAGTGGCTGTTTAGGCCTTGCGGGGGGGTTGCGGGGGGGTTGCGGGGGGAATTAACCCCTTCACTACCTTAGCGGTTAATATCGCTAAGCAATAAAGGGGTTAACCCAACCGATACCCACCCGCAAGGTCTAGACACCCTCCTTAAGGCTAATACCCCCTTCACCCATCCATGAAGCCTAAGCACCCACCCCTGACTGACTATACCCACCCTATAGCCATTGAGTAGTATAGTGGTACATCATACCCATATAATAATAATATGGGCATGATAAGCCTCTATAGCACTCAATGGGCACCCTAATTACAATACATCAATACACTAGACACACAATAATAAAACCTAACTAAACTCCAAAAAAACACACTTCACTAAATATAAACAGTAGCCAGCTAATCCAATCAATACAAGCAATAACAACATCAACAATGAATTAATTAAACCATTAACCAATCAAACCAATTAATTCCTAAATCAACTCAACATGAATAGTAACACTAACCAATCCAAACAATTAATTACTACAACATTAATGAATTTAAACAGTAAAATACAAAGAAAGAAATTCTAACAATATCTGAACTAACCATAAAACGCATTAGCTAACATAATATAACATTAACTACAAATGAACACAAATCGCAAACCTTTTAGTAGCATTAAGCATGAACAAACAAACAATCACATCCACATAATACAATGAAATGAAAAAAAAACCACAGCAATACCAAGCGAGAAATGCCCCCCAAATATTGGCATAATAATGTATTAATCTGTACCCTAAAGAGGTACAGATTAATATATAATCAGTCAATGTGCCTCCCCAAAAAATCAAAACACACATCCAATGAATAAACCTGTAAAAAGAGACATTTACAAACATTGAATATATTACTTACCAATAGAAGCGGTGGCCCTCCGACTCACGGGGTAAAAGGAAGCTCACGCACTTTGAAGCCCTCCAACAGCATCCGATGCCATCTGCCACGAAGATCCGGATCAGGTACCCAAATCTTCTTTTTTCTAGTTGGGTTCCTGAGGGACTTGTCTGTGCAAGAAGGTGACACACCCCTCTCACAACCCGAGACGAAGGCAATCGACCAAGGTGGTCCCTATACCGGCACCTTCCATCTAATAATTTTATTGACCTTCTTCATACAAACTATATACATGAATTTACCAGTGTGGGTACAAGTCATAACCTATTTACAGTGAACACGAACGAATCCTAGCAACCATCCCGGACTTCTAGTCACCCCAACCCCTTGTGCTCTGTGTGATCTTCAGCTCTGTGGCAGAGTCCAGTGCGGTCAACCCTCCCCCCGCTCCGATGCCCAATCCCCTCAAGGCTCCCTCCCTCTTAAACAAGTTATATTTTGCTTTGGCTGAACTTCAAACCTATTTCCTTCTAGGCCACAGTCCCTTAATAACCTCTCCCCTCCGCATGATTCCTTGTTTATTATGGCCGCCGGAGGAGGTGAGAGGATGAGGAGGGTGGGAGAGGATGAGGAGGGGTGGGTGAGAGAATGAGGAGGGAGTGAGAGGAGGATGAGGATAGGGAGAAGCGAGATGATGAGGAGGGGGAGTGAGAGCAGGAGGAGGGGGGAGTGAGAGGATTAGGAGGGGGAGAAGCAAGATGATGAGGATGGAGGAGTGAGAGGAGACGGAGGGGGAGTAAGAGGATGAGGAGAGGGATTGAGAGGATGAGGAGGGGGTGAGTTTTAGGATGAGGTGAGGGAGTGAAAGGATGAGGAGGGGTGTAGTGAGGATGAGGGAGGGTGTAGTGAGAGGATAAGGATGAGGAGTGGTGGGAGTGAGAGCATGAGGAGCAGTGTAGTGAGAGGATGAGGAGGGGGGAGTGAGATGAAGAGGAGGCATGGAAAGATGGTGAGGAGGGGCAGAGGCGGAGTAGGGGTTGAGAGGCTGGGCAGGAAGCAGAGAGGATGAGGAGGGGGAGAGGTGGGGGAGAGGAGGGGGGAAGAGGGGGGAGACGATGAGGAGAGGGAGAGGAATAGGAGGGGAAGAGGATGAGGAGGGTGGAGGTAGGATAAACAGGGGGGAGTGAGAGGATGAAAAGGGAGAGAAAGGATAGGGGGAGAGTATGAGGAGGAAGGGGAGAGGATGAGGAGGGGGAGAGAGGATGAGGAGTGGGGAGTGAGAGGATAAGAAGGGGGAAGATGAGGGGGAGATAGGATGGGGAGAGATTATGTGGTAGGAGAGAGGATAAGGAGGGGAGGAAAGCGGATGAGGAGGGGGATAGGAGAGAGAAAGAATGGGGAGGGGTGGGAGAGGGAATGGGGGAGGGGTGGGAGAGAGAGAATGGGGATAAAACAAAAAATATATACTTCATAAAACTCATATGGGTTTTGTTGAGATATGGGTCTCTCTTGGCCCACTTGGTTTGGACATGCGAGAAGGACTTACAGAAGAGCAAACCTAGATCCAATCGGATAAGGCTCTTTCTGCATGCTTTTGCACAACTCACAGCTACTAGAATATCCCTGTGTCTATCCAAGAGGAGGTTTTAGTGTACTGACAAAAAACATCCCAAAAATAAATTGTAATTAAGGCTGCGAGGTGTCACTGTATATAGAATATACATCCAGTAGCACTCTCATTGTAAAAGACTCTTATCTCTATCCCCCCACAAATAAGCAGGGGGACCCATTCAATACCCATAATGCGTATGTCTGAAGCATTAAAGCAAAGTGCAGTGCTGTACCAAAGTAGTAGTTTAGTTTAGACTGCCCTTGAATGGAGTTGAACACTTCCCCAGTGCTGGAATTAGGACATAAAGGGTCTATGCAGCAACATAGAGTAATTGTGTTTAGACGCATGGCTCTATTTTTTGGAGCAGAGACGCAGCATATATACTGTAAGAACAGTTTCTTACTTCTGACGCGGTATGTTAGACTTATGGCACTTCAGATATGGAGGATTTTCTGGGGCAAATAAAAAGTAAAAAAAAAAAAAAGTATCAGAGAAATGCAAGTTGTGATACATCTCAAAAGAATCTGTGCACCATGTAACTCCCCCAACTCCTCCTACTGACTCTCCCCAAGGTGCATGCTGGGACAGATGCACAATGTGATACATCTCCTTATAATCTGTGCACCATGTAACTCCCCCAACTCCTCCTACTGACTCTCCCCAAGGTGCATGCTGGGACAGATGCACAATGTGATACATCTCCTTATAATCTGTGCACCATGTAACTCCTCCCCAACTCCTCCTACTGACTCTCCCCAAGGTGCATGCTGGGGCAGAGACGCAGACTGTGATACATCTCATTATAATCTGTGCACCATGTACAGTAGAGGCAACTCTTATTCTAACAAAAACCAGTGTCAATTCCCCAAAATACCCAGGAAACATCCAGGTACATTCTGAATACATGCCTTAAACTTTCCTTAAACTAGCCCCAGCATTTCTGCATTGATGAATGGCCTATCAGATTAACAGCGGGGGTCCTTGGCAGTCCCATTCAAACTGGATTGGACTGCAAGGGATCCCTGCTGTGTTAATCCTATGGGTCGTTAGTCAATGCAGAAATGCCTTAAACGTGCCTCAAACTAGCCCAGAACATACCCAGCACATACCCAGAATGTAACCCAGCTAGTTTACAGCAAATGTTAGAATAAACGTTGCCTCTACTGTAACTCCCCCCCAACTCCTCCTACTGACTCTCCCAAAGGTGCATTTTGGGACAGAGACGCAGACTGTGATACATCTCATTATAATCTGTCTCCATGTAACTCCCCCCCAACTCCTCCTACTGACTCTCCCCAAGGTGCATGCTGGGACAGAGACGCAGACTGTGATACATCTCATTATAATCTGTGCACCATGTAACTCCCCCCCAACTCCTCCTACTGACTATCCCCAAGGTTCAAGCTGGGACAGATGCAGAATGTGATACATCTCCTTATAATCTGTGCACCATGTAACTCCCCCCCAACTCCTCCTACTGACTCTCCCCAAGGTGCAAGCTGGGACAGACGCAGAATGTAATACATCTCATTATAATCTGTGTACCATGTAACTTCTCCCCAACTCCTCCTACTGACACTCCCCAATGTACAAGCTGAGGAAGATGGGGCACAATTTGGAGAAAAAGGCTTAGATACAGTAAATAAAGTAAGTGCAGGGTTTTGCTCCAAAATTGCCTTGATACATAGACCCCAGATAGAGAGATTCAAATGTGTTTAAAAAGGAGAAATACTGAGCCTGGCCTTAGTAGGAGCTGACAAATGACTGATAGTATCTGTGCAGGTGGTGTTATTTATTCTGTTTGACATACACAGTAACTTCTCAGCATTATACATGTGACATACATAAGGGGATGATACTTTAGCTTGCCATGAAGTCAATGCATTTGAACCCAGTGATACAGTATGTTGATCCCACTGCTGTCAGTGGCACTGTCCATATGTGTACTTGTGTCACCCAATGTACGTAATACAATGTATCACAGCAGCTGTGATTTTTATGACTGCTACTCTAGTTAACCACTTCTCAACCCCTTGAAATTAAATGTCAAAGTAACTGATTTCTCTATTATGACATCACGAGACAGCATCATTGAGCCTCCTAGGAGATGCCAGCAGCAGTGTTCTGTAATGACATCATGGAATCGCCTTAGAGACTGAGATAAATACACAAATGTAAACTTGTTTGTGCGTGACTTGAATTAGTTCCCAAAGGAAACCGGTAGTTTCGTGGACATCTCAGAGATAGGAAAAGTGTGGCGCTGTACAGAGAGACTAATTATCTCCACCTTAACTCTGTATCATGGCAGGTAGGAAGCAACATGTCCTTTAAATACTGTACCAAAAAAGAAATGGATAATATCTATATTTTTGAATTGTTTACTTGCACAATGTTTTATGGGGTACAGAACAGATAATATGACTCCTATTAATGGATGGGAGAAAGAAGACGGATGGGGGGGGGGGGAGGCGTTAGACAACACACAAGGGGTTAGGTACGTGGCCTTGATCGAATAATATTTTTTTTATAAATGTCAAAACTGATTTCTTATAGATACATACACACATATTTGTTTTATTGAATTTACTTTTATATCTGGCTTGTAATTCAAAATCTTAAATGATTTGAACAGTAATGTATAGAAAAGAACACATGTACTGTATACATAAATGTCAAAGCGGCAAACGTCTATGGGATCTATGGGATAGTAAAAAAAGACACAGGGACCTTAGTGTGTACAGTAGGATTAGTTATGTATAAGGCATGCTTTTTCCTTGCCCTAAGTTTAGGTCAATAATTATTGGACCAATTCTACACCCTGGGGTGTAATGTTCGACTACTTTCAGCCATATCCTTAAATTATTGTCTACAGCAGTGTTTTTCAACCAAGGTTCCTAGGAACCCTAGGATTCCCCAGGCATCCCTAAAGAGTTCGCTGTAATTTCAGGTCATTTTAAAATTGTACTTTAATACAGAAGAATATACAGTACAATGCATCAGATCTTAGAAGCGCTATTAGAGAGGGTTGGGGTTCCTCACACTTCATCTGATCTCAGACACGCTATTAGATAGAGTTGGGATATATTACAATGCATCTCATCTTAGACTCGCTGTTAGAGAGGGTTGGGGTCCCACAGAATTTCACATTGGGTTCCTTAACCAAAAAAAGGTTGGAAACCACTACTCTACAGTTATACAAAGGCCCCCAAAAAAACAAAGCCACAAAACGAGGGCAGAATCTGCCACTTGATTTACAGATATAGCTGACCTGAGTGCTCCTCCAGATACCTCAATATACCAGACATGTCTCAGAATACCACACCATAATATTACCACAAACTACCACAGTAGGAACAGGCAATTTTTATTTTTTTATTTTTAAAGATCCAGTTCCGAAAGCTATGGTACATCTACAATTGTCATTGTGTTCAGAGGTGGACATGAAAGCAGGTGATGGACTGCACAAGTTATATATGTCAGTTGCCACTTGGTGTCGAAAACTACCTAGAAATAGTTTTCTGTCTGTGTTACATCCCAGCACATCATTAATGTGTATATATATATATATATGCTGTGAGTGGGTTTACTGGCTTTGCATCTCCCAAGCCCCTGCTTAAAAGCTGTGTCTAAAGCAGCATGCATTGGCTATGGGTTGCTCATGTAATGTGAGCTTGAGATAAAAGGTGGCACTTTGTGCTTATTTGCATGTCATTTCCCACAATCCCTTGCTGCAGTGGAAGTGCTGTGTGCTGGGTGATAAGGGTGAAAGACTGGGTTGCAGACCTGTCTAAGACATGCAAATGAATATACAGGAATATTTACAATTGCTTTATGCTTTACTGTGGATGGAACTTGCTTAAAAATGTATTTAAAATATTGAAGCTTCTGACCACTATTGATCAGAGTAGCGGTCTGTAACATTGATAATCAAATAAATGTGTTTCCCAGCAAGCCATTTTCCCTGTTAGTGCTTGCTATTCATAACAAAACAAAGACCCCCAAAAACTTTATTCAAAACCAGAACCAAAACCCCAAATATTTTAAAGGCAAAATAAAAATACCAAGCCAAGTGAGCATCTCTATGTATTTCATATGTATTTGATATCAAGAATATATTTTCACAGGTCTGTTAAAGCAGTCCTAACCACCCAAAGTCAGGCTTATAGGATATCCCAGCTTCAGCGCAGGTGGCTCAATTAGTCCCTGCTTCAGCACAGTTGGCTCAATCAGTCCCTGCTTCAGCACAAGTGACTCAATCAGA
Source organism: Ascaphus truei (assembly GCF_040206685.1). Lineage (NCBI taxonomy): Eukaryota > Metazoa > Chordata > Amphibia > Anura > Ascaphidae > Ascaphus > Ascaphus truei. The sequence continues at coordinate 24,556,090 of NC_134493.1, read as the reverse complement.
GGCTGATTGAGTGATTGTGCCACCTGTGCTAAAGCTGGAATATCCTGAAAAGTTAACCTTTTGGGGGGGCTTAAAAACTGGAGTTGAGTCCCCGTGTGTTAAAGAAATGTGCCTTGATTGTGCTTTTCACGCCCTTCACTTTTACCTTTCTTCCTTACAGACCAGTTTTTAAATGCCTCTGCTGTGAACCCTCCACCGACCTGCAGTGCTCCTGCAGTTACCACTGCTTACCCTTCATGGAGCAACAGCTCCCACCCAGTAGGGAGGAATACTGAAGTCTACAGACATGGGGCCCAAGGCATGATTTTGCAACAAGGGTCTGCAGGAACACCAATGTATCTACAGCAGATCCCACAGGCAACACGCGCTTACCCTCGTGTATCGGACATGAACGGAGGATTCTACCACACTGCTACAGGAGGATACGCAGGATTTGCAGGACAGGTTAGGGGAGAAGCCACAACGCAGCCTGTTACTTTCCGTCCCAACAAACAGTTGGAAAGACGTGCTACAATAGGGCCTTGTATAATGACCACCCAGTATGCACAACTTCAGCAGCCACCATTCATACCCCTTAGAGGAATGCAGACCTTACAAGGTGAGATATGGAGAATCTTTACTAATCATTGTTCAAAATCTTCTCCTTGACTGATACCATTACCTGTTATAAAGATCTTTAATTACGGTCATTCGCCACTGTAGTGTTACAAAGATATAGAACTCTACAGTATGTAGTCCTCACCAATACTGAAGGGATTAAGCATGTGTTTGCTTTTCTTTCTTTGTGTTATTATGTACAATGTGTTGGTATTTATGATAATTGATTATTTCTCCTTTTTGATTTTGTTACAGTGTGTCAGACCTCGCTTGGAGCTCAACATATTTCCCAGGCCAGTTTAATTACACAAGGAGCAGTTCAGCTTGCTGCTAATGAAAAAAGTGAACCACCTCTAATGTACCCAACTCAACCAGCTCGGAAGCTGAGCCACCTCCCAAAGTTACATATTGAAGTGCAAAGCAACAAAGAGTTATATGTGCCAGTGTGGAAAAGGGGTGGGTTAAAAGATATGGCGAAGAGATCTTCAGAGGTGAAGGCCCCCTCACATATGGCTCAGAAGATTCGTAATAACGTGCTGAGTTCAGTGAAGACTAAGTGTCCGTCAAAGTCTGAGGGGGTACCAAAGTGCTCCACAGTGGAAACAAAGAAGAAAAAGATCCTTTCTTCAGCTGCAAAGGATCAAGTCCCTCAAACTGCACTGCAAAAGAAGGTAAAACCAATGTCAAAGCCAGTAAATCATTCTTCTGCTCCTATACCAGGGAAGTCACCCCATGGCCCACAATCTGGTGACGAGGCTGTTCTGTTAAAAAAGATGAAACATGTGTGTCTCTCAGGTGCCCACATTTCCAATAAGGTATCTGAAAAGATGCTGCAAAGCCGTGAAGGTTCAATGGATGCAAAGACACCTGCTGTTACTCACATTAATCCTAAACTGAAGAAAACTCAGGAGATCGGGATCAAACGTAAAAATGCAAAGACTCCTGCAGTTACTCATAGTCCTGAGCGCAAGACACCTCAGGAGATGGGGATCAAACGTAAACAGAACAGCAATAGCAAGCAGGTAGTGAAGACCAGCTTTTTCAGTTTTAAGCAAGCGCTGGCTTGTGGTACTGATAATAACCCCAAAGCTCTCAAAAGAAAAAGTGCTAATCCGCCTGGGATGAATTCAGAAGTCCTTGGGAAGGGCAAGAAGTCATTGGAACCTTCTAAACAAGGAAAGTTGGAAGCCCATCCCAGCAACCTAAGCCTCCTAATGATTAACGCTGTTCAATTATTTCACCCATTGGGTAAAAAAGCAGGTCCCACAGGTCCAGGGGCACCCGCAGGATCCATTACACTTGGAAATAAGCTTGGACCAATGCAAGGAAGCCAAAGCCAGACTTCTGCTTCTCATGTTCAGTGGCCTCCTACTGATGGGATTAAAATGTGGATGGTCAAAAAACAGAGCAGTATTTCTGGAATTGAAGGAGTCGGTATTAATGCCAGGCCTAGGCTATTTAAAATACATGAGTACACAAGACCTGACATTAAAACCAGTGAAATCAAACAACGTGGGAAAAACAAAGCTTCAGTTATAGAGAATCTCAAACACTTCCCAGTGATATCCATGGAACAGGAAGCTGCAGTAAGATGCATTGAAAAGGTCAGCCAAACCACTATCCCCATTCCAGCTCCTGGCATTAAAACCAGTGTAATCAAACAACGTGGGGGAAACAAAGCTTCAGTTATAGAGAATACCAAACACTTCCCAGTGATATCCATAGAACAGGAAGCTGCAGTAAGATGCATTGAAAAGTTCAGCCAAACCACTATCCCCATTCCAGCTCCTGGCATTAAAACCAGTGAAATCAAACAAAGTGGGGAAAACAAAGCTTCAGTTATAGAGAATCCCAAACACTTCCCAGTGATATCCATAAAACGGAAAGCTGCAGTGACATGCCTTAAAAAGGTCAGCCAAACCACTATCCCCATTCCAGCTCCTTTCAACTAGCAGCACCAGCTTTCTAACCTGCATCTTCCTATCAATGTACCCAGTAGAGTGGACAACTCCACTCAATCCTTCTGTCAACAGCCTCTCCAAGAGCTTGAGGTCTCCATACCTATTCCACCTGGACATAGAGAGGAGAAGGAGGCTATGAAAAGGAAAGCACAACTGGAGAGGGAGTAAGCCTGTCAACATACCTCCAAGGGGAGGCTACAGTGCTTTGTTCAGAGGCAGAAGGATCATAACATCTCTAAACGTTACGGATACCCACCATTCAGACTTCATTCCCCCCATGAGATACTTAAGCCCTAAAAAAACAAAAAACAAACCCTGACTAATCTGTAACTGGTGCCAAGCTCTATGAATATCTGTAAATAAGATTTATATTTATAAGTCAGTTTGTAACATATTTAACTAAGAATATTTTTAAAACTCTTCAATAAAATGTATCTATTTTTATTTGAACTCTTTATTTACTAAATAAATTATTTACAAATGCCAAGGGTTATTGAAATTCTGCAAATTAACTTTAGATTACCCTCTTGATGATACGAGAGAGAGAGAGGGTAAGGTAAATCAGACCCCACTTATGAGATAGAAACAAATAAATATTTAACTATATACTTTGTCATGTTGGATGTATGTACTGTATGTCTTTATTTATATAGCGCCATTTATGTAGATAGCGCTTCACTGCAGTAATAAACGTGACAATCATATAAATAATACAAATAACAGATCATGGGAATAAGTGCTTCAGACATAAAAGTAACATTTAGGAAAAGGAGTCCCTGCTCCGAAGAGCTTACAATCTAATTGGTAGGTGGAACATAAAGAGACAGTAGGAGGGCGTTCTGGTAAGTGCGTCTGCAAGGGTCCAAGCTTTATGTATGCGGTCTATAGTAGCAGCCACGGAGCTACTCATATGCTTCTTTAAGCAGATGTGTTATAATGTGGGTCTTAAAGGTGGATAGATAGGGTGCTAGTCGGGTATTGAGGGGAAGGGCATTCCAGAGGTGAGGGGCAGTCAGTGAGAAAGTTTTCAGGCGAGAGAGGGTTTTAGATACAAAAGGGGTAAATAGAAGACATCCTTGGGCGGATCGCAAGAGTCGGGATGGTGCATAGCGAGAAATTAGAGCTGAGCTGTAAGGAGGGGCAGAAGAGTGTAAAGCTTTAAAAGTGAGGAGGAGAATTGAGTGTGAGATACAGGATTTGATAGGAAGCCAGGAGAGTAATTTCAGCAGGGGAGACGCTGAGACAGATTTAGGAAAGAGTAGAGTGATTCTGGCAGCAGCGTTTAGGATAGATTGTAGGGGAGACAGGTGGGAGGCAGTAAGGCCGGACAGCAGAAGGTTCCAGTAATCGAGATGGTAGAGAATGAGGGTCTGTGTCAGAGTTTAGCTGTTGAGCAACAGTGGAAGGACGTATCTTTGTAATATTGCGGAGGAAAAAACGACAGGTTTAGCTACCTTTTGAATGTGAGAGGAGAATGTGAGAGAGTAGTCTGAGACCCCTAAGCAGCGTGCTTGGGCTATTGGATGTATCGTAGTACTTCCAACAGTAATGTGGAAGGAGGTACTGTAGTAGGGCCAGGTTTGGCATGAAATATAAGGAGTTCTGTTTTTGACATGTTAAATTTAAGTCGGCGGAGGATCATGTTGCATTGGGCTTCTCTTTCTTTTGTTTATACTGTACAATGTCACATACCCAGTAGCACTCCCTAAGACAAATATATATGGTGAGGTGGTTTTGGATTTGAGGTTACAGGGGGTTTGTGTGTTTCCAAACTTACTCTGCCCACCTTTAAAGCAGCAGTCCAAGCTGTCGTTTAAAAATAAAAAAATCCCTTTAATATGTGCATAAATACAAACCACTCATTGGTAAGTAATTAGCTAAGTTGCGATCGATCGGTGAAGATTCGGCTCGGGGGTTCACTAAATGGTTGCCAGTGCAGCAGAAGAGGACCAAAGATGCAAAGTTCTCTGGGGAAGATCATGTGACCAGATAGTCACTGGATACAATTGAGTTTTGCACAGCTAGGGAGAGGGCAGGGATCAAAAAAAAGTGGAGGGGGGAGGTGCCAGAGTCTGTTTCAGAAGAGGAAGGGGATGTGACTTGATTGATTGATTGTTACATTATGATACATTAAAATTTTAATACAGAGTTGTTTAAAAAAAAATACTACTACTAGTAGCATTATACTAAAAAAAATAATACAGATGCACAGTAATAGTAGAAGATATCCAGCTCCGACTTTCTATTCTTAGTAAGGAGTTTTCCAAGCTGCCCCCGCTAGCCATTTTAATACCCATTTTGATCTTTTACATCCCATAACATTCAATACCCATTGGATCTGGTCCTGACTAGCATTCTGTATGTTACCCCCGATGTTCAAAGAGTAGACAGGAATCCTCATGGAAAAAGTGAAGCACAGCCGGTCCAAGAAGAAAACAATCCGGGGCTAAGCGAATGAATTAAATATATTCTTTATTGGGGGTGCACAGCATGGTGGCGCCGGGGATATGCCTCTGACATGTTTCGCGCTGAGATAGCGCTTCCTCAAAGAGTATCTGGATACAGAGGCATATCCCCTGCGCCACCATGCTGTGCACCCCCAATAAAGAATATATGTAATTCATTCACTTAGCCCCGGATTGTTTTCTTCTTGGACCGGCTGTGCTTCACTTTTTCCACGAGGATTCCTGTCTGCATTGTATACCAGCTGGATGCACGCCTCTGGGACGGCATACAAACAACACCCATGTGAGTAAGAACTACATCATTATATCACTGGATATTCATATCTTGCTCTAAGGTTGCTGCCAGATAGAAACCTGCTGTTCACACTGATGTTCATATCCACCGGTTAGTTCAGATTAGGTTTTTGTTACACCATTGGCAGCAGTTAACCTGTTAATGAGCTCTGCAATCAAGACATTCCTAGTTGTTTGTGCTTACTTACCTATCCCAGGGTCCGCTTAAGCTTGCTTATTCACTTATGACTATCAGATCTCACACTTTGATGCATTTGGTTTGGAGGACATTCCTCCTACAGTCTCATGTTCAAAGAGTATCTTTTTTTAAGGCTCTCGTTGTCATTCCTACATACAGATGTAGCCACACTTATACGTCGCTGTACGTGGTCCCATTCGGAAGTCATGAACTAACCACAGCAATGCCGGGAGAAGCTACAACGGTCACCTTCACTACTGTAAATCTCATTTTTGCTTTTTAAGTTGTGGCTGTATCTACAGTTGCAAGGACATTGTAAGCAATATATTAGCCCTTCTGGCTCAGCAGCAAGACGCCTGGTAGACGTGCTACTCTGTGTATGCAGAGTATTGAAGAAGAGGCCAATACAGCTTCTGATGCCTTAGCAATATGACAGAATGTCACAGCGGTGGCTATGCTGTGGTGCTACTGCATTTCCTGCTTGCACGGTGTTGAAACAACAGATGGACTTCGGCACAGGAAGCATCAACAGTCTCTGTCGTTACCCAGACAGAATCACCTGGTCAATGACAGAGAGGAAATAGGTGCAGACCAATGTGGCACTGACATAGGGTGACCGATGTCCAAGGACAGTCCAGATTTTTTATCTAATGTCTCCTGCCCGACTATCTTCTGCTATAGTATGTCCCGATTTTACCAGGAGCAGAGAGAAAAGTAGGGTCTGCCACTGCAATTTCTCCTCCAGCCATTAGGTGGCGTTATGCTGCGCAGCTCATTCTCTGACTGGGTGCAGTGTGAGTGTGTGTGTGTGTGTGTGTGTGTATGACATGTGGAGGGAAGGTGGAGGGGTGAGAGAAATGGCGAGGGGAGGGGGGTTGAAGGAGAGACATGGCGAGGGGATGGGGGTGAAAGAGACATGTGGAGGGGGTAAAAAAGAGACATGGCGAGGGGGTGAAAGAGAGTCTTAGGGAGGGGGGTGAAAGAGACATGGGGAGGGAGTGAAAGAGACATGGGGAGGGGGGGGGTGAAGAGATTTGGGGAGCCGGGGGTGAAGAGACATGGGGAGGGGGGTTGAAACAGACATCGGGATGGTGAAAGAGGCATGGAAAATGGGGGGTGAAAGAGCGACATGGGGAGGGAAGGGGAGGTGAAAGAGAGACATGGGGAGGGGGTGAGAGACATGGGGAGGGAATGGGGTGAAAGAGGCATGGGCGGGGTGAATAAGCGACATGGGGGGGTGAAAGAGAGACATGGAGAGGGGAGGTGATAGAGAAACACGGGGAGGGGGTGCAAGAGACATAGAGAGGGGGATGAAAGAGAGCCATTGGGAGCGGGGTGAAAGAGAGACATGGGGAGATGGGTGAAAGAGAGACATGGGGAGGGAGGCGATAGAGAGACAAGGGGGTTGAAAGAGAGACATGGGGAGGGGGGATGAAAGAAAGCTATGGGGGAAGTGAAAGAAAGTCACGGGGAGGGTGGGTAGTTCTTTTTTTCTTCTTCACATGTCTGGGAGATGTTGATCAGACGGCTTCTTAGGGTCAAATACGACGTGACAGACTTTATATAAGGCCTGTGACGTCACATTTGACCGGCAAATGATACATCAACCAATATGATTGGTGGATGTGCCATGTGATGACTTCCATTTTTTTTTTTGGCTGAAATGACATCATCTTAAGTGATCGGATAATAAAAGAACTATTGGATCTCAATATAAATGTAGAAAATATGCAGGGCCAAAGCTATGTCAATGCTGCAAATATACGGGGAAAGCATAATGGAGTTCAAAGACATGTTGAACATGAATCCATGTGCGTTTTATGTACCATGTAGTTCTCATTATTTGAACCCGGTGGTTAACAACGTGGCCAAACCCAATATAGGTGCCATTTAATTTTTTGGCTTAATTCAACCGTTGTATAATTTCTTCCCCAGGTCCTCCAACAGGTAGATCGTTCTTTTAAAATCCTTACCCAATTTAACACTAAAGAGAGTCTGTGAAACATGTTGGGAGCCTCGTATTGATGCAGTTAGACCAATTCGATACCATCTGGGAGCGCTCTATGTTGCATTAGTGTATATTAAAGAAGATGTGACATTTAAAAGTGAACATCATGGCCCCCAGAGTAGAGCTACAAACTATGACAAAGTCCAAAGACCAAATCTGTGGCTACAAAAAACAATCCCAACACTAGATCTTGGGCCCTGTTTGTTTAAATCAAAAACACTACAGAAATGTCCAATCCTTTGTCTCATAAATAGAAAGGTATCCTTACCAACTCCACTTATAAATGGTGTAAATGATCAGTCTTGGGGTTTACAGTATATACATGTAGAAAAGATGGCATCTGGCTGGTTCTGCTCTGTTATTGAGCTATCACAAATCAGCTGTAAATGTTCACATGGAATGGCACCTAGTTAACTTCTTAAATCAATAACTGTAGACTTGCTAGTCCCCTATATCATAGACGGAATCCTCAATAATAACAAAGTGGAGACTCACGGATAGGAAAGGGTTCATCAGTTCAATCCTGCTCCTGTGGGTTGCTGCAGGACACCTTTTGGTGTTCTGTTCGCTAGGTAGATAGTACAAAGTGAAAAATGTGCGATGCACAACCGGAACGAAAAAATAAATGAACTGGAGAGAGGGTACAGCAACTACACAATTTGCTTTCAATAACTCATCTAATCAAATGACCGGCAACAAAACGTGCGCGCACACGGAGGTTTTCAAACACCTCTATGGAGCTTGGTCCCACCCCCCGTTCGCGTCACGCATCACTCACGCGCGGCGCACTTACGCGACAATCGTGCACCGCTCCCCAGCTGCGAGACAACACCCGTAACAATGCCCACCTGTCTCCTGCGCTCTGCGTCCAATCACAGCTCCCGCCGGGGCCGCATCTTCGTTCCGCCTCTCACTCTCATTGCTTCAGTCCTCCTATTTATTCTCTGCTTGCTCAGTCACACAATGCTGAGCATAGACCATAGTAGCCTTGTGTTCCTACATTCCTGCTTTGCCTTGCCTTGTGCCTTGCCTCTCTTGCTTTCAGTTTGACCTCACGTGTACCGACCCGGCTAGACTCTTGGACCCTCTCTGTATAACGACCCCGGCTTCCCCTCGACTACTTGCATCTCTCCATCCCTGACCACGGCTATAGGACATTCTACTAACGCACAGGCTCCAACCCTCGACCTCGGCACAACGGACATCTACCATTCTACTCGCTCCTCCCCACAACCGCGGCAAGTATCTGGACTACCCTCTCTCTCCAACCCCGACCTGGCTACACAGACAATCCAGGTATGCCTCCACTGCCGCAGGTGCGCATTTTCTACTTTCCCACCTCAGTAGCGGGGGTCCGCCTTGTTCGTGGTGAGCGCAAGCGTTACAATTAGAGAGGGTTGGGGTTCCTTACAATGCATCTGATCTCAGATACACTATTAGAGAGGGTTGGGGTTCCTTACAAAGCATCTAATCTCAGACGCGCTATTAGAGAGGTTTGGGGTTCCTTACAATGCATCTGATCTCAGACGTACTATTAGAGAGGGTTAGGGTTCCTCAGAATTTCACAATATAATTATAAGGTTCCTTAACCAAAAGAAGGCTTAAAAACACTGGTCAATACCACCTATACCACCTGTGTTGTGATTTACAGAACCCGCTTTGTTTGGTGTGTCTCATTTTTGTACAATTAGTACAGATATGCAAGTGAAGTGAGCATTTATTCTCTGCCAATAAATGTGTATAGGTTTACGTAACATGCGGGCTTCCTCTGGACTGTTCTGTTTTTCAAACACACTGATATGAATAGCATTATGGGGAGATCAATATTGTAGACATGCTTTCCCTTAGCAACAAGATGCAATAGTAATAGATTATTATGTAATGAGAGAACAAAAAGATGGAACCGGGCGCTTCTAACTATGAAATAACTGAAGTGAATTAGTGGTAAAAAATAACCAATAACAGTGAACCTAAAAACCAAATAAGTATATATATATATATATATATATATATATATATATATATATATATATATATATATAGTGAATAAATAACCTTCACCAAAAAACGTCATCAGTAAAATATTAAATGTGAAATACAATACAAATGAATACAGCAGCTCTACACCCTTTAATGGACTGTCCAGGTCCAATGTAGTCTTGCGTTGTCTTACAGGTAGGAGGAGCGCTGTGGTTCTCGAGATAATTTGTGAAAAATAGAAAAAATAGTATAATAGTTCGGATGGTATTAATAAGTGAAATATAAAATAGTCTCTGTGTTAGTGTCACTCACAAATTGATTCAGATATATCAGACGTATCAGAGATCCATCTCTCTCTGATGGGAGCCCTTTATTGGAAGCCCTCTGGTGATGGAAGCCTTATAACTGTTGGTCTGGTAAGCTTGATGTTTGATGGAATCGTAAAGTACTCAGTATACCTCCCAAGGAATGTGGAGAAAGAAAGGAGAGAGTGCACAATAGTGTGGTATGATAAGGGTATATATTGCACAAAAATAGCATATAGGTAATGCACTCACATTTTGGCATTAGAGACAATTAGTTAGAGAGAACTGCTGGTGACTCGTGGAAGACGCCAGTGTATTCAGTCACTGGAAAGCTTCCGCATCTGCCTACGTCACATCCTGTGACGGTGTCACGCCTGTATGCCCGCAGACCTGGCAAGACCCCAATACTGAGGTGGGAAAGGTATTACACCATACACCCTCAGCAGTGGGAGCAAGCCCGGAGTGTGGTATAGCGTTGCTGGGCCTGTTGAAAGAGTAGTTAGTGATACTTGCAACGTCTTTAGTAGTATGCGTAGGGATAGTCGTGTCCGTGTGCCAATGTCCAAGGGTTCCAGAGGGTAGAGTCGTCGGCGTACAAAGCCAGGTCCAAGGGTTCCAGAGAGCAGCATGGTCGAGAGCGTAGCAAGGTTCAAAGGGATACACAGAGCAGAATAGTCCAGAGTAAGCAGGGTCAAAGCCAGGGAAATCCAAAGGAGAAACACAGGAGCAGGATACAGCAGTGACACAGAGGGAGCACAGCATAGGTCAGTACACAGGGAAACAGGAACTATGCAGAGTGAGGAAGAAGTGGACAGACAGGGATTATCATACTGCTCCCTTGTAGCTATTAATTCAAGCTCCCACATTTTATCTGTCAGGCTTATTGCATTAGCAAGCATGCATTTAAGTTTTTTTTCAGCCTGTACTATTATCTTATCTGCTCCTTCCTTTCTGCTCCCACTTGGTTTAGTGTTTAGAGGTTTTCTAAATTACTTTTACAATGTCAGTTTTATGCCTAAATGTTCAAATCTGTGAACTTGTTACCGTATGTTATGGACAGTGGATTTCATAAAAGACCGAGGACCATAAATTGAATGAATTCACACGATTTCCATTATTTTGGGGATATACAGTCAGTGCCTTAATTCCATTTTCTTCTGTAATAATGCTCTTTGACACTATTTTCCACTGCCATCTACTCCCTGACAAAGAGCTGCAGGAGAGGTAAACAGTAATTACCTGGCCAATGGCAAATATGCAATTCTGCATCACCACTATAATATTTTTTAGCAGTTGTTACAAACATCCTAATTGACAGAGCGGTAAGACCACTATGCAAAAATTGCATTATCAATTAGATCTTTTCCCTCCTTATTTCTCAGACTGTATATAATGGGATTCAACAAGGGGGTCACCACACAGTAGAATATAGACACAACTTTGTCAATGTCAAATGAGTACTTAGACTGTGGCCAGACATATATAAATATAATCGTCCCCTAGATAGAATATGCCGACCACTGTGAGGTTACACACACATGTGGAGAAGGCTTTCCGACAGCCTGTGAGCGAGGAGATCCACAAAATGGTTACAATGATGCAAACATAGGACACCATAGTGAGAAAAAAGGTTCCTGGTAAGGTGACAGATGTGGACATGTAATATATGGCATCAACTACATGGGTAGAGGACCAAGACAGTTTTAACACTGCAGGCACATTAACCAGTTAGTGGTCAATAGAGTTAGGACCACAAAACGTCAACTGAGATGTAGAATAAGTGGTGAGTATACACCATAGAAACCCAGCAGAGCATGGCCAGCATGTGACACGTCCTGTTGGTCATTATACGTAGCTGTGTAAAGTTATGGCTTACAAATGGCAAGGGAATGATCGTAAGCCATGCCAGCCAGGAGGAAACGCTCAGTGGAATCCAACGAAAAAGGAGAAGTACATTTGAGCCATGTAGCTGAAGAAAGAGATTGCCGTTGGCTTGGTCATGAGGTTCCTGAGCATCTTGGGAACACTGACGGAGGTGTATCACATTTCCATAAAGGTGGAGTTTCACAGGAGCAAATACTGTACATGGGCTCATGAAGGTATCAGTCCAGGCTGATAATGGGTGAGGATAGTGATATTGCCCATCAGGGTCACTGTGTAGAATAAGGACAACAAGATAGAAGGGACCAGGTGAAAATTCTGAAAGTTGGGAAAATTCAGGAGGGTCAATTCTGTGACGAGTTCTATTCTCCCTCAGGGTCTTCCCAGTCTGTAATAATACTGAAAATGTCTTCATTTAATTACATATACATTAATAAATTATCCATGTATTAAAAAATCCATCATCCAACTAAAATTAAATGTTTAAATGTAAAACTATTGGACATTGTGCTATGTTCTGCCCATTGTAATATATTATACAGGACATGGAGAAAAAGGTAAGCCGGCGCCGATTCAAACCGTGACGTGTAAAGTCCAAATCAAGTCCTTTAGTGATGGTGATGAGCAAAGTGCAGATTTCCTCCAAAACGTGACGTGATACTGTATGTGAAAAAACAAAGAGAGAATTATGGTGCAGTATGTTAAATTGAGGACATAAAAACATATAACACTGACAACATTTAACAAACAAGACAGACTCACAACAACAACTAGCCAGACAAAAATTATTAATAAAAAGCTATTTAATAACAACTAATGCAGAATTCTGGATAATTTCACACACTAATCCGGGGGGGCAAAATCGTTGCCCTACTCACAGGATGCAGGATGTTTGAAAGCAGTAGGACTGGAAGCACTTTCTGTGGATCCAAGATGGCGATCGGAGCTCACTCTCTGGCGTCCCCACGTGTGGCAGATGCTGTATGGAGTTCCAGAGGGTCTGGATCAATGATGCTGCTACGCGTGTCTCTCTCTCCTCCTGCCGGTTTCAAACTCTCCTTCTCTCCTGTACCCAGCCGTGCGGTGTACTCTCCACGAATAATAAGCTTCTAAAAACGAGTCCTCCCAACGCGTTTCATGCGCATGCGCGCACTTTTTCAAGGGATGTGGCACATTGTGCTATGTTCTGCCCATTGTAATATATTATACAGGACATGCATTACATTGAATCCCGTGTCCCTGCTCCATAGAGCTAACAATCTGATTTTAGGTGCCTGAGGCACAGGAAGATTATTTGGACTGCAGTGATCCTTGTCCATAATATATTATAATATTATGTGACAATATTATAACAACTGGCATATATTACATTTACAGTGTACATCTACGTCGCACCAAAGGCGGACAGCCTTTGGGGCAGGCGAAGGGCAGGCAAAGGGTGTGAGCTATTTGCTGATGTTAAAACTTCTCTATTTCAATCTGAAACTCACCAGCCCTTTGTTTTATCCCTTTTTCCAACTCTATCTGTCCATGAAATGTCTGTGAATTGACTGTATAACTCTGTTCATTGAATGTAACCATGTATTGTTATAACTCTGTGTCCAGGACACACTTGAAAACGAGAGGTAACTCTCAATGTATTACTTCCTGGTAAAACATTTTTATAAATAATATATCTACTGATAATTATAAATACTATGTCTCTGCTACAAGCCTACTAACGTTTTTTTTTAAAGCCACCAATTTTATATGAAAAGGATTGCTAAAGTCCTGAAAGGATTCAACAGAAGGGTCACCCCCTGCTTTCCTCTTACAAAGTTCAGTCACTTATGAATATTGCTAGGATCCATTTTAAAGCTCAGCTTTCAAATTATTGCTACTTTATCTCAGATTAGTCCAGTTCAGGAGTGGCCAACTCCAGTCCTCAAGGGCCACCGGCGGCAGGTCAGGTCATTGACTGAGCCTCTAATTGAGCCACACACATGGCTGAGAAAGGTTCACTCCTTAAGTCAGGAGGCTACAAGGCCCCAAATTCCGGGGAATTATGTAGGGTAAAGGTTAGTTAGCTTGCGAAGCATGTATTTGAGCTCGAGGAAGGTTTTTTGTATTATTCACTACAGTGCGAGGGGAGGAGAAAGTTAATTTTGAATTCTCTCTCTCTCTTCTATGTAACTTGGTACTAAATAAACTCACTATGATATTCTGAACCCTTAGACTTATTGATATTATTTGTACGCTTTCACACACTCACTGGATAGTTGAACTTCTAGGCTCTAGGGCATTCATCCAGCAGCAGAAACAGTAGTGATATAGTCCAAAGATGGAAAAACAGACGCGTTTCGGTGTTCCTACTCTTTGACAAAGGGCAGGAACGCTCGAAACGCATCACAGTAGATTCTATACCCACTCACCTTGATGTTCCCCATTTCCTTCCCTAATAAATAGGTCTTTAATTACATTCCCTGATGTTCTGTACTGCATTTTTTCCTCAACACGCTGTGCACCGTTTTTCCATCTTCGGACTATATAATTTCTCCTCAATTGACTGTCACAAACCGGTATTAATGCTGATATACAGCAGCGGCAGCTTTTATCCTCACATTTCCCGCACGGCAGGATGCGTGCGGGAAACGTGGTGACGCTGCTTGTCGTGACGTCACTGTAACGTGACGCGCCCGGCTTCCACGGCTTCCCCGACACCCCTGGAGTGAGGTAAGCGGGGGTGCGGGGAAGCAGAGGGGCAGAGCAGGAGCCGGGTTTGGGGTCGGGAAGGGGGTTAGAAATGCGCTGGGGTGGAGGGGGGTGCGCGGAGGAACACGCGCCAGCTGGAGTAGATCCCGGCCTGCCGCCGGCAAATGTAAGAATAAAAGCTGCCGCTTCTGTACATGAATTTACTTGCAGCTGAAAAGTGCTACGGAATGGACGGAACTAGCCAATAGGTACACTTGTTTCTCTCTTTGTATCTCTCGTGTATCTCCTTGTAGAAAACAGTCTACAGAAGCTTACAAGCAAGTGAGCACCTCATTTCAAGGACCCATAAAGATGTTCAATTTAATATTTGCACAGATCATCTTACCATTAAAACACGGTGTTCAGAGATTTATTTGTATATATTAATATCCACGTAAAGTACAATTAGTGATACATTTTCTATAACATGCTCATCATCTATCAAATAAGTAATTGATCTTCAGACTGTGGTAATTAGCCGAAGGTACCGAGCTTCAACCAATGGGAGACACGCAGCGCTCCTTGGCTTTAACACATGAGCATATGCAGTCCAAGTTTTAAAAGGGGGATGGAAGATGAGAGAGAGAAAAAAAGAGGGGCTGGGGGAGAGAGAAAGGAGTAGAGAGGAGTGCGTGATTGTGTTAACAGTAAGAGAATGCGTTTGACACCACATCATGGAACAATCAGGATGCAATGGGGTTAGATGCGTATTCACTACAAAATACTCTGACATTTTAAGCATCAATAAATAGTAAGAATTCTGTTTTCCTTTCTTTTTCTTAGAAGTCATGTAATAAACATTTAGAGCCTCATTCAGAAAGCCTCGATAAGGCCCTTATCGAGCACTTATCGACCAAAATGGCTACTCGTATTCAGAAAGCCTCGATAAGTGCTTGCTAACGGCCTGTATCGATGCAAAATTTTATCACCAACAGAAATTCGCCAATTGAGCGGTGATCAGCCGCTTTTCGACCATTTTCTGAAGGATCATAAACTTGCGCGATTCAGATACCCGCGAGTCGGCTGTCGCGGCCTATCGCAGCCCATCGCAGCCCAAAAAGGCGTTCTTCTCCCCAAATCCAATTCACCTCAAACTTTAGGTAAATTGGTGTGGAGATGGCCTTGATGAGCTGCGATGTGTCGGGACTTACAAAAAATCAGGCCCTTTTCCTGCCTCGGATTGATGCCGGGGGTCTCCGAAGCTGATAGCAATTAATAGCAGCTTAACCGCTAAGGTAATGAAGGGGTTAAACAACGTGCCAGGCTTTCTGTAAAGACATACATTACAATACAATACTGTGGCTAGCGAGGGTGGGTGAAGGGGGAATTTGGCCCTTAGTGGCTGTTTAGGCCTTGTGGGGAGGTTGCGGGGGGGTTGCGGGGGGAATTAACCCCTTCACTACCTTACCGGTTAATATCGCTAAGCAATAAAGGGGTTAACCCAACCGCTACCCACTCGCAAGGTCTAGACACCCATCCTTAAGGCTAATACCCCCTTCACCCATCCATGAAGCCTAAGCACCCACCCCTGACTGACTATACCCTCCCTATAGCCATTGAGTAGTATAGTGGTACATCATACCCATATAATAATAATATGGGCATGATAAGCCTCTATAGCACTCAATGGGCACCCTAATTACAATACATTAATACACTAGACACACAATAATAAAACCTAACTAAACTCCAAAAAAACACACTTCACTAAATATAAACAGTAGCCAGCTAATCCAATCAATACAAGCAATAAAAACATCAACAATTAATTAATTAAACCATTAACCAATCAAACCAATTAATTCCTAAATCAACTCAACATGAATAGTAACACTAACCAATCCAAACAATTAATTACTACAAAATTAATGAATTTAAACAGTAAAATACAAAGAAAGAAATTCTAACAATATCTGAACTAACCATAAAACGCATTAGCTAACATAATATAACATTAACTACAAATGAACACAAATCGCAAACCTTTTAGTAGCATTAAGCATGAACAAACAAACAATCACATCCACATAATACAATGAAATGAAAAAAAAACCACAGCAATACCAAGCGAGAAATGCCCTCCAAATATTGGCATAATAATGTATTAATCTGTACCCTAAAGAGGTACAGATTAATATATTATCAGTCAATGTGCCTCCCCAAAAAATCAAAACACACATCCAATGAATAAACCTGTAAAAAGAGACATTTACAAACATTGAATATATTACTTACCAATAGAAGCGGTGGCCCTCCGACTCCCGGGGTAACAGGAAGCTCACGCACCTTGAAGCCCTCCAACAGCATCCGATGCCATCCGCCATGAAGATCCGGATCAGGTACCCAAATCTTCTTTTTTCTAGTTGGGTTCCTGAGGGACTTGTCTGTGCAAGAAGGTGACAGACCCCTCTCACAACCCGAAACGCAGGCAATCGACCAAGGTAGTCCCTATACCGGCACCTTTCATCTAATAATTTTATTGACCTTCTTCCTACAAACTATATACATGAATAAACCAGTGTGGGTACAAGTCATAACCTATTTATTCAGTGAACACGAACGAATCCTAGAATCCTCCCGGACTTCTAGTCACCCCAACCCCTCGTGCTCTGTGTGATCTTCAGCTCTGCGGCAGAGTCCAGTGCGGTCAACCCTCCCCCCGCTCCGATGCCCAATCCCCTCAAGGCTCCCTCCCTCTTAAACAAGTTATATTTTGCTTTGGCTGAAATTCAAACCTATTTCCTTCTAGGCCACAGTCCCTTAATAACCTCTCCCCTCCGCATGAGTCCCTTGTTTATTATGGCCGCCCACCCTGACTCCCTCCCCCCTCCCCTTTCCCCCCACCCAACCTCCACCATCATCCTTATCTTCGGTATGGGGGCTTTTCTTCTTCGCAGGACCTTTTCAGCTTTAGAGGTGTCCACATACCCAGTTCAGCGAAGGTACATAGCGACCGTACTCTCGTTATACTCCCCCCTATACATTGCGGCCGAGCATCTCCCCATCGGCCCCCCATGGACATCTACTGCAGGTAAGTGGAGAGAGATGAATCATCTGGACCATAGAAAACATGGAGATCCACCCTAATTCTTGCCCTCATATCTAAGTCCCTAACCCCCCTGCACTTCTAAGACTATCCCTTTTTTCTCTACTTCCCTGTCCCTTCTCTAGACTACTCCTTCTTCCCTCGTCACCCCTTAGCTCCTCAGCGGGGCTGGAGTTTCAGCGCTTTTGCTTGGCCCTGCTTGGCTGAACTCCTCCCTCTCCTACCCTACCGAGGGGATGCTTCTATCCCTTCTCCCTCCTAGTCTACCCCCAGCCTTTCTCCCCCACCCTTTCTCCAGCGAGTAGATTAGCTTCCATGTGACCATCCACATCCCCCAGTCTTCTTAACCCCTGCTCCCTTTCCCCTGATCTCTGGCCTGATCTTCGACCCCAGTCTCCCTGCTCCTCCTTCCCTCTCTTCATCTATTCTCTAGCGGCAAGGCCCCCCTCTCCCCCCCCCTTATGAGTTGGATAATTATTAAATTTTAGGGCAGCCATGTCCCAGTCGGATCTTACGGTTCTCCACTGTTCTCCGCCGGTGGGCCTCCTGCTCCCGTCTGAGCCCCCGTCGGCGAGATAATGGAGTCCAGCCGGACTCAGTGCCCTCTTCTACCACCTGGGGTCTCTCCCAGCCGTACCCTCATCATGAGCTTACATGGCCGACATGCACCTTCGCGCCACCAGGGGTCCTCGTCACTCATCTCTCCTTCTGCTGCTACCAAGATGGCCGTGATGCATCTTCCCACCACCAGGGGACTTCTTCTTTATCGCACTCCTCCAGGAAGAATCAAGATGGCCGTTATTCACCTTCCCCTTCCACCAGAGGGACCAACTAAACACCGCACAAATCGTATGAAACTCAGAGCCGGGGATGGCTCCTTTAAGTCCTAACTTGGGGATGATTGACACCGGAGAAACACTTAAGCACTGTGTTGCTCCTCTGCAGCTCCACACGCTTCCATGATGCCTCCGGAGCTGGATCCTCGGCTGGGAGCTGCTGTTCAGGACCCGAGGAAGAGACAGGTAGGCCTATTTTTTTCAGAAACTCAGCTCTCCCCTCCACATGTTTCAGAGTGAACATTTTTTAACACCATTAATCCAAATGGGAACAGCTATCTATACCGGATCCCATTATCGCATAGGGCTTTGGTAATTGATGACAGGGCTCTCCTCTTTGACAGGGTTGCCGGGGCAAGGTCCTGAAACACCTGGAGTTTCAGTCCCTCGAATTCCAGGGACTTAGCCGCTCTGGCGATTTGACATATGTTTTCCTTTATTTTAAAGTAGTGTAGCCTTATGATTATGTCCCTCGGCGAGTCTCCATGTTGCGGTTTGGATCGCAACGCTTGGTGACATCTGTCAAATTGTAGCTCTATTTCAGTCTTGTCTGGTAGCATATGCAACAGCCAGTTGGAGGTAAATTCCTCTGGATCTGACACCGACTCCGGGACACCCCGTAGGTGGATATTATTTCACTGGTCTTGGTTTTCTGAGTCTTTCTGCCTGTCATTTATGTCCGCAATCATTTTATAGAGTTGGGCCGTGGATTTCTCATTTTTCTGGATGGCTCTAGTACAGTATTTGCATCCACTTTATTTTTCAGTGTGTTGGTTCTGTCACCTAAACTGTCAATATCTTTCCTGAGTTCCCAGAGCTCTTTCTGAAAAAAGGTCTTCATCTCCGAGCAGAACACTTTCATGTCCTTTCTTGTGACCCAGTCTTGGTCCAAAGCCTCCGCTCTACTCGCGGGTCTGCTTGTGGATCTTTCACTCTGAGTCGGAGCCCGCCATTTGCCTGCTTTCCTCCCCTACACTCACTCGTGTCAGCTCCATATAATAATAATATGGGCATGATAAGCCTCTATAGCACTCAATGGGCACCCTAATTACAATACATTAATACACTAGACACACAATAATAAAACCTAACTAAACTCCAAAAAAACACACTTCACTAAATATAAACAGTAGCCAGCTAATCCAATCAATACAAGCAATAAAAACATCAACAATTAATTAATTAAACCATTAACCAATCAAACCAATTAATTCCTAAATCAACTCAACATGAATAGTAACACTAACCAATCCAAACAATTAATTACTACAACATTAATGAATTTAAACAGTAAAATACAAAGAAAGAAATTCTAACAATATCTGAACTAACCATAAAACGCATTAGCTAACATAATATAACATTAACTACAAATGAACACAAATCGCAAACCTTTTAGTAGCATTAAGCATGAACAAACAAACAATCACATCCACATAATACAATGAAATGAAAAAAAAACCACAGCAATACCAAGCGAGAAATGCCCTCCAAATATTGGCATAATAATGTATTAATCTGTACCCTAAAGAGGTACAGATTAATATATTATCAGTCAATGTGCCTCCCCAAAAAATCAAAACACACATCCAATGAATAAACCTGTAAAAAGAGACATTTACAAACATTGAATATATTACTTACCAATAGAAGCGGTGGCCCTCCGACTCCCGGGGTAACAGGAAGCTCACGCACCTTGAAGCCCTCCAACAGCATCCGATGCCATCCGCCATGAAGATCCGGATCAGGTACCCAAATCTTCTTTTTTCTAGTTGGGTTCCTGAGGGACTTGTCTGTGCAAGAAGGTGACAGACCCCTCTCACAACCCGAAACGCAGGCAATCGACCAAGGTAGTCCCTATACCGGCACCTTTCATCTAATAATTTTATTGACCTTCTTCCTACAAACTATATACATGAATAAACCAGTGTGGGTACAAGTCATAACCTATTTATTCAGTGAACACGAACGAATCCTAGAACCCTCCCGGACTTCTAGTCACCCCAACCCCTCGTGCTCTGTGTGATCTTCAGCTCTGCGGCAGAGTCCAGTGCGGTCAACCCTCCCCCCGCTCCGATGCCCAATCCCCTCAAGGCTCCCTCCCTCTTAAACAAGTTATATTTTGCTTTGGCTGAAATTCAAACCTATTTCCTTCTAGGCCACAGTCCCTTAATAACCTCTCCCCTCCGCATGAGTCCCTTGTTTATTATGGCCGCCCACCCTGACTCCCTCCCCCCTCCCCTTTCCCCCCACCCAACCTCCACCATCATCCTTATCTTCGGTATGGGGGCTTTTCTTCTTCGCAGGACCTTTTCAGCTTTAGAGGTGTCCACATACCCAGTTCAGCGAAGGTACATAGCGACCGTACTCTCGTTATACTCCCCCCTATACATTGCGGCCGAGCATCTCCCCATCGGCCCCCCATGGACATCTACTGCAGGTAAGTGGAGAGAGATGAATCATCTGGACCATAGAAAACATGGAGATCCACCCTAATTCTTGCCCTCATATCTAAGTCCCTAACCCCCCTGCACTTCTAAGACTATCCCTTTTTTCTCTACTTCCCTGTCCCTTCTCTAGACTACTCCTTCTTCCCTCGTCACCCCTTAGCTCCTCAGCGGGGCTGGAGTTTCAGCGCTTTTGCTTGGCCCTGCTTGGCTGAACTCCTCCCTCTCCTACCCTACCGAGGGGATGCTTCTATCCCTTCTCCCTCCTAGTCTACCCCCAGCCTTTCTCCCCCACCCTTTCTCCAGCGAGTAGATTAGCTTCCATGTGACCATCCACATCCCCCAGTCTTCTTAACCCCTGCTCCCTTTCCCCTGATCTCTGGCCTGATCTTCGACCCCAGTCTCCCTGCTCCTCCTTCCCTCTCTTCATCTATTCTCTAGCGGCAAGGCCCCCCTCTCCCCCCCCCTTATGAGTTGGATAATTATTAAATTTTAGGGCAGCCATGTCCCAGTCGGATCTTACGGTTCTCCACTGTTCTCCGCCGGTGGGCCTCCTGCTCCCGTCTGAGCCCCCGTCGGCGAGATAATGGAGTCCAGCCGGACTCAGTGCCCTCTTCTACCACCTGGGGTCTCTCCCAGCCGTACCCTCATCATGAGCTTACATGGCCGACATGCACCTTCGCGCCACCAGGGGTCCTCGTCACTCATCTCTCCTTCTGCTGCTACCAAGATGGCCGTGATGCATCTTCCCACCACCAGGGGACTTCTTCTTTATCGCACTCCTCCAGGAAGAATCAAGATGGCCGTTATTCACCTTCCCCTTCCACCAGAGGGACCAACTAAACACCGCACAAATCGTATGAAACTCAGAGCCGGGGATGGCTCCTTTAAGTCCTAACTTGGGGATGATTGACACCGGAGAAACACTTAAGCACTGTGTTGCTCCTCTGCAGCTCCACACGCTTCCATGATGCCTCCGGAGCTGGATCCTCGGCTGGGAGCTGCTGTTCAGGACCCGAGGAAGAGACAGGTAGGCCTATTTTTTTCAGAAACTCAGCTCTCCCCTCCACATGTTTCAGAGTGAACATTTTTTAACACCATTAATCCAAATGGGAACAGCTATCTATACCGGATCCCATTATCGCATAGGGCTTTGGTAATTGATGACAGGGCTCTCCTCTTTGACAGGGTTGCCGGGGCAAGGTCCTGAAACACCTGGAGTTTCAGTCCCTCGAATTCCAGGGACTTAGCCGCTCTGGCGATTTGACATATGTTTTCCTTTATTTTAAAGTAGTGTAGCCTTATGATTATGTCCCTCGGCGAGTCTCCATGTTGCGGTTTGGATCGCAACGCTTGGTGACATCTGTCAAATTGTAGCTCTATTTCAGTCTTGTCTGGTAGCATATGCAACAGCCAGTTGGAGGTAAATTCCTCTGGATCTGACACCGACTCCGGGACACCCCGTAGGTGGATATTATTTCACTGGTCTTGGTTTTCTGAGTCTTTCTGCCTGTCATTTATGTCCGCAATCATTTTATAGAGTTGGGCCGTGGATTTCTCATTTTTCTGGATGGCTCTAGTACAGTATTTGCATCCACTTTATTTTTCAGTGTGTTGGTTCTGTCACCTAAACTGTCAATATCTTTCCTGAGTTCCCAGAGCTCTTTCTGAAAAAAGGTCTTCATCTCCGAGCAGAACACTTTCATGTCCTTTCTTGTGACCCAGTCTTGGTCCAAAGCCTCCGCTCTACTCGCGGGTCTGCTTGTGGATCTTTCACTCTGAGTCGGAGCCCGCCATTTGCCTGCTTTCCTCCCCTACACTCACTCGTGTCAGCTCCATATAATAATAATATGGGCATGATAAGCCTCTATAGCACTCAATGGGCACCCTAATTACAATACATTAATACACTAGACACACAATAATAAAACCTAACTAAACTCCAAAAAAACACACTTCACTAAATATAAACAGTAGCCAGCTAATCCAATCAATACAAGCAATAAAAACATCAACAATTAATTAATTAAACCATTAACCAATCAAACCAATTAATTCCTAAATCAACTCAACATGAATAGTAACACTAACCAATCCAAACAATTAATTACTACAACATTAATGAATTTAAACAGTAAAATACAAAGAAAGAAATTCTAACAATATCTGAACTAACCATAAAACGCATTAGCTAACATAATATAACATTAACTACAAATGAACACAAATCGCAAACCTTTTAGTAGCATTAAGCATGAACAAACAAACAATCACATCCACATAATACAATGAAATGAAAAAAAAACCACAGCAATACCAAGCGAGAAATGCCCTCCAAATATTGGCATAATAATGTATTAATCTGTACCCTAAAGAGGTACAGATTAATATATTATCAGTCAATGTGCCTCCCCAAAAAATCAAAACACACATCCAATGAATAAACCTGTAAAAAGAGACATTTACAAACATTGAATATATTACTTACCAATAGAAGCGGTGGCCCTCCGACTCCCGGGGTAACAGGAAGCTCACGCACCTTGAAGCCCTCCAACAGCATCCGATGCCATCCGCCATGAAGATCCGGATCAGGTACCCAAATCTTCTTTTTTCTAGTTGGGTTCCTGAGGGACTTGTCTGTGCAAGAAGGTGACAGACCCCTCTCACAACCCGAAACGCAGGCAATCGACCAAGGTAGTCCCTATACCGGCACCTTTCATCTAATAATTTTATTGACCTTCTTCCTACAAACTATATACATGAATAAACCAGTGTGGGTACAAGTCATAACCTATTTATTCAGTGAACACGAACGAATCCTAGAACCCTCCCGGACTTCTAGTCACCCCAACCCCTCGTGCTCTGTGTGATCTTCAGCTCTGCGGCAGAGTCCAGTGCGGTCAACCCTCCCCCCGCTCCGATGCCCAATCCCCTCAAGGCTCCCTCCCTCTTAAACAAGTTATATTTTGCTTTGGCTGAAATTCAAACCTATTTCCTTCTAGGCCACAGTCCCTTAATAACCTCTCCCCTCCGCATGAGTCCCTTGTTTATTATGGCCGCCCACCCTGACTCCCTCCCCCCTCCCCTTTCCCCCCACCCAACCTCCACCATCATCCTTATCTTCGGTATGGGGGCTTTTCTTCTTCGCAGGACCTTTTCAGCTTTAGAGGTGTCCACATACCCAGTTCAGCGAAGGTACATAGCGACCGTACTCTCGTTATACTCCCCCCTATACATTGCGGCCGAGCATCTCCCCATCGGCCCCCCATGGACATCTACTGCAGGTAAGTGGAGAGAGATGAATCATCTGGACCATAGAAAACATGGAGGTCCACCCTAATTCTTGCCCTCATATCTAAGTCCCTAACCCCCCTGCACTTCTAAGACTATCCCTTTTTTCTCTACTCCCTGTCCCTTCTCTAGACTACTCCTTCTTCCCTCGTCACCCCTTAGCTCCTCAGCGGGGCTGGAGTTTCAGCGCTTTTGCTTGGCCCTGCTTGGCTGAACTCCTCCCTCTCCTACCCTACCGAGGGGATGCTTCTATCCCTTCTCCCTCCTAGTCTACCCCCAGCCTTTCTCCCCCACCCTTTCTCCAGCGAGTAGATTAGCTTCCATGTGACCATCCACATCCCCCAGTCTTCTTAACCCCTGCTCCCTTTCCCCTGATCTCTGGCCTGATCTTCGACCCCAGTCTCCCTGCTCCTCCTTCCCTCTCTTCATCTATTCTCTAGCGGCAAGGCCCCCCTCTCCCCCCCCCTTATGAGTTGGATAATTATTAAATTTTAGGGCAGCCATGTCCCAGTCGGATCTTACGGTTCTCCACTGTTCTCCGCCGGTGGGCCTCCTGCTCCCGTCTGAGCCCCCGTCGGCGAGATAATGGAGTCCAGCCGGACTCAGTGCCCTCTTCTACCACCTGGGGTCTCTCCCAGCCGTACCCTCATCATGAGCTTACATGGCCGACATGCACCTTCGCGCCACCAGGGGTCCTCGTCACTCATCTCTCCTTCTGCTGCTACCAAGATGGCCGTGATGCATCTTCCCACCACCAGGGGACTTCTTCTTTATCGCACTCCTCCAGGAAGAATCAAGATGGCCGTTATTCACCTTCCCCTTCCACCAGAGGGACCAACTAAACACCGCACAAATCGTATGAAACTCAGAGCCGGGGATGGCTCCTTTAAGTCCTAACTTGGGGATGATTGACACCGGAGAAACACTTAAGCACTGTGTTGCTCCTCTGCAGCTCCACACGCTTCCATGATGCCTCCGGAGCTGGATCCTCGGCTGGGAGCTGCTGTTCAGGACCCGAGGAAGAGACAGGTAGGCCTATTTTTTTCAGAAACTCAGCTCTCCCCTCCACATGTTTCAGAGTGAACATTTTTTAACACCATTAATCCAAATGGGAACAGCTATCTATACCGGATCCCATTATCGCATAGGGCTTTGGTAATTGATGACAGGGCTCTCCTCTTTGACAGGGTTGCCGGGGCAAGGTCCTGAAACACCTGGAGTTTCAGTCCCTCGAATTCCAGGGACTTAGCCGCTCTGGCGATTTGACATATGTTTTCCTTTATTTTAAAGTAGTGTAGCCTTATGATTATGTCCCTCGGCGAGTCTCCATGTTGCGGTTTGGATCGCAACGCTTGGTGACATCTGTCAAATTGTAGCTCTATTTCAGTCTTGTCTGGTAGCATATGCAACAGCCAGTTGGAGGTAAATTCCTCTGGATCTGACACCGACTCCGGGACACCCCGTAGGTGGATATTATTTCACTGGTCTTGGTTTTCTGAGTCTTTCTGCCTGTCATTTATGTCCGCAATCATTTTATAGAGTTGGGCCGTGGATTTCTCATTTTTCTGGATGGCTCTAGTACAGTATTTGCATCCACTTTATTTTTCAGTGTGTTGGTTCTGTCACCTAAACTGTCAATATCTTTCCTGAGTTCCCAGAGCTCTTTCTGAAAAAAGGTCTTCATCTCCGAGCAGAACACTTTCATGTCCTTTCTTGTGACCCAGTCTTGGTCCAAAGCCTCCGCTCTACTCGCGGGTCTGCTTGTGGATCTTTCACTCTGAGTCGGAGCCCGCCATTTGCCTGCTTTCCTCCCCTACACTCACTCGTGTCAGCTCACCTTTCGGGAAATAAACTGTTACCATCGGGGTTCTCTTTCGAGATATCGTTCTCCTTGGCATCCTTGGGGGCCCCGGCGTCTGAATTTCTGGTTTTCACTGTTATTCTCCTGGTTTTTGTGCTGTAAGTACATACATTAATTGCCGGCAGGGACGGAGTGAAAGTATGAGGAGTGGGGGTGCGAAGGGGAGAGGGGGGAGTGAGAGAATGAGGAGGGAGTGAGAGGATGAGGAGGGGGTGAGAGGATGAGGAGGGTAGGAGAGGATGAGGAGGGGTGGGTGAGAGAATGAGGAGGGAGTGAGAGGAGGATGAGGATGGGGAGAAGCGAGATGATGAGGAGGGGGAGTGAGAGCAGGAGGAGGGGGGAGTGAGAGGATGAGGAGGGGGAGAAGCAAGATGATGAGGATGGAGGAGTGAGAGGAGACGGAGGGGGAGTAAGAGGATGAGGAGAGGGATTGAGAGGATGAGGAGGGGGTGAGTTTGAGGATGAGGTGAGGGAGTGAAAGGATGAGGAGGGGTGTAGTGAGGATGAGGGAGGGTGTAGTGAGAGGATAAGGATGAGGAGTGGTGGGAGTGAGAGCATGAGGAGCAGTGTAGTGAGAGGATGAGGAGGGGGGAGTGAGATGATGAGGAGGCATGGAAAGATGGTGAGGAGGGGGGAGATGGTGAGGAGGGGCAGAGGCGGAGAAGGGGTTGAGAGGCTGGGCAGGAAGCAGAGAGGATGAGGAGGGGGAGAGGTGGGGGAGAGGAGGGCGGAAGAGGGGGGGAGACGATGAGGAGAGGGAGAGGATTAGGAGGGGAAGAGGATGAGGAGGGTGGAGGTAGGATAAACAGGGGGGAGTGAAAGGGTGAAAAGGGAGAGAAAGGATAATGAGGGGGAGAGTATGAGGAGGAAGGGGAGAGGATGAGGAGGGGGAGAGAGGATGAGGAGTGGGGAGTGAGAGGATAAGAAGGGGGAAGATGAGGGGGAGATAGGATGGGGAGAGATGATGTGGTAGGAGAGAGGATAAGGAGGGGAGGAAAGCGGATGAGGAGGGGGATAGGAGAGAGAAAGAATGGGGAGGGGGGGGAGAGGGAATGGGGAGGGGTGGGAGAGAGAGAATGGGGATATAACAAAAAATATATACTTCATAAAACTCATATGGGTTTTGTTGAGATATGGGTCTCTCTCGGCCCACTTGGTTTGGACATGCGAGAAGGACTTACAGAAGAGCAAAACCTAGAAAGCCAATCGGATAAGGCTCTTTCTGCACGCTTTTGCACAACTCATAGCTACTAGAATATCCCTGTGTCTATCCAAGATGAGGTTTTAGTGTACTGACAAAAAACATCCAAAAAATAAATTGTAATTAAGGCTGCGAGGTGTCACTGTATATAGAATATACATCCAGTAGCACTCTCATTGTAAAAGACTCTTATCTTTATCCCCCCACAAATAAGCAGGGGGACCCATTCAATACCCATAATGCGTATGTCTGAAGCATTAAAGCAAAGTGCAGTGCTGTACCAAAGTAGTAATTTAGTTTAGACTGCCCTTGAATGGAGTTGAACACTTCCCCAGTGCTGGAATTAGGACATAAAGGGTCTATGCAGCAACATAGAGTAATTGTGTTTAGACGCATGGCTCTATTTTTTGGAGCAGAGCCGCAGCATATATACTGTAAGAACAGTTTCTTACTTCTGACGCGGTATGTTAGACTTATGGCACTTCAGATATGGAGGATTTTTTGGGGGCAAATAAAAAGTAAAAAAAAAAAAAAGTATCAGAGAAATGCAAGTTGTGATACATCTCAAAAGAATCTGTGCACCATGTAACTCCCCCAACTCCTCCTACTGACTCTCCCCAAGGTGCATGCTGGGACAGACGCACAATGTGATACATCTCCTTATAATCTGTGCACCATGTAACTCCTCCCCAACTCCTCCTACTGACTCTCCCCAAGGTGCATGCTGGGGCAGAGACGCAGACTGTGATACATCTCATTATAATCTGTGCACCATGTAACTCCTCCCCAACTCCTCCTACTGACTCTCCCCAAGGTGCATGCTGGGACAGAGACGCAGACTGTGATACATCTCATTATAATCTGTGCACCATGTAACTCCCCCCCAACTCCTCCTACTGACTCTCCCCAAGGTGCAAGCTGGGACAGACGCAGAATGTAATACATCTCATTATAATCTGTGCACCATGTAACTTCTCCCCAACTCCTCCTACTGACTCTCCCCAATGTACAAGCTGAGGAAGATGGGGCATAATTTGGAGCAAAAGGCTTAGATACAGTAAATACAGTAAGTGCAGGGTTTTGCTCCAAAATTGCCTTGATACATAGACCCCAGAGAGAGAGCTTCAAATGTGTTTAAAAGGAGAAATACTGAGCCTGGCCTTAGTAGGAGCTGACAAATGACTGATTGTATCTGTGCAGGTGGTGTTATTTATTCTGTTTGACATACACAGTAACTTCTCAGCATTTTACATGTGACATACATAAGGGGATGATACTTTATCTTGCCATGAAGTCAATGCATTTGAACCCAGTGATACAGTATGTTGATCCTACTGCTGTCAGTGGCACTGTCCATATGTGTACTTGTGTCACCCAATGTACGTAATACAATGTATCACAGCAGCTGTGATTTTTATGACTGCTACTCTAGTTAACCACTTCTCAACCCCTTGAAATTAAATGTCAAAGTAACTGATTTCTCTATTATGACATCACGAGACAGCATCATTGAGCCTCCTAGGAGATGCCAGCAGCCGTGTTCTGTAATGACATCATGGAATCGCCTTAGAGACTGAGATAAATACACAAATGTAAACTTGTTTGTGCGTGACTTGAATTAGTGCCCAAAGGAAACCGGTAGTTTCGTGGACATCTCAGAGATAGGAAAAGTGTGCCGCTGTACAGAGAGACTAATTATCTCCACCTTAACTCTGTATCATGGCAGGTAGGAAGCAACATGTCCTTTAAATACTGTACCAAAAAAGAAATGGATAATATCTATATTTTTGAATTGTTTACTTGCACAATGTTTTATGGGGTACAGAACAGATAATATGACTCCTATCATTGGATGGGAGAAAGAAGACGGATGGGGGTGGGGGGGCGGCAGACAACACACAAGGGGTTAGGTACGTGGCCTTGATCGGATAATATTTTTTTTATAAATGTCAAAACTGATTTCTTATAGATACATACACACATATTTGTTTTATTGAATTTACTTTTATATCTGGCTTGTAATTCAAAATCTTAAATGATTTGAACAGTAATGTATAGAAAAGAACACATGTACTGTATACATAAATGTCAAAGCGACAAACGTCTATGGGATCTATGTGATAGTAAAAAAAGACACAGGGACCTTAGTGTATACAGTAGGATTAGTTATGTATAAGGCATGCTTTTTCCTTGCCCTAAGTTTAGGTCAATAACTATTGGACCAATTCTACACCCTGGGGTGTAATGTTCGACTACTTTCAGCCATATCCTTAAATTATTGTCTACAGCAGTGTTTTTCAACCAAGGTTCCTAGGAACCCTAGGATTCCCCGGGCATCCCTAAAGAGTTCGCTGTAATTTCAGGTCATTTTAAAATTGTACTTATTACAGAAGAATTTACAGTACAATGCATCAGATCTTAGAAGCGCTATTAGAGAGGGTTGGGGTTCCTCACACTTCATCTGATCTCAGACACGCTATTAGATAAGGTTGGGATATATAACAATGCATCTCATCTTAGACTCGCTGTTAGAGAGGGTTGGTGTCCCACAGAATTTCACATTGGGTTCCTTAACCAAAAAAAGGTTGGAAACCACTACTCTACAGTTATACAAAGGCCCCCAAAAAAACAAAGCCACAAAACGAGGGCAGAATCTGCCACTTGATTTACAGATATAGCTGACCTGAGTGCTCCTCCAGATACCTCAATATACCAGACATGTCTCAGAATACCACACCATAATATTACCACAAAATACCACAGTAGGAACAGGCAATTTTTATTTTTTTATTTTTAAAGATCCAGTTCCGAAAGCTATGGTACATCTACAATTGTCATTGTGTTCAGAGGTGGACATGAAAGCAGGTGATGGACTGCACAAGTTATATATGTCAGTTGCCACTTGGTGTCGAAAACTACCTAGAAATAGTTTTCTGTCTGTGTTACATCCCAGCACATCATTAATGTGTGTGTATATATATATATATATATATATATATATATATATATATATATATATATATATATATATATATATATATATATATATATATATGCTGTGAGTGGGTTTACTGGCTTTGCATCTCCAAAGCCCTTGCTTAAAAGCTGTGTCTAAAGCAGCATGCATTGGCTATGGGTTGCTCATGTAATGTGAGCTTGAGATAAAAGGTGGCACTGTGTGCTCATTTGCATGTCATTTCCCAGAATCCCTTGCTGCAGTGGAAGTGCTGTGTGCTGGGTGATAAGGGTGAAAGACAGGGTTGCAGACCTGTCTAAGACATGCAAATGAATATACAGGAATGTTTACAGTTGCTTTATGCTTTACTGTGGATGAGCTTGCTTAAAAATGTATTTAAAATATTGAAGCTTCTGACCACTATTGATCAGAGTAGCGGTCTGTAACAGTGATAATCAAATAAATGTGTTTTCACAGCAAGCAATTTTCCCTGTTAGTGCTTGCTATTCATAACAAAACAAAGACCCCCAAAAACTTTATTCAAAACCAGAACCAAAACCCCAAATATTTTAAAGGCAAAATAAAAATACCAAGCCAAGTGAGCATCTCTATGTATTTTATATGTATTTGATATCAAGAATATATTTTCACAGGTCTGTTAAAGCAGTCCCAACCCCCCAAAGTCAGGCTTTTAGGATATCCCAGCTTCAGCGCAGGTGGCTCAATCAGTCCCTGCTTTAGCACAGCTGGCTCAATCAGTCCCTGCTTCAGCACAGGTGACTCAATCAGAGGCTGATTGAGTGATTGTGCCACCTGTGCTAAAGCTGGAATATCCTGAAAAGTTAACCTGTTGGGGGGGCTTGAAGACTGGAGTTGAGTCCCCGTGTGTTAAAGAAATGTGCCTTGATTGTGCTTTTCACGCCCTTCACTTTTACCTTTCTTCCTTACAGATCAGTTTTTAAATGCCTCTGCTGTGAACCCTCCACCGACCTGCAGTGTTCCTGCAGTCACCACTGCTTACCCTTCATGGAGCAACAGCTCCCACCCAGTAGGGAGGAATACTGAAGTCTACAGACATGGGGCCCAAGGCATGATTTTGCAACAAGGGTCTGCAGGAACACCAATGTATCTACAGCAGATCCCACAGGCAACAAGCGCTTACCCTCATGTATCGGACATGAACGGAGGATTCTACCACACTGCTACAGGAGGATACGCAGGATTTGCAGGACAGGTTAGGGGAGAAGCCACAACGCAGCCTGTTACATTCCGTCCCAACAAACAGTTGGAAAGACGTGCTACAATAGGGCCTTGTATAATGACCACCCAGTATGCACAACTTCAGCAGCCACCATTCATACCCCTTAGAGGAATGCAGACCTTACAAGGTGAGATATGGAGAATCTTTACTAATCATTGTTCAAAATCTTCTCCTTGACTGATACCATTACCTGTTATAAAGATCTTTAATTACGGTCATTCGCCACTGTAGTGTTACAAAGATATACCAAGTTAAAAGGGTGAAGGAGGAGGAGTGAGCTCTGGGGGGAGGTGCCACAGCCTCCAAAGAGACATAGGTTAACACAGATACCCAGCAAGCTCAAACTCCCACACCCACCACAAAGTGAATATATATTTATGTCAACCAGAGAGCTACTGAGCGTGGCAATTGTATATAACAAGAGATAGGGGGTGCCCAATGCTGCATCCAATTGACAAAATGTGTGTCTCTTTGGAGGCTGTGGCACCTCCCCCCAGAGCTCACTCCTCCTCCTTCACCCTTTTAACTTGGAAGGTCATTCCACTTGCTGCAGGAACAAGACCCATTATGGTTTCCCCTCTCACAGAGGTAAAAGGAAGTGTTCACAGTGTAGTGTAGGACCTGCATTATTTTGGTTATACCTTGACGTTGGTATGCAGGCTTATGACGCCTTTGGCCAAAGGGTTAACTAAATAACCAATTATTATTATTGAAGTATTTTACTTTATATGTTTTGTCAATTGGATGCAGCATTGGGCACCCCCTGTCTCTTGTTATATACAATTGCCACGCTCAGTAGCTCTCTGGTTGACATAAATATATATTCACTTTGTGGTGGGTGTGGGTGTTTGAGCTTGCTGGGTATCTGTGTTTACAAAGATATAGAACTCTACAGTATGTAGTCCTCGCCAATACTGAAGGGATAAAGCATGTGTTTGCTTTTCTTTCTTTGTGTTATTATGTACAATGTGTTGGTATTTATGATAATTGATTATTTCTCCTTTTTGATTTTGTTACAGTGTGTCAGACCTCGCTTGGAGCTCAACATATTTCCCAGGCCAGTTTAATTACACAAGGAGCAGTTCAGCTTGCTGCTAATGAAAAAAGTGAACCACCTCTAATGTACCCAACTCAACCAGCTCGGAAGCTGAGCCACCTCCCAAATTTACATATTGAAGTGCAAAGCAACAAAGAGTTATATGTGCCAGTGTGGAAAAGGGGTGGGTTAAAAGATATGGAGAAGAGATCTTCAGAGGTGAAGGCCCCCTCACATATGGCTCAGAAGGTTCGTAATAACGTGCTGAGTTCAGTGAAGACTAAGTGGACGTCAAAGTCTGAGGGGGTACCAAAGTGCTCCACAGTGGAAACAAAGAAGAAAAAGATCCTTTCTTCAGCTGCAAAGGATCAAGTCCCTCAAACTGCACTGCAAAAGAAGGTAAAACCAATGTCAAAGCCAGTAAATCATTCTTCTGCTCCTATACCAGGGAAGTCACCCCATGGCCCACAATCTCGTGACGAGGCTGTTCTGTTAAAAAAGATGAAACATGTGTGTCTCTCAGGTGCCCACATTTCCAATAAGGTATCTGAAAAGATGCAGCAAAGCCGCGAAGGTACAATGGATGCAAAGACACCTGCTGTTACTCATATTAATCCTAAACTGAAGAAAACTCAGGAAATCGGGATCAAACGTAAAAATGCAAAGACTCCTGCAGTTACTCATAGTCCTGAGCGCAAGACACCTCAGGAGATGGGGATCAAACGTAAACAGAACAGCAATAGCAAGCAGGTAGTGAAGACCAACTTTTTCAGTTTTAAGCAAGCGCTGGCTTGTGGTACTGATAATAACCCCAAAGCTCCCAAAAGAAAAAGTGCTAATCCGCCTGGGATTAATTCAGAAGTCCTTGGGAAGGGCAAGAAGTCATTGGAACCTTCTAAACAAGGAAAGTTGAAAGCCCATCCCAGCAACCTAAGCCTCCTAATGATTAACGCTGTTCAATTATTTCACCCATTGGGTAAAAAAGCAGGTCCCACAGGTCCAGGGGCACCCGCAGGATCCATTACACTTGGAAATAAGCTTGGACCAATGCAAGGAAGCCAAAGCCAGACTTCTGCTTCTCATGTTCAGTGGCCTCCTACTGATGGGATTAAAATGTGGATGGTCAAAAAACAGAGCAGTATTTCTGGAATTGAAGGAGTCGGTATTAATGCCAGGCCTAGGCTATTTACAATACATGAGTACACAAGACCTGACATTAAAACCAGTGAAATCAAACAACGTGGGAAAAACAAAGCTTCAGTTATAGAGAATCTCAAACACTTCCCAGTGATATCCATGGAACAGGAAGCTGCAGTAAGATGCATTGAAAAGGTCAGCCAAACCACTATCCCCATTCCAGCTCCTGGCATTAAAACCAGTGTAATCAAACAACGTGGGGGAAACAAAGCTTCAGTTATAGAGAATACCAAACACTTCCCAGTGATATCCATAGAACAGGAAGCTGCAGTAAGATGCATTGAAAAGTTCAGCCAAACCACTATCCCCATTCCAGCTCCTGGCATTAAAACCAGTGAAATCAAACAAAGTGGGGAAAACAAAGCTTCAGTTATAGAGAATCCCAAACACTTCCCAGTGATATCCATGGAACAGGAAGCTGCAGTAAGATGCATTGAAAAGGTCAGCCAAACCACTATCCCCATTCCAGCTCCTGGCATTAAAACCAGTGAAATCAAACAACGTGGGGAAACAAAGCTTCAGTTATAGAGAATCCCAAACACTTCCCAGTAATATCCATAGAACAGGAAGCTGCAGTAAGATGCATTGAAAAGTTCAGCCAAACCACTATCCCCATTCCAGCTCCTGGCATTAAAACCAGTGAAATCAAACAAAGTGGGGGAAACAAAGCTTCAGTTATAGAGAATCCCAAACACTTCCCAGTGATATCCATAGAACAGGAAGCTGCAGTAAGATGCATTGAAAAGTTCAGCCAAACCACTATCCCCATTCCAGCTCCTGGCATTAAAACCAGTGAAATCAAACAAAGTGGGGAAAACAAAGCTTCAGTTATAGCGAATCCCAAACACTTCCCAGTGATATCCATAAAACGGAAAGCTGCAGTGACATGCATTAAAAAGGTCAGCCAAACCACTATCCCCATTCCAGCTCCTTTCAACCAGCAGCACCAGCTTTCTAACCTGCAGCTTCCTATCAATGTACCCAGTAGAGTGGACAACTCCACTCAATCCTTCTGTCAACAGCCTCTCCAAGAGCTTGAGGTCTCCATACCTATTCCACTTGGACAGAGAGAGGAGAAGGAGGCTATGAAATGGGAAGCACAACTGGAGAGGGAGTAAGCCTGTCAACATACCTCCAAGGGGAGGCTACAGTGCTTTGTTCAGAGGCAGAAGGATCATAACATCTCTAAACGTTACGGATACCCACCATCCAGACTTCATTCCCCCATGAGATACTTAAGCCCTAAAAAAACAAAAAACAAACCCTGACTAATCTGTAACTGGTGCCAAGCTCTATGAATATCTGTAAATAAGATTTATATTTATAAGTCAGTTTGTAACATATTTAACTAAGAATATTTTAAAAACTCTTCAATAAAATGTTTCTATTTTTATTTGAACTCTTTATTTACCAAATAAATTATTTACAAATGCCAAGGGTTATTGAAATTCTGCAAATTAACTTTAGATTACCCTCTTGATGATACGAGAGAGAGAGAGAGGTAAGGTAAGTCAGACCCCACTTATAAGATAGAAACAAATAAATATTTAACTATATACTTTGTCATGTTGGCTGTATGTACTGTATGTCTTTATTTATATAGCGCCATTTATGTAGATAGCGCTTCACTGCAGTAATAAACGTGACAATCATATAAATAATACAAATAACAGATCATGGGAATAAGTGCTTCAGACATAAAAGTAACATTTAGGAAAAGGAGTCCCTGCTCCGAAGAGCTTACAATCTAATTGGTAGGTGGAACATACAGAGACAGTAGGAGGGCGTTCTGGTAAGTGCGTCTGCAAGGGGCCAAGCTTTATGTATGCGGTCTATAATATCAGCCACGGAGCTTCTTTAAGCAGATGTGTTATAATGTGGGTCTTAAAGGTGGATAGATAGGGTGCTAGTCGGGTATTGAGGGGAAGGGCATTCCAGAGGTGAGGGGCAGTCAGTGAGAAAGTTTTCAGGAGATAGAGAGGGTTTTAGATACAAAAGGGGTAAATAGAAGACATCCTTGGGCGGATCGCAAGAGTCGGGATGGTGCATAGCGAGAAATTAGAGCTGAGCTGTAAGGAGGGGCAGAAGAGTGTAAAGCTTTAAAAGTGAGGAGGAGAATTGAGTGTGAGATACAGGATTTGATAGGAAGCCAGGAGAGGGATTTCAGCAGGGGAGACGCTGAGACAGATTTAGGAAAGAGTAGAGTGATTCTGGCAGCAGCGTTTAGGATAGATTGTAGGGGAGACAGATGAGAGACAGTAAGGCCGGACAGCAGAAGGTTCCAGTAATCGAGATGGTAGAGAATGAGGGTCTGTGTCAGAGTTTTAGCTGTTGAGCAACAGTGGAAGGGCGTATCTTTGTAATATTGCGGAGGAAAAAACGACAGGTTTAGCTACCTTTTGAATGTGAGAGGAGAATGTGAGAGAGTAGTCTGAGACCCCTAAGCAGCGTGCTTGGGCTATTGGATGTATAGTAGTACTTCCAACAGTAATGTGGAAGGAGGTAGTAGGGCCAGGTTTGGCATGAAATATAAGGAGTTCTGTTTTTGACATGTTAAATTTAAGTCGGCGGAGGATCATGTTGCATTGGGCTTCTCTTTCTTTTGTTTATACTGTACAATGTCACATACCCAGTAGCACTCCTTAAGACAAATATATATGGTGAGGTGGGTTTGGATTTGAGTTTACAGGGGGTTTGTGTGTTTCCAAACTTACTCTTCCCACCTTTAAAGCAGCAGTCCAAGCTGTCGTTTAAAAATAAAAAAATCCCTTTAATATGTGCATCAATACAAACCACTCATTGATAAGTAATTAGCTAAGTTGCGATCGATCGGTGAAGATTCGGCTCGGGGGTTCACTAAATGGTTGCCAGTGCAGCAGAAGAGGACCAAAGATGCAAAGTTCTCTGGGGAAGATCATGTGACCAGATAGTCACTGGATACAATTGAGTTTTGCACAGCTAGGGAGAGGGCAGGGATCAAAAAAAAGTGGAGGGGGGAGGTGCCAGAGTCTGTTTCAGATGAGGAAGGGGATGTGACTTGATTGATTGATTGTTACATTATGATACATTAAAATTTTAATACAGAGTTGTTTAAAAAAAATTACTACTACCAGTAGCATTATACTAAAAAAAAAAATACAGATGCACAGTAGTAGTAGTTTTTATATTTATTAGTGGTGACCATGTCCATCAATAAAATTAACTGACATCCTATTCTTCACAGTTAGGATAAAGGTTTTTGATCTTACCACACTCCTATTAGATCATTGTGGTGGGTGTCCTTTTTATTTGTAAGGTGCAGGCAAAAGTGTCTGGGATCCCACTTCTGACACAGTTAAACTTGGTGCTGGATATCTTCTTGCTTCCCTATTCTAAGAAAGTCTTACACCAGACATTATAGCATGATAAACTGTGTTGCACCTGACGATGGGAGATCCCCGAAACATTGTGCGTTTGCAATCTGCAAATAAAACTGTTTATCTGCTATAATTTCTGGTGTAAGACTTTATTAGAATAGGGAGGCAAGAAGATATCCAGCTCCGACTTTCTATTCTTAGCAAGGAGTTTTCCAAGCTGCCCCCCGCTAGCCATTTTAATACCCATTTTGATCTTTTACATCCCATAACATTCAATACCCATTGGATCTGGTCCTGACTAGCATTCTGTATGTTACCCACATGTTCAAAGAGTAGACAGAAATCCTCGTGGAAAAAGTGAAGAACAGCCGGTCCAAGAAGAAAACAATCCGGGGCTAAGCGAATGAATTAAAAATATTCTTTATTGGGGGTGCACAGCATGGTGGATATGGAAGGGAATATGCCTCTGACATGTTTCGAGCTGAGATAGCGCTTCCTCAAAGAGTATCTGGATACAGAGGCATATCCCCTCCGCCACCATGCTGTGCACCCCCAATAAAGAATAATTTTAATTGATTCACTTAGCCCCGGATTGTTTTCTTCTTGGACCGGCTGTGCTTCACTTTCTCCACGAGGATTCCTGTCTGCATTGTATACCAGCTGGATGCACGCCTCTGGGACGGCATACAAACAACACCCATGTGAGTAAGAACTACATCATTATATCACTGGATATTCATATCTTGCTCTAAGGTTGCTACCAGATAGAAACCTGCTGTTCACACTGATGTTCATATCCACCGGTTAGTTCAGATTAGGTTTATGTTACACCATTGGCAGCAGTTAACCTGTTAATGAGCTCTGCAATCAAGACACTCCTAGTTGTTTGTGCTTACTTACCTATCCCAGGGTCCGCTTAAGCTTGCTTATTCACTTATGACTATCAGATCTCACACTTTGATGCACTTGGTTTGGAGGACATTCCTCCTACAGTCTCATGTTCAAAGAGTATCTTTTTTTAAGGCGCTCGTTGTCATTCCTACATACAGATGTAGCCACACTTATACGTCGCTGTACGTGGTCCAATTCGGAAGTCATGAACTAACCGCAGCAATGCCGGGAGAAGCTACGATGGTCACCTTCACTACTGTAAATCTCATTTTTGCTTTTTAAGTTGTGGCTGTATCTACAGTTGCAAGGACATTGTAAGCAATATAGACGTGCTACTCTGTGTATGCAGAGTATTGAAGAAGAGGCCAATACAGCTTCTGATGCCTTAGCAATATGACAGAATGTCAGAGCGGTGGCTAAGCTGCGGTGCTACTGCATTTCCTGCTTGCACGGTGTTGAAACAACAGATGAACTTCGGCACAGGAAGCATCAACAGTCTCTGTCGTTACCCAGACAGAATCACCTGGTCAATGACAGAGAGGAAATAGCTGCAGACCAATGTGGCATTGACATAGGGTGACCGATGACCCGGGACAGTCCAGATTTTTTATCTAATGTCTCCTGCCCCGACTATCTTCTGCTACAGTATGTCCCGATTTTACCGGGAGCAAAGAGAAAAGTAGGGTCTGCCACTGCAATTTCTCCTCCAGCCATTAGGTGGCGTTATGCTGCGCAGCTCATTCTCTGACTGGGTGCAGTGTGAGTGTGTGTGTGTGTGTGTGTGTGTGTGTGTGTGTGTGTGTGTGTGTGTGTGTGTGTGTGTGTGTGTGTGTGTGTGTGTGTGTGTATGACATGTGGAGGGAAGGTGGAGGGGTGAGAGAAATGGCGAGGGGAAGGGGGTTGAAGGAGAGACATGGCGAGGGGATGGGGGTGAAAGAGACATGTGGAGGGGGTGAAAAAGAGACATGGCGAGGGGGTGAAAGAGAGTCTTAGGGAGGGGGGGTGAAAGAGACATGGGGAGGGAGTGAAAGAGACATGGGGAGGGGGGGTGAAGAGATATGGGGAGCCGGGGGTGAAGAGACATGGGGAGGGGGGTTGAAACAGACATGGGGATGGTGAAAGAGGCATGGAAAATGGGGGGGGGGGGGTGAAAGAGCGACATGGGGAGGGAAGGGGAGGTGAAAGAGAGACATGGGGAGGGGGTGAGAGACATGGGGAGGGAATGGGGTGAAAGAGGCATGGGCGGGTATGAATAAGCGACATGGGGGGGTGAAAGAGAGACATGGAGAGGGGAGGTGATAGAGAAACATGGGGAGGGGGTGCAAGAGACATAGAGAGGGGGATGAAAGAGAGCCATTGGGAGTGGGGCGAAAGAGAGACATGGGGAGATGGGTGAAAGAGAGACATGGGGAGGGAGGCGATAGAGAGACAAGGGGGGGATGAAAGAGAGACATGGGGAGGGGGGATGAAAGAAAGCTATGGGGGGAGTGAAAGAAAGTCACAGGGAGGGTGGGTAGTTCTTTTTTTCTTCTTCACATGTCTGGGAGATGTTGATCGGACGGCTTCTTAGGGTCAAATACGACGTGACAGACTTTATATAAGGCCTGTGACGTCACATTTGACCGGCAAATTATACATCCACCAATCTGATTGGTGGATGTACCATGTGATGGCTTCCATTTTTTTTTTGGCTGAAATGACATCATCTTAAGTGATCGGATAATAAAAGAACTATTGGATCTCAATATAAATGTAGAAAATATGCAGGGTCAAAGCTATGACAATGCTGCAAATATACGGGGAAAGCATAATGGAGTTCAAAGACATATTGAACATGAATCCATGTGCGTTTTATGTACCATGTAGTTCTCATTATTTGAACCCGGTGGTTAACAACGTGGCCAAACCCAATATAGGTGCCATTTAATTTTTTGGCTTAATTCAACCGTTGTATAATTTCTTCCCCAGGTCCTCCAACAGGTAGATCGTTCTTTTAAAATCCTTACCCAATTTAACACTAAAGAGAGTCTGTGAAACATGTTGGGAGCCTCGTATTGATGCAGTTAGACCAATTCGATACCATCTGGGAGTGCTCTATGTTGCATTAGTGTATATTAAAGAAGATGTGACATTTAAAAGTGAACATCATGGCCCCCAGAGTAGAGCTACAAACTATGACAAAGTCCAAAGACCAAATCTGTGGCTACAAAAAACAATCCCAACAGTAGATTTTGGGCCCTGTTTGTTTAAATCAAAAATACTACAGAAATGTCCAATCCTTTGTCTCATAAATAGAAAGGTATCCTTACCAACTCCACTTATAAATGGTGTAAATGATCAGTCTTGGGGTTTACAGTATATACATGTAGAAAAGATGGCACCTGGCTGGTTCTGCTCTGTTATTGAGCTATCACAAATCAGCTGTAAATGTTCACATGGAATGGCACCTAGTTAACTTCTTAAATCAATAACTGTAGACTTGCTAGTCCCCTATATCATAGACGGAATCCTCAATAATAACAAAGTGGAGACTCACGGTTATGAAAGGGTGCATCAGTTCAATCCTTCTCCTGTGGGTTGCTGCAGGACACCTTTTGGTGTTCTGTTCGCTAGGTAGATAGTACAAAGTGAAAAATGTGCGATGCACAACCGGAACGAAAAAATAAATGAACTGGAGAGAGGGTACAGCAACTACACAATTTGCTTTTAATAACTCATCTAATCAAATGACCGGCAACAAAACGTGCGCGCACACGGAGGTTTTCAAACACCTCTATGGAGCTTGGTCCCAACCCCCGTTCGCGTCACGCGTCACTCACGCGCGGCGTGCTTACGCGACAATCGTGCACCGCTCCCCAGCTGCGAGACAACACCCGTAACAATGCCCACCTGTCTCCTGCGCTCTGCGTCCAATCACAGCTCCCGCGGGGGCCGCACCTTCGTTCCGCCTCTCACTCTCATTGCTTCAGTCCTCCTATTTAATCTCTACTTGCTCAGTCACACAATGCTGAGCATAGACCATAGTAGCCTTGTGTTCCTACATTCCTGCTTTGCCTTGCCTTGTGCCTTGCCTCTCTTGCTTTCAGTTTTACCTCACGTGTACCGACCCGGCTAGACTCTTGGACCCTCTCTGTATAACGACCCCGGCTTCCCCTCGACTACTTGCATCTCTCCATCCCTGACCACGGCTATAGGACATTCTACTAACGCACCGGCTCCAACCCTCGACCTCGGCACAACGGACATCTACCATTCTACTGGCTCCTCCCCACAACCGCGGCAAGTATCTGGACTACCCTCTCTCTCCAACCCCGACCCGGCTACACTGACAATCCAGGTATGCCTCCACTGCTGCAGGTGCGCATTTTCTACTTTCCCACCTCAGTACCGGGGGTCCGCCTTGTTCGTGGTGAGCGCAAGCGTTACAATTAGAGAGGGTTGGGGTTCCTTACAATGCATCTGATCTCAGATGCACTATTAGAGAGGGTTGGGGTTCCTTACAAAGCATCTAATCTCAGACGCGCTATTAGAGAGGGTTGGGGTTCCTTACAATGCATCTGATCTCAGACGTACTATTAGAGAGTGTTAGGGTTCCTCAGAATTTCACAATATAATTATAAGGTTCCTTAACAAAAAGAAGGCTTAAAAACACTGGTCAATACCACCTATACCACCTGTGTTGTGATTTAAAGAACCCGCTTTGTTTGGTGTGTCTCATTTTTATACAATTAGTACAGATATGCAAGTGAAGTGAGCATTTATTCTCTGCCAATAAATGTGTATGTGTTTACGTAAGATGCGGGCTTCCTCTGGGCTGTTCTGTTTTTCAAACACACTGATATGAATAGCATTATGGGGAGATCAATATTGTAGACATGCTTTCCCTTAGCAACAAGATGCAATAGTAATAGATTATTATGTAATGAGAGAACAAAAAGATGGAACCGGGCGCTTCTAACTATGAAATAACTGAAGTGAATTAGTGGTAAAAAATAACCAATAACAGTGAACCTAAAAACCAAATAAGTATATATATATATATATATATATATATATATATATATATATATATATATATATATATATATATATATATATATAAATATAGTGAATAAATAACCTTCACCAAAAAACGTG
Source organism: Ascaphus truei (assembly GCF_040206685.1). Classification (NCBI taxonomy): domain Eukaryota; kingdom Metazoa; phylum Chordata; class Amphibia; order Anura; family Ascaphidae; genus Ascaphus; species Ascaphus truei. Next base: position 24,514,175 of record NC_134493.1, on the reverse strand, counting down.
ATCAGTAAAATATTAAATGTGAAATACAATACAAATGAATACAGCAGCTCTACACCCTTTAAAGGACTGTCCAGGTCCAATGTAGTCTTGCGTTGTCTTACAGGTAGGAGGAGCGCTGTGGTTCTCGAGATAATTTGTGAAAAATAGAAAAAATAGTATAATAGTTCGGATGGTATTAATAAGTGAAATATAAAATAGTCTCTGTGTTAGTGTCACTCACAAATTGATTCAGATATATCAGACGTATCAGAGATCCATCTCTCTCTGATGGGAGCCCTTTATTGGAAGCCCTCTGGTGATGGAAGCCTTATAACTGTTGGTCTGGTAAGCTTGACGTGTGATGGAATCGTAAAGTACTCAGTATACCTCCCAAGGAATGTGGAGAAAGAAAGGAGAGAGCGCACAATAGTGTGGTATGATAAGAGTATATATTGCACAAAAATAGCATATAGGTAATGCACTCACATTTTGGCATTAGAGACAATTAGTTGGAGAGTACTGCTGGTGACTCGTGGAGGACGCCAGTGTATTCAGTCACTGGAAAGCTTCCGCATCTGCCTACGTCACGTCCTGTGACTGTGTCACGCCTGTATGCCCGCAGACCTGGCAAGACCCCAGTACTGAGGTGGGAAAGGTATTACACCATACACCCTCAGCAGTGGGAGCAAGCCCGGAGTGTGGTATAGCGTTGCTGCGCCTGTTGAAAGAGTAGTTAGTGATACTTGCAACGTCTTTAGTAGTATGCGTAGGGATAGTCGTGTCCGTGTGCCAATGTCCAAGGGTTCCAGAGGGTAGAGTCATCGGCGTACAAACCAGGTCCAAGGGTTCCAGAGAGCAGCGTGGTCGAGAGCGTAGCAAGGTTCAAAGGGATACACAGAGCAGAATAGTCCAGAGTAAGCAGGGTCAAAGCCAGGGAAATCCAAAGGAGAAACACAGGAGCAGGATACAGCAGGGACACAGAGGGAGCACCGCATAGGTCAGCACACAGGGAAACAGGAACTATGCAGAGCGAGGAAGAAGTGGACAGACAGGGATTATCATACTGCTCCCTTGTAGCTATTAATTCAAGCTCCCACATTTTATCTGTCAGGCTTCTTGCATTAGCAAGCATGCATTTAAATTTTTATTCAGCCTGTACTATTATCTTATCTGCTCCTTCCTTTCTGCTCCCACTTGGTTTAGTCTTTAGAAGTTTTCTAAATTACTTTTACAATGTCAGTTTTATGCCTAAATGTTCAAATCTGTGAACTTGTTACCGTATGTTATGCACAGTGGATTTCATAAAAGACCGAGGACCATAAATTGAATGAATTCACACGATTTCCATTATTTTGGGGATATACAGTCAGTGCCTTAATTCCATTTTCTTCTGTAATAATGCTCTTTGACACTATTTTCCACTGCCATCTACTCCCTGACAAAGAGCTGCAGGAGAGGTATACAGTAATTACCTGGCCAATGGCAAATAGGCAATTCTGCATCACCACTAATATTTTTAAGCAGTTGTTACAATCATCCTAATTGACAGAGCAGTAAGACCACTATGCAAAAATTGCATTATCAATGAGATATTTTCCCTCCTTATTTCTCAGACTGTATATAATGGGATTCAACAAGGGGGTCACCACACAGTAGAATATAGACACAACTTTGTCAATGTCAAATGAGTACTTAGACTGTGGCCAGACATATATAAATATAATCGTCCCCTATATAGAATATGCTGACCACTGTGAGGTTACACACACATGTGGAGAAGGCTTTCCGACAGCCTGTGAGCGAGGAGATCCACAAAATGGTTACAATGATGCAAACATAGGACACCATAGTGAGAAGAAAGGTTGCTGGTAAGATGACAGACGTGGACATGTAATATATGGCATCAACTACATGGGTAGAGGACCAAGACAGTTTTAACACTGCAGCCACATTGCAGAGTTAGTGGTCAATAGAGTTAGGACCACAAAACGTCAACTGAGATGTAGAATAAGTGGTGAGTATACACCATAGAAACCCAGCAGAGCATGGCCAGCATGTGACACGTCCTGTTTGTCATTATACGTAGCTCTGTAAAGTAATGGCTTACAAATGGCAAGGGAATGATCATAAGCCATGCCAGCCAGGAGGAAACGCTCAGTGGAATCCAACGAAAAGGAGAAGTACATTTGAGCCATGTAGCTGAAGAAAGAGATTGCCGTTGGCTTGGTCATGAGGTTCCTGAGCATCTTGGGAACATTGACGGAGGTGTATCACATTTCCATAAAGGTGGAGTTTCACAGGAGCAAATACTGTACATGGGCTCGTGAAGGTATCAGTCCAGGCTGATAATGGGTGAGGATAGTGATATTGCCCATCAGGGTCACTGTGTAGAATAAGGAGAACAAGATAGAAGGGACCAGGTGAAAATTCTGAAAGTTGGGAAAATTCAGGAGGGTCAATTCTGTGACGAGTTCTATTCTCCCTCAGGGTCTTCTCAGTCTGTAATAATACTGAAAATGTCTTCATTTAATTACATATACATTAATAAATTATCCATGTATTAAAAAATCCACCATCCAACTAAAATTAAATGTATAAATGTAAAACTATTGGACATTGTGCTATGTTCTGCCCATTGTAATATATTATACAGGACATGCATTACATTGAATCCCGTGTCCCTGCTCCATAGAGCTTACAATCGGATTTTAGGTGCCTGAGGCACAGGAAGATTATTTGGACTGCAGTGATCCTTGTCCATAATATATTATAATATTATGTGACAATATTACAACAACTGGCATATATTACATTTACAGTGTACATCTACGTCGCACCAAAGGCGGACAGCCTTTGGGGCAGGCGAAGGGCAGGCAAAGGGTGTGAGCTATTTGCTGATGTTAAAACTTCTCTATTTCAATCTGAAACTCACCAGCCCTTTGTTTTATCCCTTTTTCCAACTCTATCTGTCCATGAAATGTCTGTGAATTGACTGTATAACTCTGTTCATTGAATGTAACCATGTATTGTTATAACTCTGTGTCCAAGACATACTTGAAAACGAGAGGTAACTCTCAATGTATTACTTCCTGGTAAAACATTTTTATAAATAATATATCTACTGATAATTATAAATACTAAGTCTCTGCTACAAGCCTACTAACGTTTTTTGTTAAAGCCACCAATTTTATATGACAAGGATTGCTAAAGTCCTGAAAGGATTCAACAGAAGGGTCACCCCCTGCTTTCCTCTTACAAAGTTCAGTCACTTATGAATATTGCTAGGATCCATTTTAAAGCTCAGCTTTCAAATTATTGCTACTTTATCTTAGATTAGTCCAGTTCAGGAGTGGCCAACTCCAGTCCTCAAGGGCCACCGGCGGCAGGTCAGGTCATTGACTGAGCCTCTAATTGAGCCCCACACATGGCTGAGAAAGGTTCACTCCTTAAGTCAGGAGGCTACAAGGCCCCAAATTCCGGGGAAATATGTAGGGTAAAGGTTAGTTAGCTTGCGAAGCATGTATTTGAGCTCGAGGAAGGTTTTTTGTATTATTCACTACAGTGCAAGGGGAGGAGAAAGTTAATTTTGAATTCTCTCTCTCTCTTCTATGTAACTTGGTACTAAATAAACTCACTATGATTTTCTGAACCCTTAGACTTATTAATATTATTTGTACGCTTTCACACACTCACTGGATAGTTGAACTTCTAGGCTCTAGGGCGTTCATCCAGCAGCAGAAACAGTAGTGATATAGTCCAAAGATGGGAAAACAGACGCGTTTCGGGTGTTCCTACTCTTTGACAAAGGGCAGGAACGCTCGAAACGCATCAGAGTAGATTCTATACCCACTCACCTTGATGTTCCCCATTTCATTCCCTAATAATTAGGTCTTTAATTAAATTCCTTGATGTTCTGTACTGCATTTTTTCCTCAACACGCTGTGCACCGTTTTTCCATCTTTGGACTATATAATTTCTCCTCAATTGACTGTCACAAACCGGTATTAATGCTGATATACAGCAGCTGCAGCTTTTATTCTCACATTTCCCGCACGGCAGGATGCGTGCGGGAAACGTGGTGATGCTGCTTGTCGCGGCGTCACTGTGACGTCACTGTCACGTGAGGCGCCCGGCTTCCTCGGCTTCCCCGGCTTCCCCGACACCCCTATTGTGTAAAGTGAGGTAAGCGGGGGTGCGAGGAAGCAGAGGGGCAGAGCAGGAGCCGGGTTCGGGGTCGGGAAGGGGGTTAGAAATGCGCGGGGGTGGAGGGGGTGCGCGGAGGAACACGCGCCAGCTGGAGTAGATCCCGGCCTGCCGCCGGCAAATGTAAGAATAAAAGCTGCCGCTACTGTACATGAATTTACTTGCTGCTGAAAAGTGCTACGGAATGGACGGAACTAGCCAATAGGTACACTTGTTTCTCTCTTTGTATCTCTCGTGTATCTCCTTGGGGAAAACAGTCTACAGAAGCTTACAAGCAAGTGAGCTCCTCATTTCAAGGACCCATAAAGATGTTCAATTTAATATTTGCACAGATCATCTTACCATTAAAACACGGTGTTCAGAGATTTATTTGTATATATTAATATCCACGTAAAGTACAATTAGTGATACATTTTCTATAACATGTTCATCATCTATCAAATAAGTAATTGATCTTCAGACTGTGGTAATTAGCCGAAGGTACCGAGCTTCAACCAATGGGAGACACGCAGCGCTCCTTGGCTTTAACACATGAGCATATGCAGTCCAAGTTTTAAAAGGGGGATGGAATATGAGAGAGAGAAAAAAAGAGGGGCCGGGGGAGAGAGAAAGGGGTAGAGAGGAGTGCGTGATTGTGTTAACAGTAAGAGAATGCGTTTGACACCACATCATGAAACAATCAGGATGCAATGGGGTTAGATGCGTATTCACTACAAAATACTCTGACATTTTAAGCATCAATAAATAGTAAGAATTCTGTTTTCCTTTCTTTTTCTTAGAAGTCATGTAATAAACATTTAGAGCCTCATTCAGAAAGCCTCGATAAGGCCCTTATCGAACACTTATCGACCAAAATGGCTACTCGTATTCAGAAAGCCTCGATAAGTGCTCGATAACGGCCTGTATCGATGCAAAATTTTATCACCAACAGAAATTCGCCAATTGAGCGGTGATCAGCCGCTTATCGACCATTTTCTGAAGGATCATAAACTCGCGCGATTCAGATACCCGCGAGTCGGCTGTCGCGGCCTATCGCAGCCCATCGCAGCCCTAAAAGGCGTTCTTCTCCCCAAATCCAATTCACCTCAAATTTTAGGTAAATTGGTGGGGAGATGGCCTTGATGAGCTGCGATGTGTCGGGAATTACAAAAAATCAGGCCCTTTTCCTGCCTCGGATTGATGCCGGGGGTCTCCGAAGCTGATAGCAATTAATAGCAGCTTAACCGCTAAGGTAATGAAGGGGTTAAACAACCGTGCCAGGCTTTCTGTAAAGACATACATTACAATACAATACTGTGGCTAGTGAGGGTGGGTGAAGGGGGAATTTGGCCCTTAGTGGCTGTTTAGGCCTTGCGGGGGGGTTGCGGGGGGTTGCGGGAGGAATTAACCCCTTCACTACCTTAGCGGTTAATATCGCTAAGCAATAAAGGGGTTAACCCAACCGATACCCACCCGCAAGGTCTAGACACCCTCCTTAAGGCTAATACCCCCTTCACCCATCCATGAAGCCTAAGCACCCACCCCTGACTGACTATACCCACCCTATAGCCATTGAGTAGTATAGTGGTACATCATACCCATATAATAATAATATGGGCATGATAAGCCTCTATAGCACTCAATGGGCACCCTAATTACAATACATCAATACACTAGACACACAATAATAAAACCTAACTAAACTCCAAAAAAACACACTTCACTAAATATAAACAGTAGCCAGCTAATCCAATCAATACAAGCAATAACAACATCAACATTGAATTAATTAAACCATTAACCAATCAAACCAATTAATTCCTAAATCAACTCAACATGAATAGTAACACTAACCAATCCAAGCAATTAATTACTACAACATTAATGAATTTAAACAGTAAAATACAAAGAAAGAAATTCTAACAATATTTGAACTAACCATAAAACGCATTAGCTAACATAATATAACATTAACTACAAATGAACACAAATCGCAAACCTTTTAGTAGCATTAAGCATGAACAAACAAACAATCACATCCACATAATACAATGAAATGAAAAAAAAACTACAGCAATACCAAGCGAGAAATGCCCCCCAAATATTGGCATAATAATGTATTAATTTGTACCCTAAAGAGGTACAGATTAATATATTATCAGTCAATGTGCCTCCCCAAAAAATCAAAACACACATCCAATGAATAAACCTGTAAAAAGAGACATTTACAAACATCGAATATATTACTTACCAATAGAAGCGGTGGCCCTCCGACTCCCGGGGTAACAGGAAGCTCACGCACCTTGAAGCCCTCCAACAGCATCTGATGCCATCTGCCACGAAGATCCGGATCAGGTACCCAAATCTTCTTTTTTCTAGTTGGGTTCCTGAGGGACTTGTCTGTGCAAGAAGGTGACACACCCCTCTCACAACCCGAGACGCAGGCAATCGACCAAGGTGGTCCCTATACCGGCACCTTCCATCTAATAATTTTATTGACCTTCTTCATACAAACTATATACATGAATAAACCAGTGTGGGTACAAGTCATAACCTACTTACAGTGAACACGAACGAATCCTAGCAACCATCCCGGACTTCTAGTCACCCCAACCCCTTGTGCTCTGTGTGATCTTCAGCTCTGCGGCAGAGTCCAGTGCGGTCAACCCTCCCCCCGCTCCGATGCCCAATCCCCTCAAGGCTCCCTCCCTCTTAAACAAGTTATATTTTGCTTTGGCTGAACTTCAAACCTATTTCCTTCTAGGCCACAGTCCCTTAATAACCTCTCCCCTCCGCATGATTCCCTTGTTTATTATGGCCGCCGGAGGAGGTGAGAGGATGAGGAGGGTGGGAGAGGATGAGGAGGGATGGGTGAGAGAATGAGGAGGTAGTGAGAGGAGGATGAGGATGGGGAGAAGCGAGATGATGAGGAGGGGGAGTGAGAGCAGGAGGAGGGGGGAGTGAGAGGATGAGGAGGGGGAGAAGCAAGATGATGAGGATGGAGGAGTGAGAGGACACGGAGGGGGAGTAAGAGGATGAGGACAGGGATTGAGAGGATGAGGAGGGGGTGAGTTTTAGGATGAGGTGAGGGAGTGAAAGGATGAGGAGGGGTGTAGTGAGAGGATAAGGATGAGGAGTGGTGGGAGTGAGAGCATGAGGAGCAGTGTAGTGAGAGGATGAGGAGGGGGGAGTGAGATGATGAGGAGGCATGGAAAGATGGTGAGGAGGGGGGAGATGGTGAGGAGGGGCAGAGGCGGAGTAGGGGTTGAGAGGCTGGGCAGGAAGCAGAGAGGATGAGGAGGGGGAGAGGTGGGGGAGAGGAGGGGGGAAGAGGGGGGAGACGATGAGGAGAGGATTAGGTGGGGAAGAGGATGAGGAGGGTGGAGGTAGGATAAACAGGGGGGAGTGAGAGGATGAAAAGGGAGAGAAAGGATAATGAGGGGGAGAGTATGAGGAGGAAGGGGAGAGGATGAGGAGGGGGAGAGAGGATGAGGAGTGGGGAGTGAGAGGATAAGAAGGGGGAAGATGAGGGGGAGATAGGATGGGGAGAGATGATGTGGTAGGAGAGAGGATAAGGAGGGGAGGAAAGCGGATGAGGAGGGGGATAGGAGAGAGAAAGAATGGGGAGGGGTGGGAGAGGGAATGGGGGAGGGTTGGGAGAGAGAGAATGGGGATAAAACAAAAAATATATACTTCATAAAACTCATATGGGTTTTGTTGAGATATGGGTCTCTCTCGGCCCACTTGGTTTGGACATGCGAGAAGGACTTACAGAAGAGCAAAACCTAGATCCAATCGGATAAGGCTCTTTCTGCACGCTTTTGCACAACTCACAGCTACTAGAATATCCCTGTGTCTATCCAAGAGGAGGTTTTAGTGTACTGACAAAAAACATCCCAAAAATAAATTGTAATTAAGGCTGCGAGGTGTCACTGTATATAGAATATACATCCAGTAGCACTCTCATTGTAAAAGACTCTTATCTCTATCCCCCCACAAATAAGCAGGGGGACCCATTCAATACCCATAATGCGTATGTCTGAAGCATTAAAGCAAAGTGCAGTGCTGTACCAAAGTAGTAGTTTAGTTTAGACTGCCCTTGAATGGAGTTGAACACTTCCCCAGTGCTGGAATTAGGACATAAAGGGTCTATGCAGCAACATAGAGTAATTGTGTTTAGACGCATGGCTCTATTTTTTGGAGCAGAGCCGCAGCATATATACTGTAAGAACAGTTTCTTACTTCTGACGCGGTATGTTAGACTTATGGCACTTCAGATATGGAGGATTTTCTGGGGGCAAATAAAAAGTTAAAAAAAAAAAAGTATCAGAGATATGCAAGTTGTGATACATCTCAAAAGAATCTGTGCACCATGTAACTCCCCCAACTCCTCCTACTGACTCTCATCAAGGTGCATGCTGGGACAGATGCACAATGTGATACATCTCATTATAATCTGTGCACCATGTAACTCCCCCCCAACTCCTCCTACTGACTCTCCCCAAGGTGCATGCTGGGGCAGAGACGCAGACTGTGATACATCTCATTATAATCTGTGCACCATGTAACTCCCCCCCAACTCCTCCTACTGACTCTCCCCAAGGTGCATGCTGGGGCAGAGACGCAGACTGTGATACATCTCATTATAATCTGTGCACCATGTACAGTAGAGGCAACTCTTATTCTAACAAAAACCAGTGTCAATTCCCCAAAATACCCAGGAAACACCCAGGTACATTCTGAATACATGCCTTAAACTTTACTTAAACTAGCCCCAGCATTTCTGCATTGATGAATGGCCTATCAGATTAACAGCGGGGGTCCCTGGCAGTCCCATTCAAACTGAATGGGACTGCCAGGGATCCCTGCTGTGTTAATCCTATGGGTCGTTAGTCAATGCAGAAATGCCTTAAACGTGCCTCAAACTAGCCCAGAACATACCCAGCACATACCCTGCACATACCCAGAATGTAACCCGGCTAGTTTACATCAAATGTTAGAATAAACGTTGCCTCTACTGTAACTCCCCCCCCAACTCCTCCTACTGACTATCCCCAATGTGCATTTTGGGACAGAGACGCAGACTGTGATACATCTCATTATAATCTGTGTACCATGTAACTCCCCCCCAACTCCTCCTACTGACTCTCCCCAAGGTGCATGCTGGGACAGAGACGCAGACTGTGATACATCTCATTATAATCTGTGCACCATGTAACTCCCCCCCAACTCCTCCTACTGACTATCCCCAAGGTTCAAGCTGGGACAGATGCAGAATGTGATACATCTCCTTATAATCTGGGCACCATGTAACTCCCCCCCAACTCCTCCTACTGACTCTCCCCAAGGTTCAAGCTGGGACAGATGCAGAATGTGATACATCTCCTTATAATCTGTGCACCATGTAACTCCCCCCCAACTCCTCCTACTGACTCTCCCCAAGGTGCAAGCTGGGACAGATGCAGAATGTGATACATCTCCTTATAATCTGTGCACCATGTAACTCCCCTCCAACTCCTCCTACTGACTCTCCCCAAGGTGCAAGCTGGGACAGACTCAGAATGTAATACATCTCATTATAATCTGTGCACCATGTAACTTCTCCCCAACTCCTCCTACTGACTCTCCCCAATGTACAAGCTGAGGAAGATGGGGCACAATTTGGAGCAAAAGGCTTAGATACAGTAAATAAAGTAAGTGCAGGGTTTTGCTCCAAAATTGCCTTGATACATAGACCCCAGAAAGAGAGCTTCAAATGTGTTTAAAAAGGAGAAATACTGAGCCTGGCCTTAGTAGGAGCTGACAAATGACTGATTGTATCCGTGCAGGTGGTGTTATTTATTCTGTTTGACATACACAGTAACTTCTCAGCATTTTACATGTGACATACATAAGGGGATGATACTTTATCTTGCCATGAAGTCAATGCATTTGAACCCAGTGATACAGTATGTTGATCCCACTGCTGTCAGTGGCACTGTCCATATGTGTACTTGTGTCACCCAATGTACGTAATACAATGTATCACAGCAGCTGTGATTTTTATGACTGCTACTCTAGTTAACCACTTCTCAACCCCTTGAAATTAAATGTCAAAGTAACTGATTTCTCTATTATGACATCACGAGACAGCATCATTGAGCCTCCTAGGAGATGCCAGCAGCAGTGTTCTGTAATGACATCATGGAATCGCCTTAGAGACTGAGATAAATACACAAATTTAAACTTGTTTGTGCGTGACTTGAATTAGTTCCCGAAGGAAACCGGTAGTTTCGTGGACATCTCAGAGATAGGAAAAGTGTGGCGCTGTACAGAGAGACTAATTATCTCCACCTTAACTCTGTATCATGGCAGGTAGGAAGCAACATGTCCTTTAAATACTGTACCAAAAAAGAAATGGATAATATCTATATTTTTGAATTGTTTACTTGCACAATGTTTTATGGGGTACAGAACAGATAATATGACTCCTATCAATGGATGGGAGAAAGAAGACGGATGGGGGGGGGGGGGGGGGGGTTAGACAACACACAAGGGGTTAGGTACGTGGCCTTGATCGAATAATATTTTTTTTATAAATGTCAAAACTGATTTCTTATAGATACATACACACATATTTGTTTTATTGAATTTACTTTTATATCTGGCTTGTAATTCAAAATCTTAAATGATTTGAACAGTAATATATAGAAAAGAACACATGTACTGTATACATAAATGTCAAAGTGGCAAACGTCTATGGGATCTATGGGATAGTAAAAAAAGACACAGGGACCTTAGTGTGTACAGTAGGATTAGTTATGTATAAGGCATGCTTTTTCCTTGCCCTAAGTTTAGGTCAATAACTATTGGACCAATTCTACACCCTGGGGTGTAATGTTCGACTACTTTCAGCCATATCCTTAAATTATTGTCTACAGCAGTGTTTTTCAACCAAGGTTCCTAGGAACCCTAGGATTCCCCAGGCATCCCTAAAGAGTTCGCTGTAATTTCAGGTCATTTTAAAATTGTACTTTAATACAGAAGAATATACAGTACAATGCATCAGATCTTAGAAGCGCTATTAGAGAGGGTTGGGGTTCCTCACACTTCATCTGATCTCAGACACGCTATTAGATAGGGTTGGGATATATTACAATGCATCTCATCTTAGACTCGCTGTTAGAGAGGGTTGGGGTCCCACAGAATTTCACATTGGGTTCCTTAACCAAAAAAGGTTGGAAACCACTACTCTACAGTTATACAAAGGCCCCCAAAAAAACAAAGCCACAAAACGAGGGCAGAATCTGCCACTTGATTTACAGATATAGCTGACCTGAGTGCTCCTCCAGATACCTCAATATACCAGACATGTCTCAGAATACCACACCATAATATTACCACAAACTACCACAGTAGGAACAGGCAATTTTTATTTTTTTATTTTTAAAGATCCAGTTCCGAAAGCTATGGTACATCTACAATTGTCATTGTGTTCAGAGGTGGACATGAAAGCAGGTGATGGACTGCACAAGTTATATATGTCAGTTGCCACTTGGTGTCGAAAACTACCTAGAAATAGTTTTCTGTCTGTGTTACATCCCAGCACATCATTAATGTGTATATATATATATATATATATATATATATATATATATATGCTGTGAGTGGGTTTACTGGCTTTGCATCTCCAAAGCCCTTGCTTAAAAGCTGTGTCTAAAGCAGCATGCATTGGCTATGGGTTGCTCATGTAATGTGAGCTTGAGATAAAAGGTGGCACTTTGTGCTTATTTGCATGTCATTTCCCACAATCCCTTGCTGCAGTGGAAGTGCTGTGTGCTGGGTGATAAGGGTGAAAGACAGGGTTGCAGACCTGTCTAAGACATGCAAATGAATATACAGGAATATTTACAGTTGCTTTATGCTTTACTGTGGATGGAGCTTGCTTAAAAATGTATTTAAAATATTGAAGCTTCTGACCACTATTGATCAGAGTAGCGGTCTGTAACATTGATAATCAAATAAATGTGTTTCCCAGCAAGCCCTTTTCCCTGTTAGTGCTTGCTATTCATAACAAAACAAAGACACCCAAAAACTTTATTCAAAACCAGAACCAAAACTCCAAATATTTTAAAGGCAAAATAAAAATACCAAGCCAAGTGAGCATCTCTATGTATTTCATATGTATTTGATATCAAGAATATATTTTCACAGGTCTGTTAAAGCAGTCCTAACCACCCAAAGTCAGGCTTATATGATATCCCAGCTTCAGCGCAGGTGGCTCAATCAGTCCCTGCTTCAGCACAGTTGGCTCAATCAGTCCCTGCTTCAGCACAAGTGACTCATTCAGAGGCTAATTGAGTGATTGTGCCACCTGTGCTAAAGCTGGAATATCCTGAAAAGTTAACCTGTTGGGGGGGCTTGAAAACTGGAGTTGAGTCCCCGTGTGTTAAAGAAATGTGCCTTGATTGTGCTTTTCACGCCCTTCCCTTTTACCCTTCTTCCTTACAGACCAGTTTTTAAATGCCTCTGCTGTGAACCCTCCACCGACCTGCAGTGCTCCTGCAGTTACCACTGCTTACCCTTCATGGAGCAACAGCTCCCACCCAGTAGGGAGGAATACTGAAGTCTACAGACATGGGGCCCAAGGCATGATTTTGCAACAAGGGTCTGCAGGAACACCAATGTATCTACAGCAGATCCCACAGGCAACACGCGCTTACCCTCGTGTATCGGACATGAACGGAGGATTCTACCACACTGCTACAGGAGGATACGCAGGATTTGCAGGACAGGTTAGGGGAGAAGCCACAACGCAGCCTGTTACTTTCCGTCCCAACAAACAGTTGGAAAGACGTGCTACAATAGGGCCTTGTATAATGACCACCCAGTATGCACAACTTCAGCAGCCACCATTCATACCCCTTAGAGGAATGCAGACCTTACAAGGTGAGATATGGAGAATCTTTACTAATCATTGTTCAAAATCTTCTCCTTGACTGATACCATTACCTGTTATAAAGATCTTTAATTACGGTCATTCGCCACTGTAGTGTTACAAAGATATAGAACTCTACAGTATGTAGTCCTCACCAATACTGAAGGGATTAAGCATGTGTTTGCTTTTCTTTCTTTGTGTTATTATGTACAATGTGTTGGTATTTATGATAATTGATTATTTCTCCTTTTTGATTTTGTTACAGTGTGTCAGACCTCGCTTGGAGCCCAACATATTTCCCAGGCCAGTTTAATTACACAAGGAGCAGTTCAGCTTGCTGCTAATGAAAAAAGTGAACCACCTCTAATGTACCCAACTCAACCAGCTCGGAAGCTGAGCCACCTCCCAAAGTTACATATTGAAGTGCAAAGCAACAAAGAGTTATGTGTGCCAGTGTGGAAAAGGGGTGGGTTAAAAGATATGGAGAAGAGATCTTCAGAGGTGAAGGCCCCCTCACATATGGCTCAGAAGGTTCGTAATAACGTGCTGAGTTCAGTGAAGACTAAGTGTCCGTCAAAGTCTGAGGGGGTACCAAAGTGCTCCACAGTGGAAACAAAGAAGAAAAAGATCCTTTCTTCAGCTGCAAAGGATCAAGTCCCTCAAACTGCGCTGCAAAAGAAGGTAAAACCAATGTCAAAGCCAGTAAATCATTCTTCTGCTCCAATACCAGGGAAGTCACCCCATGGCCCACAATCTGGTGACGAGGCTGTTCTGTTAAAAAAGATGAAACATGTGTGTCTCTCAGGTGCCCACATTTCCAATAAGGTATCTGAAAAGATGCTGCAAAGCCGTGAAGGTTCAATGGATGCAAAGACACCTGCTGTTACTCATATTAATCCTAAACTGAAGAAAACTCAGGAGATCGGGATCAAACGTAAAAATGCAAAGACTCCTGCAGTTACTCATAGTCCTGAGCGCAAGACACCTCAGGAGATGGGGATCAAACGTAAAAATGCAAAGACTCCTGCAGTTACTCATAGTCCTGAGCGCAAGACACCTCAGCAGATGGGGATCAAACGTAAACAGAACAGCAATAGCAAGCAGCTAGTGAAGACCAGGTTTTTCAGTTTTAAGCAAGCGCTGGCTTGTGATACTGATAATAACCCCAAAGCTCTCAAAAGAAAAAGTGCTAATCCGCCTGGGATGAATTCAGAAGTCGTTGGGAAGGGCAAGAAGTCATTGGAACCTTCTAAACAAGGAAAGTTGAAAGCCCATCCCAGCAACCTAAGCCTCCTAATGATTAACGCTGTTCAATTATTTCACCCATTGGGTAAAAAAGCAGGTCCCACAGGTCCAGGGGCACCCGCAGGATCCATTACACTTGGAAATAAGCTTGGACCAATGCAAGGAAGCCAAAGCCAGACTTCTGCTTCTCATGTTCAGTGGCCTCCTACTGATGGGATTAAAATGTGGATGGTCAAAAAACAGAGCAGTATTTCTGGAATTGAAGGAGTCGGTATTAATGCCAGGCCTAGGCTATTTAAAATACACGAGTACACAAGACCTGACATTAAAACCAGTGAAATCAAACAACGTGGGAAAAACAAAGCTTCAGTTATAGAGAATCTCAAACACTTCCCAGTGATATCCATGGAACAGGAAGCTGCAGTAAGATGCATTGAAAAGGTCAGCCAAACCACTATCCCCATTCCAGCTCCTGACATTAAAACCAGTGAAATCAAACAACCTGGGAAAAACAAAGCTTCAGTTATAGAGAATCTCAAACACTTCCCAGTGATATTCATGGAACAGGAAGCTGCAGTAAGATGCATTGAAAAGGTCAGCCAAACCACTATCCCCATTCCAGCTCCTGGCATTAAAACCAGTGTAATCAAACAACGGGGGGGAAACAAAGCTTCAGTTATAGCGAATCCCAAACACTTCCCAGTGATATCCATAGAACAGGAAGCTGCAGTAAGATGCATTGAAAAGTTCAGCCAAACCACTATCCCCATTCCAGCTCCTGGCATTAAAACCAGTGAAATCAAACAAAGTGGGGAAAACAAAGCTTCAGTTATAGAGAATCCCAAACACTTCCCAGTGATATCCATAAAATGGAAAGCTGCAGTGACATGCATTAAAAAGATCAGCCAAACCACTATCCCCATTCCAGCTCCTTTCAACCAGCAGCACCAGCTTTCTAACCTGCAGCTTCCTATCAATGTACCCAGTAGAGTGGACAACTCCACTCAATCCTTCTGTCAACAGCCTCTCCAAGAGCTTGAGGTCTCCATACCTATTCCACCTGGACAGAGAGAGGAGAAGGAGGCTATGAAAAGGAAAGCACAACTGGAGAGGGAGTAAGCCGGTCAACATACCTCCAAGGGGATGCTACAGTGCTTTGTTCAGAGGCAGAAGGATCATAACATCTCTAAACGTTACGGATACCCACCATCCAGACTTCATTCCCCCATGAGATACTTAAGCCCTAAAAAAAACAAAAAAAAAACCCTGACTAATCTGTAACTGGTGCCAAGCTCTATGAATATCTGTAAATAAGATTTATATTTATAAGTCAGTTTGTAACATATTTAACTAAGAATATATTTAAAACTCTTCAATAAAATGTATCTATTTTTATTTGCACTCTTTATTTACTAAATAAATTATTTAAAAATGCCAAGGGTTATTGAAATTCTGCAAATTAACTTTAGATTACCCTCTTGATGATACGAGAGAGAGAGAGAGAGAGGTAAGGTAAGTCAGACCCCACTTATGAGATAGAAACAAATAAATATTTAACTATATACTTTGTCATGTTGGATGTATGTACTGTATGTCTTTATTTATATAGCACCATTTATGTAGATAGCGCTTCACTGCAGTAATAAACGTGACAATCATATAAATAATACAAATAACAGATCATGGGAATAAGTGCTTCAGACATAAAAGTAACATTTAGGAAAAGGAGTCCCTGCTCCGAAGAGCTTACAATCTAATTGGTAGGTGGAACATACAGAGACAGTAGGAGGGCGTTCTGGTAAGTGCGTCTGCAAGGGGCCAAGCTTTATGTATGCGGTCTATAGTATCAGCCACGGAGCTACTCACATGCTTCTTTAAGCAGATGTGTTATAATGTGGGTCTTAAAGGTGGATAGATAGGGTGCTAGTCGGGTATTGAGGGGAAGGGCATTCCAGAGGTGAGGGGCAGTCAGTGAGAAAGTTTTCAGGCGAGAGAGGGTTTTAGATACAAAAGGGGTAAATAGAAGACATCCTTGGGCGGATCGCAAGAGTCGGGATGGTGCATAGCGAGAAATTAGAGCTGAGCTGTAAGGAGGGGCAGAAGAGTGTAAAGCTTTAAAAGTGAGGAGGAGAATTGAATGTGAGATACAGGATTTGATAGGAAGCCAGGAGAGTGATTTCAGCAGGGGAGACGCTGAGACAGATTTAGGAAAGATTGTGGCAGCAGCGTTTAGGATAGATTGTAGGGGAGACAGGTGAGAGGCAGTAAGGCCGGACAGCAGAAGGTTCCAGTAATCGAGATGGTAGAGAATGAGGGTCTGTGTCAGAGTTTAGCTGTTGAGCAACAGTGGAAGGGCGTATCTTTGTAATATTGCGGAGGAAAAAACGACAGATTTAGCTACCTTTTGAATGTGAGAGGAGAATGTGAGAGAGTAGTCTGAGACCCCTAAGCAGCGTGCTTGGGCTATTGGATGTATAGTAGTACTTCCAACAGTAATGTGGAAGGAGGTACAGTAGTAGGGCCAGGTTTGGCATGAAATATAAGGAGTTCTGTTTTTGACATGTTAAATTTAAGTCGGCGGAGGATCATGTTACATTGGGCTTCTCTTTCTTTTGTTTATACTGTACAATGTCACATACCCAGTAGCACTCCTTAAGACAAATATATATGGTGAGGTGGGTTTGGATTTGAGTTTACAGGGGTTTGTGTGTTTCCAAACTTACTCTGCCCACCTTTAAAGCAGCAGTCCAAGCTGTCGTTTAAAAATAAAAAAATCCCTTTAATATGTGCATCAATACAAACCACTCATTGATAAGTAATTAGCTAAGTTGCGATCGATCGGTGAAGATTCGGCTCGGGGGTTCACTAAATGGTTGCCAGTGCAGCAGAAGACGACCAAAGATGCAAAGTTCTCTGGGGAAGATCATGTGACCAGATAGTCACTGGATACAATTGAGTTTTGCACAGCTAGGGAGAGGGCAGGGATCAAAAAAAAGTGGAGGGGGGAGGTGCCAGAGTCTGTTTCAGAAGAGGAAGGGGATGTGACTTGATTGATTGATTGTTACATTATGATACATTAAAATTTTAATACAAAGTTGTTTAAAAAAAAAAGTACTACTACTAGTAGCATTATACTAAAAAAAATAATACAGATGCACAGTAATAGTAATTTTTATATTTATTAGTGGTGACCATGTCCATCAATAAAATTAACTGACATCCTATTCTTCACAGTCAGGATAAAGGTTTTTGATCTTACCACACTCCTATTAGATCATTGTGGTGGGTGTCCTTTTTATTTGTAAGGTGCAGGCAAGAGTGTCTGGGATCCCACTTCTGACACAGTTACTGCACCGGCACAGCTTAGTCTAACAAAAGATGGGAGCTGGCCGGGCACGTGACGGGTATGTCGCCGAAAGTTGCGTGCGCGCTCCTCGCACGTTCCCCTGACTTTCCCGCAGCTCAATAGAAAAGTGCTATGGCGCTTTCTATTGAAAGCGCCCGAGGCGCTGGAAAGCGGCCGCGAACCTTCCTGGTTCGCAGCGGGGTACTGCCGCGCGGCGCCCGTGGTTTTTTTTAACCGCGGTGACGGCCGTATGAGGATAAACAGTGTCGCCACTGTAAACTTGGCGCTGGATATCTTCTTGCTTCCCTATTCTAAGAAAGTCTTACACCAGACATTATAGCATGATAAACTGTGTTGCATCTGACGATGGGAGATCCCCGAAACATTGTGCGTTTGCAATCTGCAAATAAAACAGTTTATCATGCTATAATTTCTGGTGTAAGACTTTATTAGAATAGGGCGGCAAGGAGATATCCAGCTCCGACTTTCTATTCCTAGTAAGGAGTTTTCCAAGCTGCCCCCACTAGCCATTTTAATACCCATTTTGATCTTTTACTTCCCATAACATTCAATACCCATTGGATCTGGTCCTGACTAGCATTCTGTATGTTTCCCACATGTTGAAAGAGTAGACAGAAATCCTCGTGGAAAAAGTGAAGAACAGCCGGTCCAAGAAGAAAAAAATCCGGGGCTAAGCGAACGAATTAAAAATATTCTTTATTGGGGGTGCACAGCATGGTGGCGCAGGGGATATGCCTCTGACATGTTTCGCGCTGAGATAGCGCTTCCTCAAAGAGTATCTGGATACAGAGGCATATCCCCTGCGCCACCATGCTGTGCACCCCCAATAAAGAATATTTTTAATTCATTCACTTAGCC
The DNA here is from genome assembly GCF_040206685.1 of Ascaphus truei. Lineage (NCBI taxonomy): Eukaryota > Metazoa > Chordata > Amphibia > Anura > Ascaphidae > Ascaphus > Ascaphus truei. Next base: position 24,495,627 of record NC_134493.1, on the reverse strand, counting down.
CCGGATTGTTTTCTTCTTGGACCGGCTGTGCTGCACGCCTCTGGGACGGCATACAAACAACACCCATGTGAGTAAGAACTACATCATTATATCACTGGATATTCATATCTTGCTCTAAGGTTGCTGCCAGATAGAAACCTGCTGTTCACACTGATGTTCATATCCACCGGTTAGTTCAGATTAGGTTTTCGTTACACCATTGGCAGCAGTTAACCTGTTAATGAGCTCTGCAATCAAGACACTCCTAGTTTTTTGTGCTTACTTACCTATCCCAGGGTCCGCTTAAGCTTGCTTATTCACTTATGACTATCAGATCTCACACTTTGATGCACTTGGTTTGGAGGACATTCCTCCTACAGTCTCATGTTCAAAGAGTATCTTTTTTTAAGGCTCTCGTTGTCATTCCTACATACAGAGGTAGCCACACTTATACGTCGCTGTACGTGGTTCCATTCGGAAGTCATGAACTAACCGCAGCAATGCCGGGAGAAGCTACGACGGTCACCTTCACTACTGTAAATCTCATTTTTGCTTTTTAAGTTGTGGCTGTATCTACAGTTGCAAGGACATTGTAAGCAATATATTAGCCCTTCTGGCTAACTGCTTCATCTTAAGAGCATTCATTAGACCCATACCATTGCCTGTTTCCAACTATTGTGCTCCCCCATCCCCCTTTTTTTGTATTCATTGCCTACAAGGGTCCTGGATAGATCCTGCTGGGGTTCCGAGTCACAAGAGGACATCACCTGAAAACCACTCACAGGCAGTATCACACCATTCTCCTCACACTTCCATACATCAAATAAGCCACACAGAGATAACGCCCGGGTACCTCCCCAAACAACTTACCCATTATCCAAACTACCTGTAGGCAGCTCTTCTCACTATTTGAGAACTGGTCCCTAGAATATGGAATCAGACTCTAATATCACTGATCCCGATCTAGAAACCACATTTATAGAAGTGGATACCACAGAAATGGAAACCACAGTAACCACCCCTAATATCTTCGAAAAAAGATTATTACGGGATAAGGATATGGAGAGCATTATGAAGATAACTGAAGAAAGAGATGACTCGGAAGTTATTAATGAGGAATTTGATTTACTAGACAAACTCCTGAAAAAGGAGATTAAAAAACTACTAGATAAAGCCTATTTAGAAGAGTATATTAAGGCCAAAAGAATACCAAGAGGCCTAAGAGTTAGTAAGAAAGCCTCCTTCGATCTAGAGGAAATTGAATTTACGGTAAGGTGGGAGATCATATTAGACACCTGCGGCAATGACCTCATAAGATTACTAATCGAACACCATCAGATTACTCTTAAGAAATTAGATGAAGATATAAATGGGATAAGAACTAAATTGGAACCTCTAAAACATTGTAGTACATTCCACGAAAGGAACAAAAAACTATCTACAGAAATAGACATAATAGAAAGGAATTTAATCATTTCTAAAAATAAAAAATTCAAAAGGGATGAGGATGACTACACAGAGGGAGTATACACCAACAACAAGAAATGGGACAAAAGTGGAATAAACAAAACTTACGAGAAAAGTAGAGATGGCAGCGCACACACACCGAGGAGGCCTAGAATTAACTCTACAGACATTAAAACCATCAACCGCATAGAAAATCAAGAACGAGCGAGAAAGTCCCCCCCAAAGGTAGAGAGAAAGAGTCCAGAAAGAAGAAGAGATAGTAATAGAAGGGAGAGAGAACGACCAAGACCACCACATGAGAGGGAAACCCATTTTCCCCATAGAAACTATCACCAAGAAAGGCCACGGCATTTTTGGGAGGGGGACAGGAGATATGACCACAGGGATAGAAGGGACCAATATCGAAGGGATCACCAAAGTCAGGAAAGACGCCAGGGATGGGATAATAGACCATACCATGAAAGGGAAGATAAAAGGGAAAGACCACCATGGAGAGGGGAAAGGGAACAATTTAGAGACAGAAGAGACCACTCAAGGCATAGAGATAGGTAACCAGAAAGGTCAAGGCGTACAAGCAGATCACCCATCAGATCGCCCATGAGGAGCCCTGTATGGGAAAGAACAAAAAATGGAGCATCAGTGGCTTTTTTAGAGCAAAGTACACCACCCCCCCCCCCCCTCCGTTAAGAAACAAATTCACAGCTTTAGCGGAATCAGACACAGAGGAAAGGAAGAAAGGACAGAAAAGAGAAAGAGAGGAAAGAGAGGGAGAAGGAGGGCTCCAAAAGAAATACCAAAGATAAAAGGAGTTTTCAATATTAGTAAAACTACATTAACAGATACACAACATACTGTTATAGCCAGGGGTCTCAACTTTGCACCCACAACAAAACCGAGTGGGTTCGCAATGTTCATGGATGCGAATAAATTCCTGAGAAATCTAACCATGAAAAGATTCTTTCTAAATAGGGATGCAGTAACTAGGGATACCCTTAATACACCCGTAGCGGCAGGGGAAGAGAGAGTGAACTTTGTCCATTCGGGATTAAAGGAAAGGTCAAAGTTCAATCCCATTGGCAGTAAGGGACATTACCTTGAGGTGTACCACCAACTGATCTTAGAGGATTTGGAAAAACTGGCACAAGATAAAAAGAATCCTAGGAGTAACCTTAGTAAAGAAGAAACAACAGCTCTAAGGGAACTGGCAGACAATAGGTCCATCACCATCAAACCAGCGGATAAGGGAGGAGGCGTGGTGGTGATGGACACAGAATACTACCTATTAGAGGCCAACAGAATATTGGGAGATGTAACCACATACCAACAATTAAGGAATGACCCCACCAATATTCACAAACAGGAACTAGATAGGATTTTGGAGAAAGGAAAACATTTAGGAATCCTCAACGATAAAGAATGGGGCTATTTACACCAGGAGAAACCCATTCTACCGTTTTTTTACTTTTTGCCTAAAATACACAAGTGCATGGAGAAGCCACCTGGTAGACCCATAATATCGGGCATCGGGTCCTTAACCCAAAACCTATCAGAGTATTTAGATTTCTACTTGCAGACATATGCAACTAGAGAGAGATCATACCTTAAAGATACCACCCAGGTCATAAACCTCCTCAAAGATGTAATCTGGCAGGAAGACTTCACGCTAGCTACTTGCGACGTGAAGTCTTTGTATACATGCATCCAACACACAGATGGTCTCAAAGCTGTAGAAAATTTCATCAGCCAGGACACCAATATCCCGGAAGAACAGCGCAACTTCATCCTTGATAGCATTAATTTCATCCTAACGCATAATGTCTTCTGGTTTAATGGTCGATTCTACCTCCAGATGTGCGGAACCGCGATGGGGACCAGGTTTGCGCCCAGTTACGCAAATATCTTTCTAGCGGACTGGGAAGAAGCCAACATTTGGTCTAATAACCCCTTTAGCGCAAACCTGGTCTCATGGCATTGCTATATAGACGACGTACTGTTTATATGGAAGGGGGACGATTTAAAACTGAGGGATTTCATCACACATATAATATATATATAACACATGTATTAACCAAAATAACATCAATGTTGAGTTTACATCCGAACAAAGTAAGACCAATATTAACTATCTGGACCTCAACATATATATAGAGAACACAGAAATAAAAACGAAAACATTCTTCAAGCCAACGGATGCAAACAATTTTTTACTGACCACTAGCTGCCACCACCCAAAGTGGTTAGATAACATACCATTTGGTCAGTTTCGGAGAGTCCGGAGAAACTGCACTGACGATAGCACCTTTAGGGACCAAGCCGAAATATTGAAAGGCAGATTTCATGAAAGAGGCTATCCTTCGGAACTCATAGAATCAGCAGTAGCTAAAACTAACGCACTACCACGTAGCGACATGCTGATTTCCAAAGCAAAACAATGCAACACACAATTCCAAACCCCATTCATTAGCACCTATAACACTGATGCCATGAAAATTCAAAAAATAATAAAAAAGCATTGGCATGTGGTATTACAAGACCCTGTCCTCAAAGACAATATCCCCAGCGTCCCAAAAGTTATATTCAGAAAGGCGCCGTGCATTAAACTCCAACTAGCACCCAGCGTCTTCAAAAAAGAAGAACTTAAAACTCATACCTGGCTACCCCCAGTAAAAGGTTTCCATAGCTGTTTCAATTGCAAAGCGTGCAAGCAAGCAGCAAAGGGAAACAAACTGGAATTTACGTCGAATGTGACAAAAGAAACTTTTAACTTTACTTTTTTATATATATTTTTTTCATTTTTTTTAGATATTGCATTTCATCCATTTCTTGCCTTTTTATTTTTAACTTTCCAGGCATCATCAATTCCACCTGCCTCCCCAGTGGTGGGTTTTGGACTCGATTAGCACACACTTAATGTATGTCTATTTACTTACAAGTTTTATCTACATAGGAGATGAATTTGATCTGCCACTTTAGTAATGTAGTACGTTATTCACTACCACATTTGTATATCATTCCACTACTATTTTTATTACTATCACTTTTACTAATACACAATAGGTAGTTTAACCTAAACCCATCAAAGTAACATTTATCACTATGCACCTTACACATTCCAATAGCTTTTATCTCTGAAGTAACCCACATTATATTGATTGATTACCTTTGTTTATTTATAACCAGGCAACCTAATCCAATTCTATTACACTAACCCCCCGCACTCTCAACATCTCAAACACTTTTACCAACACATTAATTGTATATATCTATTACCCTTTGACTTAACCCACACTATAATATTTATCACTTTCACATAATCTTAATTTTCAACACTTCAGCATTTGAATTTCACAATATTTCAAGATAATTAGATATATTTATTACCTCGTATAGAAATCCACTTAAGAGAAGACTTCCACACACATTTTTTACTGTAGAACTCTATTAATCACACAAAACGTAACACATGATTTAGTTACCATAGATAGTTTTTATTTTTTCGTTTTTTCATTTTTGTTACACATTTTGAGGATTATGGCACATTATATTCATCAATGCTAATGTAGCCACCATCGGAGGCATATTTGACATCTTCCACGTCATTTTTTATCCCTTTTGAAATTCCATGACATCCGGTCGATAAGGAGAACACCCTCAACAGGGCATACTATTACGCAGTATGCAGGGGACTGCGTGCGCACCTTTCCCTTCCCCATTTTTACACTACCAAACTTTTTTACAATTCCAAACTTTATTGACACATCTACGGACACTATTAAGGATATGTGGCTGCTTTGCTTATGCCAGCAAGACACGCGACTCTTCAATAACGAAAAACTTTATTAGTGACTTGAATTCCTCACACGCGCGACACCAATAGAAGATGGGATGCGCGCGCAATTCTACAAGATGGCGACGTCACGTCGCATCAGGAAAACGGGACGGAGACCACACGAAGGCCAGGATTGGCCAAACCTGGCATAAAAGAGGCTGGGAACAGCAAGACCACATCTACAGAGCCTGAGGAAGTCCAGTACTTGGACGAAACGCGTTGCTCTTTCATCTGGAACACTTTGCAGCATAACACAGAGGATACAGAGGTGTAGTTGTAGCTCCCCATCCGGACGCGGAAGGGGAGACCCCCTACCACCATACACCACACTGTCCCCCCCCCTTGCTTTTACTGTCCCACAGAAACGCTTGGTTTCTGTTTTTTATCTTTTTGTGTTGTTTTATTTTCATTAAAATTAGTTTTACCCTGAAGACCCTAGTGTCCTTTCTTTGTGTTAACCCCATCTTCACTACTAGCTATATCAGGAACAGAAGAGGAAAGATACCGCTAGGAGTGTGTACTCACACTGGCCCGTGTGAGTATTGTGTTATATTTTCACTATTTATACCCTTGTACCCCACCCTTTCACCACTTGCTTCTGATCGGGTAATACCCCTACATGAGCAAGATACCAAGATAGGAACACACTCACATTAGGCCGTGTGAGTGCTAGATTATAACATTATCCAGTGGTTTATAGACACGTCACCCTCCCCCCATTGACGTATATATGCATATGTGTTAACCCTATCCCCCTTCTCTGTTTACACGAGAGGAAATCCCCCTGGAGCGGCACCCTGAACCAATGAAGATAGCGGCATAGACAACAAGAAGAAGCACCTACACCGCAAGGAGAAAAGCATCAACGGAAGAGCACGGGATTCCCAAAGAAACCTTGATGTGACTGAGCTTACACAAGGCCGTGTAAGTTATATATATTTTTATCTTACTAAATACATACAAACCTATGTGTGTTTCCCCTTCCAATTAGACATTAGCCACCTGAGCTACCAAATTTGCTCAGGATACAACTGCTTCATCTTAAGAGCATTCATTAGACCCATACCATTGCCTGTTTCCAACTATTGTGCTCCCCCATCCCCCCTTTTTTGTATTCATTAGAAATATGACAGAATGTCAGAGCGGTGGCTATGCTGCGGTGCTACTGCATTTCCTGCTTGCACGGTGTTGAAACAACAGATGGACTTCGGCACAGGAAGCATCAACAGTCTCTGTCGTTACCCAGACAGAATCACGTGGTCAATGACAGAGAGGAAATAGCTGCAGACCAATGTGGCACTGACATAGGGTGACCGATGTCCCGGGACAGTCCAGATTTTTTATCTAATGTCTCCTGCCCCGACTATCTTCTGCTACAAGATAATAAAAAATGCACAAATGCGCACCAGGGATTAGTGGAAGGTAATTTATTAAAAATACACAAAAACTGAGGGGATCCAACCCCACCTCAGAACAGCTGTGCAGCTGGACGGCTAAGTACTACCCAGGAGAACACCTGATGGTGACTAAACCCTAAGCTGCACAGTATACAAATACAGTAAAATTTATATAAAAAACATGAAAGAAAAAAACAAACATGAAAACAACCTATCAACAGATTTGTATAGAAACCGCCATAGGGTTGGGCACTGGCAAGGGGAAACGGACACTCACACTGAGACAGTCAGCAAACTCGCGGTGTCTGCACAGGATCCGGATCTCGGCACCGCGGAGATGGATAAAACCGCTGCTGTCTCCTGCAGGCTCCGTCTCAGCTTACCAGCATACACGCGCAGGATGACCTGTCGTGACCTCTACGCGTTTCGTACCAAGTACTTCGTCAGGAGGTCACGTACAGCGTCATCCGCGCGTATATATAGGCGGCAACTGATTGAAGAAACCAGCCCCCTCAGAGAAACACCCTTACTTTTCCTAATTGCTACGCTGATTGAAACACCTTGAAATAAGGTTACTAGGCAACAGGGTGTATGGCAACTCATGTGGGGGATGTGTGCAAGTATAAATTAATCATTGCACTCACCCCTATGAAAAAATACAGGAATAAGACCTCTAACAACATAAATGATATACTATGTAAACAAATCATGCTGAAACCTGTATATGAATAAAAGAAAAAAGAACAAATGATTAAATAAAAACAAATAAATATAAAAACATACATAAATGTTAATGCAAATAAATGTTAATAAGTTCATTTTATTAAAAACGGAATACCTTATCTTAAAAAAGGAGTCAATTCAATTAATTCATTGAAACCATAGGAATGTCTGGTATGCATTTCATAAATCCAAAATTGCTCCCGTTTCAATAAATGATTATCTCTATTTCCCTGTCTACTACCTAGTGATACACTTTCAAGTCCCTTAAATTTAATACAACCAGGTTCACTGTTATGCACTTCTTTAAAGTGTTTCAAAAGCGGAGTTAATGGCTTACCCTTTGCTATTATTTTTGGTATGTTTTTAACATTTCTCAGGTGCTCTAACATGCGCATTTTAAATGGTCTTTTTGTTTTACCAATGTACTGTAAATTACAGCTACACTGTAAGGCATAGACCACATGCGTTGTCTGACAATTAATGAAACTTGTAATATTGTAGACCTTGTTAGTAACTCCTGATGTAACTGTTTTCCCTTGACAGATATGGCAACAAATTATATCTATGGCGCTCTGCACTAGTGATATACCATATATATGATAAAAAATCAAATAAATTTATACAACCAGTGTCGTGGATATTCTCCCTTTGGTATTGATGCTCCACACGTGGTGGGTACACATGTAAGGAAAGAAAATCAAAACATAGTGTAATATTGTTAAACACACATATAAACATGCAACATGAGACAGACGCTGAGAACAACAGGTGACAAATTACAAACACATTTAATAAGGTATATGATTAAAAATACATAAAAATACATAAAAACATATATAAGGATCTGGTAGGACACTCCAACTCAAGTGGGGGTTCCTGCTTACCAAACGTAAGATGGTATCAGGCAATGGATATTGTTAAAGAGTATCCCCTCTTGTGGATGGCCGCTGCTGTAGCAAACTCCTGGGCTCACACGTGGAGTCTCCGTCTCTGTGACCTCCGCCTCTGTCCGCTGTGGACATGTGATGCTGGCGTGGAAGCTGACCGCTGTAGACACCTCCTGCCTTGCCGCTGAAAGCGCGCCAACCGGAGCAGATTCAAATGCGGATGGATATGCGCCAAAGATATAGCAGCCCGCAGGTAGCAGTTCTTAATTCCAAGGGGGACAGTGTTCACCACTGAGTGTGGGAGACCTCTCAGACCTCTCAGTAACACCCTACGCGTTTCGAAAGTAAGACTTTCTTCCTCAGGGGTAAATGTGAGGAAGAAAGTCTTACTTTCGAAACGCGTAGGGTGTTACTGAGAGGTCTGAGAGGTCTCCCACACTCAGTGGTGAACACTGTCCCCCTTGGAATTAAGAACTGCTACCTGCGGGCTGCTATATCTTTGGCGCATATCCATCCGCATTTGAATCTGCTCCGGTTGGCGCGCTTTCAGCGGCAAGGCAGGAGGTGTCTACAGCGGTCAGCTTCCACGCCAGCATCACATGTCCACAGCGGACAGAGGCGGAGGTCACAGAGACGGAGACTCCACGTGTGAGCCCAGGAGTTTGCTACAGCAGCGGCCATCCACAAGAGGGGATACTCTTTAACAATATCCATTGCCTGATACCATCTTACGTTTGGTAAGCAGGAACCCCCACTTGAGTTGGAGTGTCCTACCAGATCCTTATATATGTTTTTATGTATTTTTATGTATTTTTAATCATATACCTTATTAAATGTGTTTGTAATTTGTCACCTGTTGTTCTCAGCGTCTGTCTCATGTTGCATGTTTATATGTGTGTTTAACAATATTACACTATGTTTTGATTTTCTTTCCTTACATGTGTACCCACCACGTGTGGAGCATCAATACCAAAGGGAGAATATCCACGACACTGGTTGTATAAATTTATTTGATTTTTTATCATATATATGGTATATCACTAGTGCAGAGCGCCATAGATATAATTTGTTGCCATACTCATCACCTGACTGGGGGTCAGGATTATATCTCAGGCTGCCTGCCTATTGGGATATAGCGCTACCTATTTGCTTTCCATTCTGTACCCTTGACAGATATGGTTACACGCTTTACACTTTCCGCATTTGTACGTGCCTTTAACTCCTAGGCGAGTTTTAATATCTCCAGATACGATGGCCTCTCTGGAGACTTGACTTGGAGCCAGAATGTGTTTAAGGTTAGGTGCTCGTTTGAACACTATCCCTGGTTTGGACTTTAGTTGGGGACCCAAAATGGGATCAGCTTTTAATATCCCCCAATGTTTTTGCAGAATTTTTCTAACATTGTAATGGGTATCACTAAATTGAGTAATAAATGCTGGGATTTGATTTAGTCTCTTCTCACTCTTTTTATGATGATATTTCATCAAAGATTTCCTAGGAATCCTTTCTAGTTTTTTGAGCGAAGAGTTTACTAAATCGCTATCATATTCTTTGTCTAGGAATCTTTTCTTTAAAAAGAAAGATTGTTCTTCATAATCCACAGCCTTAGAATCATTTCTCTTTAACCTGAGAAATTGATTAAAGGGAATATTTTGGACCCATCTCTTATCGTGACAACTAAATGGGTCTAAATATGAATTTACATTTGTAGCCTTAAAATGCGTTTTAGTATGTACAGTTTTGGCATCAATGTAAATCTCTAAATCGAGATAATGAATGCTTACTGAGCTATTTTCACCACTAAATTTTAAATTAAAATCATTATTGTTCAGATTTGTGACAAACTCAAGATAGGAATCTTCTGTCCCCTCGCACACAATAATAATATCATCGATGTATCTCCTCCACAGCTTAAGCTGTGGAGGAGTACATCTAAAGATCACCAGAGACTCCCACTGTCCCATATACAAATTGGCGAATGACGGGGCAAATGTTGTGTATTTTTAATAAATTACCTTCCACTAATCCCTGGTGCGCATTTGTGCATTTTTTATTATCTTGTATTTCAGGGTGCCTTCCCCCCTTTCTAAGGGGGGTTGATCTAGATTTGAGAGTTTCTGGGGAGACGCTTTATGTACATGCTGCAAAGGGATCATCCGCACCATCACACAGCACGAGCGTTGAATATCCTGTTTTTTCTATCTTCTGCTACAGTATGTCCCGATTTTACCAGGAGCAGAGAGAAAAGTAGGGTCTGCCACTGCAATTTCTCCTCCAGCCATTAGGTGGCGTTATGCTGCGCAGCTCATTCTCTGACTGGGTGCAGTGTGAGTGTGTGTGTGTGTGTGTGTGTGTGTGTGAGTGTATGACATGTGGAGGGAAGGTGGAGGGGTGAGAGAAATGGCGAGGGGAGGGGGGTTGAAGGAGAGACATGGCGAGGGGATGGGGGTGAAAGAGACATGTGGAGGGGGTGAAAAAGAGACATGGCGAGGGGGTGAAAGAGAGTCTTAGGAAGGGGGGTGAAAGAGACATGGGGAGGGAGTGAAAGAGACATGGGGAGGGGGGGGGTGAAGAGATATGGGGAGCCGGGGGTGAAGAGACATGGGGAGGGGGGTTGAAACAGACATGGGGATGGTGAAAGAGGCATGGAAAATGGGGGGGTGAAAGAGCGACATGGGGAGGGAAGGGGAGGTGAAAGAGAGACATGGGGAGGGGGTGAGAGACACGGGGAGGGAATGGGGTGAGAGAGGCATGGGCGGGGTGAATAAGCGACATGGGGGGGTGAAAGAGAGACATGGAGAGGGGAGGTGATAGAGAAACACGGGGAGGGGGTGCAAGAGACATAGAGAGGGGGATGAAAGAGAGCCATTGGGAGCGGGGTGAAAGAGAGACATGGGGAGATGGGTGAAAGAGAGACATGGGGAGAAAGGCGATAGAGAGACAAGGGGGGGATGAAAGAGAGACATGGGGAGGGGGGATGAAAGAAAGCTATGGGGGGAGTGAAAGAAAGTCACGGGGAGGGTGGGTAGCTCTTTTTATCTTCTTCACATGTCTGGGAGATGTTGATCGGATGGCTTCTTAGGGTCAAATACGACGTGACAGACTTAATAAAAGGCCTGTGACGTCACATTTGACCGGCAAATGATACATCCACCAATCTGATTGGTAAATGTACCATGTGATGGCTTCCATATTTTTTTTTGGCTGAAATGACATCATCTTAAGTGATCGGATAATAAAAGAACTATTGGATCTCAATATAAATGTAGAAAATATGCAGGGCCAAAGCTATGACAATGCTGCAAATATACGGGGAAAGCATAATGGAATTCAAAGACATATTGAACATGAATCCATGTGCGTTTTATGTACCATGTAGTTCTCATTATTTGAACCCGGTGGTTAACAACGTGGCCAAACCCAATATAGGTGCCATTTAATTTTTTGGCTTAATTCAAACGTTGTATAATTTCTTCCCCAGGTCCTCCAATAGGTAGATCGTTCTTTTAAAAGCCTTAACCAATTTAACACTAAAGAGAGTCTGTGAAACATGTTGGGAGCCTCGTATTGATGCAGTTAGACCAATTCGATACCATCTGGGAGCGCTCTATGTTGAATTAGTGTATATTAAAGAAGATGTGACATTTAAAAGTGAACATCATGGCCCCCAGAGTAGAGCTACATACTATGACAAAGTCCAAAGACCAAATCTGTGGCTCCAAAAAACAATCCCAACAGTAGATTTTGGGCCCTGTTTGTTTAAATCAAAAACACTACAGAAATGTCCAATCCTTTGTCACATAAATAGAAAGGTATCCTTACCAACTCCACTTATAAATGATGTAAATGATCAGTCTTGGGGTTTACAGTATATACATGTAGAAAAGATCTGACTGGTTCTGCTCTGTTATTGAGCTATCACAAATCAGCTGTAAATGTTCACATGGAATGGCACCTAGTTAACTTCTTAAATCAATAACTGTAGACTTGCTAGTCCCCTATATCATAGACGGAATCCTCAATAATAACAAAGTGGAGACTCACGGTTATGAAAGGGTTCATCAGTTCAATCCTGCTCCTGTGGGTTGCTGCAGGACACCTTTTGGTGTTCTGTTCGCTAGGTAGAAAGTACAAAGTGAAAAACCGTAACGAAAAAATAAATGAACTGGAGAGAGGGTACAGCAACTACACAATTTGCTTTTAATAACTCATCTAATCAAATGACCGGCAACAAAACGTGCGCGCACACGGAGGTTTTCAAACACCTCTATGGAGCTTGGTCCCACCCCCCGTTCGCGTAACGCGTCACTCACGCGCGGCGCGCTTACGCGACAATCGTGCACCGCTCCCCAGCTGTGAGACAACACCCGTAACAATGCCCACCTGTCTCCTGCGCTCTGCGTCCAATCACAGCTCCCGCGGGGGCCGCACCTTCGTTCTGCCTCTCACTCTCATTGCTTCAGTCCTCCTATTTAATCTCTGCTTGCTCAGTCACACAATGCTGAGCATAGACCATAGTAGCCTTGTGTTCCTACATTCCTGCTTTGCCTTGCCTTGTGCCTTGCCTCTCTTGCTTTCAGTTTGACCTCACGTGTACCGACCCGGCTAGACTCTTGGACCCTCTCTGTATAACGACCCCGGCTTCCCCTCGACTACCTGCATCTCTCCATCCCTGACCACGGCTATAGGACATTCTACTAACGCACCGGCTCCAACCCTCGACCTCGGCACAACGGACATCTACCATTCTACTGGCTCCTCCCCACAACCGCGGAAAGTATCTGGACTACCCTCTCTCTCCAACCCCGACCCGGCTACACTGACAATCCAGGTGTGCCTCCACTGCTGCAGGTGCGCATTTTCTACTTTCCCACCTCAGTACCGGGGGTCCGCCTTGTTCGTGGTGAGCGCAAGCATTACAATTAGAGAGGGTTGGGGTTCCTTACAATGCATCTGATCTCAGAGGTACTATTAGAGAGGGTTGGGGTTCCTCAGAATTTCACAATATAATTATAAGTTTCCTTAACCAAAAGAAGGCTTAAAACCACTGGTCAATACCACCTATACCACCTGTGTTGTGATTTACAGAACCCGCTTTGTTTGGTGTGTCTCATTTTTGTACAATTAGTACAGATATGCAAGTGAAGTGAGCATTTATTCTCTGCCAATAAATGTGTATAGGTTTACGTAACATGCGGGCTTCCTCTGGACTGTTCTGTTTTTCAAACACACTGATATGAATAGCATTATGGGGAGATCAATATTGTAGACATGCTTTCCCTTAGCAACAAGATGCAATAGTAATAGATTATTATGTAATGAGAGAACAAAAAGATGGAACCGGGCGCTTCTAACTATGAAATAACTGTAGTGAATTAGTGGTAAAAAATAACCAATAACAGTGAACCTATAAACCAAATAAGTATATATATATAAATATAGTGAATAAATAACCTTCACCAAAAAACGTGATCAGTAAAATATTAAATGTGAAATACAATACAAATGAATACAGCAGCTCTACACCCTTTAAAGGACTGTCCAGGTCCAATGTAGTCTTGCGTTGTCTTACAGGTAGGAGGAGCGCTGTGGTTCTCGAGATAATTTGTGAAAAATAGAAAAAATAGTATAATAGTTCGGATGGTATTAATAAGTGAAATATAAAATAGTCTCTGTGTTAGTGTCACTCACAAATTGATTCAGATATATCAGACGTATCAGAGATCCATCTCTCTCTGATGGGAGCCCTTTATTGGAAGCCCTGTGGTGATGGAAGCCTTATAACTGTTGGTCTGGTAAGCTTGACGTGTGATGGAATCGTAAAGTACTCAGTATACCTCCCAAGGAATGTGGAGAAAGAAAGGAGAGAGCGCACAATAGTGTGGTATGATAAGGGTATATATTGCACAAAAATAGCATATAGGTAATGCACTCACATTTTGGCATTAGAGACAATTAGTTGGAGAGAACTGCTGGTGACTCGTGGAGGACGCCAGTGTATTCAGTCACTGGAAAGCTTCCGCATCTGCCTACGTCACGTCCTGTGACGGTGTCACGCCTGTATGCCCGCAGACCTGGCAAGACCCCAGTACTGAGGTGGGAAAGGTATTACACCACACACCCTCAGCAGTGGGAGCAAGCCCGGAGTGTGGTATAGCGTTGCTGGGCCTGTTGAAAGAGTAGTTAGTGATACTTGCAACGTCTTTAGTAGTATGCGTAGGGATAGTCGTGTCCGTCTGCCAATGTCCAAGGGATCCAGAGGGTAGAGTCGTCGGCGTACAAAGCCAAGTCCAAGGGTTCCAGAGAGCAGCGTGGTCGAGAGCGTAGCAAGGTTCAAAGGGATACACAGAGCAGAATAGTCCAGAGTAAGCAGGGTCAAAGCCAGGGAAATCCAAAGGAGAAACACAGGAGCAGGATACAGCAGGGACACAGAGGGAGCACAGCATAGGTCAGCACACAGGGAAACAGGAACTATGCAGAGCGAGGAAGATGTGGACAGACAGGGATTATCATACTGCTCCCTTGTAGCTATTAATTCAAGCTCCCACATTTTATCTGTCAGGCTTCTTGCATTAGCAAGCATGCATTTAAGTTTTTTTTCAGCCTGTACTATTATCTTATCTGCTCCTTCCTTTCTGCTCCCACTTGGTTTAGTCTTTAGAAGTTTTCTAAATTACTTTTACAATGTCAGTTTTATGCCTAAATGTTCAAATCTGTGAACTTGTTACCGTATGTTATGCACAGTGGATTTCATAAAAGACCCAGGACCATAAATTGAATGAATTCACACGATTTCCATTATTTTGGGGATATACAGTCAGTGCCTTAATTCCATTTTCTTCTGTAATAATGCTCTTTGACACTATTTTCCACTGCCATCTACTCCCTGACAAAGAGCTGCAGGAGAGGTATACAGTAATTACCTGGCCAATGGCAAATATGCAATTCTGCATCACCACTATAATATTTTTTAGCAGTTGTTACAATCATCCTAATTGACAGAGCGGTAAGACCACTATCCAAAAATTGCATTATCAATTAGATCTTTTCCCTCCTTATTTCTCAGACTGTATATAATGGGATTCAACAAGGGGGTCACCACACAGTAGAATATAGACACAACTTTGTCAATGTCAAATGAGTACTTAGACTGTGGCCAGACATATATAAATATAATCATCCCCTAGATAGAATATGCCGACCACTGTGAGGTTACACACACATGTGGAGAAGGCTTTCCGACAGCCTGTGAGCGAGGAGATCCACAAAATGGTTATAATGATGCAAACATAGGACACCATAGTGAGAAGAAAGGTTGCTGGTAAGATGACACACGTGGACATGTAATATATGGCATCAACTACATGGGTAGAGGACCAAGACAGTTTTAACACTGCAGCCACATTGCAGAGTTAGTGGTCAATAGAGTTAGGACCACAAAACGTCAACTGAGATGTAGAATAAGTGGTGAGTATACACCATAGAAACCCAGCAGAGCATGGCCAGCATGTGACACGTCCTGTTGGTCATTATACGTAGCTGTGTAAAGTAATGGCTTACAAATGGCAAGGGAATGATCGTAATCCATGTCAGCCAGGAGGAAACGCTCAGTGGAATCCAACGAAAAGGAGAAGTACATTTGAGCCATGTAGCTGAAGAAAGAGATTGCCGTTGGCTTGGTCATGAGGTTCCTGAGCATCTTGGGAACACTGACGGAGGTGTATCACATTTCCATAAAGGTGGAGTTTCACAGGAGCAAATACTGTACATGGGCTCGTGAAGGTATCAGTCCAGGCTGATAATGGGTGAGGATAGTGATATTGCCCATCAGGGTCACTGTGTAGAATAAGGAGAACAAGATAGAAGGGACCAGGTGAAAATTCTGAAAGTTGGGAAAATTCAGGAGGGTCAATTCTGTGACGAGTTCTATTCTCCCTCAGGGTCTTCCCAGTCTGTAATAATACTGAAAATGTCTTCATTTAATTACATATACATTAATAAATTATCCATGTATTAAAAAATCCATCATCCAACTAAAATTAAATGTATAAATGTAAAACTATTGGACATTGTGCTATGTTCTGCCCATTGTAATATATTATACAGGACATGCATTACATTGAATCCCGTGTCCCTGCTCCATAGAGCTTACAATCTGATTTTAGGTGCCTGAGGCACAAGAAGATTATTTGAACTGCAGTGATCCTTGTCCATAATATATTATAATATTATGTGACAATATTACAACAACTGGCATATATTACATTTACAGTGTACATCTACGTCGCACCAAAGGCGGACAGCCTTTGGGGCAGGCGAAGGGCAGGCAAAGGGTGTGAGCTATTTGCTGATGTTAAAACTTCTCTATTTCAATCTGAAACTCACCAGCCCTTTGTTTTATCCCTTTTTCCAACTCTATCTGTCCATGAAATGTCTGTGAATTGACTGTATAACTCTGTTCATTGAATGTAACCATGTATTGTTATAACTCTGTGTCCAGGACACACTTGAAAACGAGAGGTAACTCTCAATGTATTACTTCCTGGTAAAACATTTTTATAAATAATATATCTACTGATAATTATAAATACTATGTCTCTGCTACAAGCCTACTAACGTTTTTTTTTAAAGCCACCAATTTTATATGAAAAGGATTGCTAAAGTCCTGAAAGGATTCAACAGAAGGGTCACCCCCTGCTTTCCTCTTACAAAGTTCAGTCACTTATGAATATTGCTAGGATCCATTTTAAAGCTCAGCTTTCAAATTATTGCTACTTTATCTTAGATTAGTCCAGTTCAGGAGTGGCCAACTCCAGTCCTCAAGGGCCACCGGCGGCAGGTCAGGTCATTGACTGAGCCTCTAATTGAGCCCCACACATGGCTGAGAAAGGTTCACTCCTTAAGTCAGGAGGCTACAAGGCCCCAAATTCCGGGGAAATATGTAGGGTAAAGGTTAGTTAGCTTGCGAAGCATGTATTTGAGCTCGAGGAAGGTTTTTTGTATTATTCACTACAGTGCGAGGGGAGGAGAAAGTTAATTTTGAATTCTCTCTCTCTCTTCTATGTAACTTGGTACTAAATAAACTCACTATGATTTTCTGAACCCTTAGACTTATTAATATTATTTGTACGCTTTCACACACTCACTGGATAGTTGAACTTCTAGGCTCTAGGGCGTTCATCCAGCAGCAGAAACAGTAGTGATATAGTCCAAAGATGGGAAAACAGACGCGTTTCGGGTGTTCCTACTCTTTGACAAAGGGCAGGAACGCTCGAAACGCATCAGAGTAGATTCTATACCCACTCACCTTGATGTTCCCCATTTCATTCCCTAATAATTAGGTCTTTAATTAAATTCCTTGATGTTCTGTACTGCATTTTTTCCTCAACACGCTGTGCACCGTTTTTCCATCTTTGGACTATATAATTTCTCCTCAATTGACTGTCACAAACCGGTATTAATGCTGATATACAGCAGCTGCAGCTTTTATTCTCACATTTCCCGCACGGCAGGATGCGTGCGGGAAACGTGGTGATGCTGCTTGTCGCGGCGTCACTGTGACGTCACTGTCACGTGAGGCGCCCGGCTTCCTCGGCTTCCCCGGCTTCCCCGACACCCCTATTGTGTAAAGTGAGGTAAGCGGGGGTGCGAGGAAGCAGAGGGGCAGAGCAGGAGCCGGGTTCGGGGTCGGGAAGGGGGTTAGAAATGCGCGGGGGTGGAGGGGGTGCGCGGAGGAACACGCGCCAGCTGGAGTAGATCCCGGCCTGCCGCCGGCAAATGTAAGAATAAAAGCTGCCGCTACTGTACATGAATTTACTTGCTGCTGAAAAGTGCTACGGAATGGACGGAACTAGCCAATAGGTACACTTGTTTCTCTCTTTGTATCTCTCGTGTATCTCCTTGGGGAAAACAGTCTACAGAAGCTTACAAGCAAGTGAGCTCCTCATTTCAAGGACCCATAAAGATGTTCAATTTAATATTTGCACAGATCATCTTACCATTAAAACACGGTGTTCAGAGATTTATTTGTATATATTAATATCCACGTAAAGTACAATTAGTGATACATTTTCTATAACATGCTCATCATCTATCAAATAAGTAATTGATCTTCAGACTGTGGTAATTAGCCGAAGGTACCGAGCTTCAACCAATGGGAGACACGCAGCGCTCCTTGGCTTTAACACATGAGCATATGCAGTCCAAGTTTTAAAAGGGGGATGGAATATGAGAGAGAGAAAAAAAGAGGGGCCGGGGGAGAGAGAAAGGGGTAGAGAGGAGTGCGTGATTGTGTTAACAGTAAGAGAATGCGTTTGACACCACATCATGAAACAATCAGGATGCAATGGGGTTAGATGCGTATTCACTACAAAATACTCTGACATTTTAAGCATCAATAAATAGTAAGAATTCTGTTTTCCTTTCTTTTTCTTAGAAGTCATGTAATAAACATTTAGAGCCTCATTCAGAAAGCCTCGATAAGGCCCTTATCGAACACTTATCGACCAAAATGGCTACTCGTATTCAGAAAGCCTCGATAAGTGCTCGATAACAGCCTGTATCGATGCAAAATTTTATCACCAACAGAAATTCGCCAATTGAGCGGTGATCAGCCGCTTATCGACCATTTTCTGAAGGATCATAAACTCGCGCGATTCAGATACCCGCGAGTCGGCTGTCGCGGCCTATCGCAGCCCATCGCAGCCCTAAAAGGCGTTCTTCTCCCCAAATCCAATTCACCTCAAATTTTAGGTAAATTGGTGGGGAGATGGCCTTGATGAGCTGCGATGTGTCGGGACATACAAAAAATCAGGCCCTTTTCCTGCCTCGGATTGATGCCGGGGGTCTCCGAAGCTGATAGCAATTAATAGCAGCTTAACCGCTAAGGTAATGAAGGGGTTAAACAACCGTGCCAGGCTTTCTGTAAAGACATACATTACAATACAATACTGTGGCTAGTGAGGGTGGGTGAAGGGGGAATTTGGCCCTTAGTGGCTGTTTAGGCCTTGCGGGGGGGTTGCGGGGGGTTGCGGGAGGAATTAACCCCTTCACTACCTTAGCGGTTAATATCGCTAAGCAATAAAGGGGTTAACCCAACCGATACCCACCCGCAAGGTCTAGACACCCTCCTTAAGGCTAATACCCCCTTCACCCATCCATGAAGCCTAAGCACCCACCCCTGACTGACTATACCCACCCTATAGCCATTGAGTAGTATAGTGGTACATCATACCCATATAATAATAATATGGGCATGATAAGCCTCTATAGCACTCAATGGGCACCCTAATTACAATACATCAATACACTAGACACACAATAATAAAACCTAACTAAACTCCAAAAAAATACACTTCACTAAATATAAACAGTAGCCAGCTAATCCAATCAATACAAGCAATAACAACATCAACATTGAATTAATTAAACCATTAACCAATCAAACCAATTAATTCCTAAATCAACTCAACATGAATAGTAACACTAACCAATCCAAGCAATTAATTACTACAACATTAATGAATTTAAACAGTAAAATACAAAGAAAGAAATTCTAACAATATCTGAACTAACCATAAAACGCATAAGCTAACATAATATAACATTAACTACAAATGAACACAAATCGCAAACCTTTTAGTAGCATTAAGCATGAACAAACAAACAATCACATCCACATAATACAATGAAATGAAAAAAAAACTACAGCAATACCAAGCGAGAAATGCACCCCAAATATTGGCATAATAATGTATTAATCTGTACCCTAAAGAGGTACAGATTAATATATTATCAGTCAATGTGCCTCCCCAAAAAATCAAAACACACATCCAATGAATAAACCTGTAAAAAGAGACATTTACAAACATTGAATATATTACTTACCAATAGAAGCGGTGGCCCTACGACTCCCGGGGTAACAGGAAGCTCACGCACCTTGAAGCCCTCCAACAGCATCCGATGCCATCTGCCACGAAGATCCGGATCAGGTACCCAAATCTTCTTTTTTCTAGTTGGGTTCCTGAGGGACTTGTCTGTGCAAGAAGGTGACACACCCCTCTCACAACCCGAGACGCAGGCAATCGACCAAGGTGGTCCCTATACCGGCACCTTCCATCTAATAATTTTATTGACCTTCTTCATACAAACTATATACATGAATAAACCAGTGTGGGTACAAGTCATAACCTACTTACAGTGAACACGAACGAATCCTAGCAACCATCCCGGACTTCTAGTCACCCCAACCCCTTGTGCTCTGTGTGATCTTCAGCTCTGCGGCAGAGTCCAGTGCGGTCAACCCTCCCCCCGCTCCGATGCCCAATCCCCTCAAGGCTCCCTCCCTCTTAAACAAGTTATATTTTGCTTTGGCTGAACTTCAAACCTATTTCCTTCTAGGCCACAGTCCCTTAATAACCTCTCCCCTCCGCATGATTCCCTTGTTTATTATGGCCGCCGGAGGAGGTGAGAGGATGAGGAGGGTGGGAGAGGATGAGGAGGGGTGGGTGAGAGAATGAGGAGGTAGTGAGAGGAGGATGAGGATGGGGAGAAGCGAGATGATGAGGAGGGGGAGTGAGAGCAGGAGGAGGGGGGAGTGAGAGGATGAGGAGGGGGAGAAGCAAGATGATGAGGATGGAGGAGTGAGAGGACACGGAGGGGGAGTAAGAGGATGAGGAGAGGGATTTAGAGGATGAGGAGGGGGTGAGTTTTAGGATGAGGTGAGGGAGTGAAAGGATGAGGAGGGGTGTAGTGAGGATGAGGGAGGGTGTAGTGAGAGGATAAGGATGAGGAGTGGTGGGAGTGAGAGCATGAGGAGCAGTGTAGTGAGAGGATGAGGAGGGGGGAGTGAGATGATGAGGAGGCATGGCAAGATGGTGAGGAGGGGGGAGATGGTGAGGAGGGGCAGAGGCGGAGTAGGGGTTGAGAGGCTGGGCAGGAAGCAGAGAGGATGAGGAGGGGGAGAGGTGGGGGAGAGGAGGGGGGAAGAGGGGGGAGACGATGAGGAGAGGATTAGGAGGGGAAGAGGATGAGGAGGGTGGAGGTAGGATAAAGAGGGGGGAGTGAGAGGATGAAAAGGGAGAGAAAGGATAATGAGGGGGAGAGTATGAGGAGGAAGGGGAGAGGATGAGGAGGGGGAGAGAGGATGAGGAGTGGGGAGTGAGAGGATAAGAAGGGGGAAGATGAGGGGGAGATAGGATGGGGAGAGATGATGTGGTAGGAGAGAGGATAAGGAGGGGAGGAAAGCGGATGAGGAGGGGGATAGGAGAGAGAAAGAATGGGGAGGGGTGGGAGAGGGAATGGGGGAGGGTTGGGAGAGAGAGAATGGGGATAAAACAAAAAATATATACTTCATAAAACTCATATGGGTTTTGTTGAGATATGGGTCTCTCTCTGCCCACTTGGTTTGGACATGCGAGAAGGACTTACAGAAGAGCAAAACCTAGATCCAATCGGATAAGGCTCTTTCTGCACGCTTTTGCACAACTCACAGCTACTAGAATATCCCTGTGTCTATCCAAGAGGAGGTTTTAGTGTATTGACAAAAAACATCCCAAAAATAAATTGTAATTAAGGCTGCGAGGTGTCACTGTATATAGAATATACATCCAGTAGCACTCTCATTGTAAAAGACTCTTATCTCTATCCCCCCACAAATAAGCAGGGGGACCCATTCAATACCCATAATGCGTATGTCTGAAGCATTAAAGCAAAGTGCAGTGCTGTACCAAAGTAGTAGTTTAGTTTAGACTACCCTTGAATGGAGTTGAACACTTCCCCAGTGCTGGAATTAGGACATAAAGGGTCCATCCATTACATAGAGTAATTGTGTTTAGACGCATGGCTCTATTTTTTGGAGCAGAGCCGCAGCATATATACTGTAAGAACAGTTTCTTACTTCTGACGCGGTATGTTAGACTTATGGCACTTCAGATATGGAGGATTTTCTGGGGGCAAATAAAAAGTAAAAAAAAAAAAAAGTATCAGAGAAATGCAAGTTGTGATACATCTCAAAAGAATCTGTGCACCATGTAACTCCCCCAACTCCTCCTACTGACTCTCATCAAGGTGCATGCTGGGACAGATGCACAATGTGATACATCTCCTTATAATCTGTGCACCATGTAACTCCTCCCCAACTCCTCCTACTGACTCTCCCCAAGGTGCATGCTGGGGCAGAGACGCAGACTGTGATACATCTCATTATAATCTGTGCACCATGTAACTCCCCCCCCAACTCCTCCTACTGACTCTCCCCAAGGTGCATGCTGGGGCAGAGATGCAGACTGTGATACATCTCATTATAATCTGTGCACCATGTAACTCCCCCCCAAACTCCTCCTACTGACTCTCCCCAAGGTGCATGCTGGGGCAGAGACGCAGACTGTGATACATCTCATTATAATCTGTGCACCATGTACTGTAACTCCCCCCCCCAACTCCTCCTACTGACTCTCCCCAATGTGCATTTTGGGACAGAGACGCAGACTGTGATACATCTCATTATAATCTGTGTACCATGTAACTCCCCCCCAACTCCTCCTACTGACTCTCCCCAAGGTGCATGCTGGGACAGAGACGCAGACTGTGATACATCTCATTATAATCTGTGCACCATGTAACTCCCCCCCAACTCCTCCTACTGACTATCCCCAAGGTTCAAGCTGGGACAGATGCAGAATGTGATACATCTCCTTATAATCTGTGCACCATGTAACTCCCCCCCAACTCCTCCTACTGACTCTCCCCAAGGTTCAAGCTGGGACAGATGCAGAATGTGATACATCTCCTTATAATCTGTGCACCATGTAACTCCCCCCCAACTCCTCCTACTGACTCTCCCCAAGGTGCAAGCTGGGACAGATGCAGAATGTGATACATCTCCTTATAATCTGTGCACCATGTAACTCCCCTCCAACTCCTCCTACTGACTCTCCCCAAGGTGCAAGCTGGGACAGACTCAGAATGTAATACATCTCATTATAATCTGTGCACCATGTAACTTCTCCCCAACTCCTCCTACTGACTCTCCCCAATGTACAAGCTGAGGAAGATGGGGCACAATTTGGAGCAAAAGGCTTAGATACAGCAAATAAAGTAAGTGCAGGGTTTTGCTCCAAAATTGCCTTGATACATAGACCCCAGAAAGAGAGCTTCAAATGTGTTTAAAAAGGAGAAATACTGAGCCTGGCCTTAGTAGGAGCTGACAAATGACTGATTGTATCCGTGCAGGTGGTGTTATTTATTCTGTTTGACATACACAGTAACTTCTCAGCATTTTACATGTGACATACATAAGGGGATGATACTTTATCTTGCCATGAAGTCAATGCATTTGAACCCAGTGATACAGTATGTTGATCCCACTGCTGTCAGTGGCACTGTCCATATGTGTACTTGTGTCACCCAATGTACGTAATACAATGTATCACAGCAGCTGTGATTTTTATGACTGCTACTCTAGTTAACCACTTCTCAACCCCTTGAAATTAAATGTCAAAGTAACTGATTTCTCTATTATGACATCACGAGACAGCATCATTGAGCCTCCTAGGAGATGCCAGCAGCAGTGTTCTGTAATGACATCATGGAATCGCCTTAGAGACTGAGATAAATACACAAATGTAAACTTGTTTGTGCGTGACTTGAATTAGTTCCCGAAGGAAACCGGTAGTTTCGTGGACATCTCAGAGATAGGAAAAGTGTGGCGCTGTACAGAGAGACTAATTATCTCCACCTTAACTCTGTATCATGGCAGGTAGGAAGCAACATGTCCTTTAAATACTGTACCAAAAAAGAAATGGATAATATCTATATTTTTGAATTGTTTACTTGCACAATGTTTTATGGGGTACAGAACAGATAATATGACTCCTATTAATGGATGGGAGAAAGAAGACGGATGGGGGGGGGGGGTTAGACAACACACAAGGGGTTAGGTACGTGGCCTTGATCGAATAATATTTTTTTTATAAATGTCAAAACTGATTTCTTATAGATACATACACACATATTTGTTTTATTGAATTTACTTTTATATCTGGCTTGTAATTCAAAATCTTAAATGATTTGAACAGTAATGTATAGAAAAGAACACATGTACTGTATACATAAATGTCAAAGTGGCAAACGTCTATGGGATCTATGGGATAGTAAAAAAAGACACAGGGACCTTAGTGTGTACAGTAGGATTAGTTATGTATAAGGCATGCTTTTTCCTTGCCCTAAGTTTAGGTCAATAACTATTGGACCAATTCTACACCCTGGGGTGTAATGTTCGACTACTTTCAGCCATATCCTTAAATTATTGTCTACAGCAGTGTTTTTCAACCAAGGTTCCTAGGAACCCTAGGATTCCCCAGGCATCCCTAAAGAGTTCGCTGTAATTTCAGGTCATTTTAAAATTGTACTTTAATACAGAAGAATTTACAGTACAATGCATCAGATCTTAGAAGCGCTATTAGAGAGGGTTGGGGTTCCTCACACTTCATCTGATCTCAGACACGCTATTAGATAGGGTTGGGATATATTACAATGCATCTCATCTTAGACTCGCTGTTAGAGAGGGTTGGGGTCCCACAGAATTTCACATTGGGTTCCTTAACCAAAAAAGGTTGGAAACCACTACTCTACAGTTATACAAAGGCCCCCAAAAAAACAAAGCCACAAAACGAGGGCATAATCTGCAACTTGATTTACAGATATAGCTGACCTGAGTGCTCCTCCAGATACCTCAATATACCAGACATGTCTCAGAATACCACACCATAATATTACCACAAACTACCACAGTAGGAACAGGCAATTTTTATTTTTTTATTTTTAAAGATCCAGTTCCGAAAGCTATGGTACATCTACAATTGTCATTGTGTTCAGAGGTGGACATGAAAGCAGGTGATGGACTGCACAAGTTATATATGTCAGTTGCCACTTGGTGTCGAAAACTACCTAGAAATAGTTTTCTGTCTGTGTTACATCCCAGCACATCATTAATGTGTATATATATATATATATGCTGTGAGTGGGTTTACTGGCTTTGCATCTCCCAAGCCCCTGCTTAAAAGCTGTGTCTAAAGCAGCATGCATTGGCTATGGGTTGCTCATGTAATGTGAGCTTGAGATAAAAGGTGGCACTTTGTGCTTATTTGCATGTCATTTCCCACAATCCCTTGCTGCAGTGGAAGTGCTGTGTGCTGGGTGATAAGGGTGAAAGACAGGGTTGCAGACCTGTCTAAGACATGCAAATAAATATACAGGAATATT
This sequence comes from Ascaphus truei, assembly GCF_040206685.1. Classification (NCBI taxonomy): domain Eukaryota; kingdom Metazoa; phylum Chordata; class Amphibia; order Anura; family Ascaphidae; genus Ascaphus; species Ascaphus truei. Next base: position 24,470,083 of record NC_134493.1, on the reverse strand, counting down.
TACAGTTGCTTTATGCTTTACTGTGGATGGAGCTTGCTTAAAAATGTATTTAAAATATTGAAGCTTCTGACCACTATTGATCAGAGTAGCGGTCTGTAACATTGATAATCAAATAAATGTGTTTCCCAGCAAGCCCTTTTCCCTGTTAGTGCTTGCTATTCATAACAAAACAAAGACCCCCAAAAACTTTATTCAAAACCAGAACCAAAACTCCAAATATTTTAAAGGCAAAATAAAAATACCAAGCCAAGTGAGCATCTCTATGTATTTCATATGTATTTGATATCAAGAATATATTTTCACAGGTCTGTTAAAGCAGTCCTAACCACCCAAAGTCAGGCTTATATGATATCCCAGCTTCAGCGCAGGTGGCTCAATCAGTCCCTGCTTCAGCACAGTTGGCTCAATCAGTCCCTGCTTCAGCACAAGTGACTCAATCAGAGGCTGATTGAGTGATTGTGCCACCTGTGCTAAAGCTGGAATATCCTGAAAAGTTAACCTGTTGGGGGGGCTTGAAAACTGGAGTTGAGTCCCCGTGTGTTAAAGAAATGTGCCTTGATTGTGCTTTTCACGCCCTTCACTTTTACCCTTCTTCCTTACAGACCAGTTTTTAAATGCCTCTGCTGTGAACCCTCCACCGACCTGCAGTGCTCCTGCAGTTACCACTGCTTACCCTTCATGGAGCAACAGCTCCCACCCAGTAGGGAGGAATACTGAAGTCTACAGACATGGGGCCCAAGGCATGATTTTGCAACAAGGGTCTGCAGGAACACCAATGTATCTACAGCATATCCCACAGGCAACACACGCTTACCCTCGTGTATCGGACATGAACAGAGGATTCTACCACACTGCTACAGGAGGATACTCAGGATTTGCAGGACAGGTTAGGGGAGAAGCCACAACGCAGCCTGTTACTTTCCGTCCCAACAAACAGTTGGAAAGACGTGCTACAATAGGGCCTTGTATAATGACCACCCAGTATGCACAACTTCAGCAGCCACCATTCATACCCCTTAGAGGAATGCAGACCTTACAAGGTGAGATATGGAGAATCTTTACTAATCATTGTTCAAAATCTTCTCCTTGACTGATACCATTACCTGTTATAAAGATCTTTAATTACGGTCATTCGCCACTGTAGTGTTACAAAGATATAGAACTCTACAGTATGTAGTCCTCACCAATACTGAAGGGATTAAGCATGTGTTTGCTTTTCTTTCTTTGTGTTATTATGTACAATGTGTTGGTATTTATGATAATTGATTATTTCTCCTTTTTGATTTTGTTACAGTGTGTCAGACCTCGCTTGGAGCCCAACATATTTCCCAGGCCAGTTTAATTACACAAGGAGCAGTTCAGCTTGCTGCTAATGAAAAAAGTGAACCACCTCTAATGTACCCAACGCAACCAGCTCGGAAGCTGAGCCACCTCCCAAAGTTACATATTGAAGTGCAAAGCAACAAAGAGTTTATATGTGCCAGTGTGGAAAAGGGGTGGGTTAAAAGATATGGAGAAGAGATCTTCAGCGGTGAAGGCCCCCTCACATATGGCTCAGAAGATTCGTAATAACGTGCTGAGTTCAGTGAAGACTAAGTGTCCGTTGAAGTCTGAGGGGGTACCAAAGTGCTCCAAGGTGGAAACAAAGAAGAAAAAGATCCTTTCTTCAGCTGCAAAGGATCAAGTCCCTCAAACTGCACTGCAAAAGAAGGTAAAACCAATGTCAAAGCCAGTAAATCATTCTTCTGCTCCTATACCAGGGAAGTCACCCCATGGCCCACAATCTGGTGACGAGGCTGTTCTGTTAAAAAAGATGAAACATGTGTGTCTCTCAGGTGCCCACATTTCCAATAAGGTATCTGAAAAGATGCAGCAAAGCCGTGAAGGTTCAATGGATGCAAAGACACCTGCTGTTACTCATATTAATCCTAAACTGAAGAAAACTCAGGAGATCGGGATCAAACGTAAAAATGCAAAGACTCCTGCAGTTACTCATAGTCCTGAGCGCAAGACACCTCAGCAGATGGGGATCAAACGTAAACAGAACAGCAATAGCAAGCAGGTAGTGAAGACCAGCTTTTTCAGTTTTAATCAAGCGCTGGCTTGTGGTACTGATAATAACCCCAAAGCTCTCAAAAGAAAAAGTGCTAATCAGCCTGGGATGAATTCAGAAGTCCTTGGGAAGGGCAAGAAGTCATTGGAACCTTCTAAACAAGGAAAGTTGAAACCCCATCCCAGCAACCTAAGCCTCCTAATGATTAACGCTGTTCAATTATTTCACCCATTGGGTAAAAAAGCAGGTCCCACAGGTCCAGGGGCACCCGCAGGATCCATTACACTTAGAAATAAGCTTGGACCAATGCAAGGAAGCCAAAGCCAGACTTCTGCTTCTCATGTTCAGTGGCCTCCTACTGAAGGGATTAAAATGTGGATGGTCAAAAAACAGAGCAGTATTTCTGGAATTGAAGGAGTCGGTATTAATGCCAGGCCTAGGCTATTTAAAATACACGAGTACACAAGACCTGACATTAAAACCAGTGAAATCAAACAACGTGGGAAAAACAAAGCTTCAGATATAGAGAATCTCAAACACTTCCCAGTGATATCCATGGAACAGGAAGCTGCAGTAAGATGCATTTAAAAGGTCAGCCAAACCACTATCCGCATTCCAGCTCCTGGCATTAAAACCAGTGTAATCAGACAACGTGGGGGAAACAAAGCTACAGTTATAGAGAATACCAAACACTTCCCAGTGATATCCATAGAACAGGAAGCTGCAGTAAGATGCATTGAAAAGTTCAGCCAAACCACTATCCCCATTCCAGCTCCTGGCATTAAAACCAGTGAAACCAAACAAAGTTGGGAAAACAAAGCTTCAGTTATAGAGAATCCCAAACACTTCCCAGTGATATCCATAAAACGGAAAGCTGCAGTGACATGCATTAAAAAGGTCAGCCAAACCACTATCCCCATTCCAGCTCCTTTCAACCAGCAGCACCAGCTTTCTAACCTGCAGCTTTCTATCAATGTACCCAGTAGAGTGGACAACTCCACTCAATCCTTCTGTCAACAGCCTCTCCAAGAGCTTGAGGTCTCCATACCTATTCCACCTGGACAGAGAGAGGAGAAGGAGGCTATGAAATGGAAAGCACAACTGGAGAGGGAGTAAGCCTGTCAACATACCTCCAAGGGGAGGCTACAGTGCTTTGTTCAGAGGCAGAAGGATCATAACATCTCTAAACGTTACGGATACCCACCATCCAGAATTCATTCCCCCATGAGATACTTAAGCCCTAAAAAAACAAAAAACAAACCCTGACTAATCTGTAACTGGTGCCAAGCTCTATGAATATCTGTAAATAAGATTTATATTTATAAGTCAGTTTGTAACATATTTAACTAAGAATATATTTAAAACTCTTCAATAAAATGTATCTATTTTTATTTGAACTCTTTATTTACTAAATAAATTATTTACAAATGTCAAGGGTTATTGAAATTCTGCAAATTAACTTTAGATTACCCTCTTGATGATACGAGAGAGAGAGAGAGAGAGAGAGAGAGAGAGAGAGAGAGAGAGAGAGAGAGAGAGAGAGAGAGAGAGAGAGAGAGAGGTAAGGTAAGTCAGACCCCACTTATGAAATAGAAACAAATAAATATTTAACTATATACTTTGTTATGTTGGATGTATGTACTGTATGTCTTTATTTATATAGCGCCATTTATGTAGATAGCGCTTCACTGCAGTAATAAACGTGACCATCATATAAATAATACAAATAACAGATCATGGGAATAAGTGCTTCAGACATAAAAGTAACATTTAGGAAAAGGAGTCCCTGCTCCGAAGAGCTTACAATCTAATTGGTAGGTGGAACATACAGAGACAGTAGGAGGGCGTTCTGGTAAGTGCGTCTGCAAGGGGCCAAGCTTTATGTATGCGGTCTATAGTATCAGCCACGGAGCTACTCACATGCTTCTTTAAGCAGATGTGTTATAATGTTGGTCTTAAAGGTGGATAGATAGGGTGCTAGTCGGGTATTGAGGGGAAGGGCATTCCAGAGGTGAGGGGCAGTCAGTGAGAAAGTTTTCAGGCGAGAGAGGGTTTTAGATACAAAAGGGGTAAATAGAAGACATCCTTGGGCGGATCGCAAGAGTCGGGATGGTGCATAGCGAGAAATTAGAGCTGAGCTGTAAGGAGGGGCAGAAGAGTGTAAAGCTTTAAAAGTGAGGAGGAGAATTGAGTGTGAGATACAGGATTTGATAGGAAGCCAGGAGAGGGATTTCAAGAGGGGAGATGCTGAGACTAGATTGTAGGGGAGACAGGTGAGAGGCAGTAAGGCCGGACAGCAGAAGGTTCCAGTAATCGAGATGGTAGAGAATGAGGGTCTGTGTCAGAGTTTTAGCTGTTGAGCAACAGTGGAAGGGCGTATCTTTGTAATATTGCGGAGGAAAAAAACGACAGGTTTAGCTACCTTTTGAATGTGAGAGGAGAATGTGAGAGAGTAGTCTGAGACCCCTAAGCAGCGTGCTTGGGCTATTGGATGTATAGTAGTACTTCCAACAGTAATGTGGAAGGAGGTAGTAGGGCCAGGTTTGGCATGAAATATAAGGAGACACAGAGCAGGTGAGCGCTAACTAGATATATAATACACAATGAGTAAATACAATATAAAACCTTGCAAAGTTGGTAAGACTTTTTGCAGGGGCTGCCTAAATACTAAAACTGACCCCCTGGTCAGAATACAATACAAGGACAAAAAAGGTGTATTAAAGGCGCCAAACGGTAAAGGATATATCACACCAAATGCAGGGCCAAGGTGAGGCTCCGGATAGATGGGTTGTGCTTGAAAGAAATAAAAACAAGAACACAAAACATAGCGTAATACTGTAAATAAATGGGACAAACAACATTCAAGACTAGAGACTAACAGCTGAGATCGAGGTGAAAATATTTAAAAAAAACATTTAATAAAACATATAATAAAATATATACTATAACAATGGACATAGAAAAAAATAATAAGAATACACAGAATAATAAAATAACCAAATGGTTAAAATCAATGGTTAGGACCAGCACACTGCGACACCAGGTGGACTGCCCACTCAGCGGACGGAAGATTTAAACAGGCGATGGATAATTTGGAGAGTATCCCCTCTCTGCTGCTCGCTCAGCTACTGCAGCGGAATGGATCTGCAGAGGAAGCGTTGCACACGCCAGCCGGCGTGTGTGTGTACTCTCTGTCTGCGTTCGCGGGATGGATGCCGTGCAGGTGGTAACGATTTCCCAGCAGTAGATTCGTCTGTAGTGGATACCAGCTGATTCGCCTCCGGATCGGCTCAAAAGAGAAGGGACAGGCCCGGCGCCACAGAGGAGGTCCTTAAAAGCCACCCTACGCGTTTCGAAAGCGTGCTGCTTTCTTCCTCAAATGGTGACCAAATGGCACCAAACATACGAAAAATCTTTAAAAAATATTGGCCAATTTTAAAAAAGGATAAAGAGTTGGAGGGCATATTGCCCGAACATCCTCAGATTGTATTTACTAGAGCTCCTAACATTGGACGGAAGTTGGCTCCAAGCTGTCCAACCTTACAGGCAACTCCACGTAATGAAGTCACATATAAAGGATATTTTCCGTGTAGTAGGTGTACTGCGTGCAAATTTAGTACTAAATCATCCAATTTTACATCTACTAACACTCTTAAAAATTATTCCATTAAACATCACATCATTTGTAAAAGTTCTTTTGCAGTTTATTTGCTCGAATGTCCCTGTGGTCTGCAATATGTGGGTATGACTACTAGATCTGTCCAAAGACGCCTATATGAACATATATATAACATAAAGAGAGGGTTAACTACGCACAACGTATCGCATCATTTTCTTCAAGTGCATGCACAAAATCCTGCAGGTTTAAAATGCAAGGCAATTGAAACCATCACTCCAAATTGGAGGAGGAAACGCTGTGAGCCAACTGGGGAGGAGGGAATCATATTGGATCTATGCACTCCGTACCCTATCCCCATTGGGCCTCAACGTTGACTTCGATTTGAAAGCGTTTTTGGTCATTTTATTTCCCATGAAGTTTATCCAAGTTGTTCCTTAATCTTTGTGTATAATCCTTTGGGTTGAGTTGGACCACATATAGAATTGATTATATATATGTTTAATGTGCAATACTGTGTATATGTATTATGTTTACTTATTCTATATATTCATTTGCTAAATAATTAATTATTCTATTTATAATATAGGTTATTCTTCACTATTAGTTTTATATTACACTATCCTGGGGGATGAGGGGCTGGGGAAGAGAGAAAGGGGTAGAGAGGAGTGCGTGATTGTGTTAACAGTAAGAGAATGCGTTTGACACCACATCATGGAACAATCAGGATGCAATGGGGTTAGATGCGTATTCACTACAAAATACTCTGACATTTTAAGCATCAATAAATAGTAAGAATTCTGTTTTCCTTTCTTTTTCTTAGAAGTCATGTAATAAACATTTAGAGCCTCATTCAGAAAGCCTCGATAAGGCCCTTATCGAGCACTTATCGACCAACTACTCGTATTCAGAAAGCCTCGATAAGTGCTCGATAATGGCCTGTATCGATGCAAAATTTTATCACCAACAGAAATTCGCCAATTGAGCGGTGATCAGCCGCTTATCGACCATTTTCTGAAGGATCATAAACTATCTCGATTCAGATACCCGCGAGTGGTGGGGAGATGGCCTTGATGAGCTGCGATGTGTCGGGACTTACAAAAAATCAGGCCCTTTTCCTGCCTCGGATTGATGCGGGGGGTCTCCGAAGCTGATAGACATTAATAGCAGCTCCGGACCCCCCCGGCATGCATCCGAGGCAGGAAAAATGCATGTACAACAACTTCATTACCTTAGCGGCTAACCGCTAAGGTAATGAAGGGGTTAAACAACTGTGCCAGGCTTTCTGTAAAGACATACATTACAATACAATACTGTGGCTAGCGAGGGTGGGTGAATGGGGAATTTGGCCCTTAGTGGCTGTTTAGGCCTTGCGGCGGGGTTGCGGGGGGGGGGGGGGGTTGCGGGGGTAATTAACCCCTTCACTACCGTAGCGGTTAATATCGCTAAGCAATAAAGGGGTTAACCCAACCGCTACCCACCCGCAAGGTCTAGACACCCATCCTTAAGGTTAATACCCCCTTCACCCATCCATGAAGCCTAAGCACCCACCCCTGACTGACTATACCCACCCTATAGCCATTGAGTAGTATAGTGGTACATCATACCTATATAATAATAATATGGGCATGATAAGCCCCTATAGCACTCAATGGGCACCCTAACTACAATACATTAATACACTAGACCCACAATAATAAAACCTAACTAAACTCCAAAAAAACACACTTCACTAAATATAAACAGTAGCCAGCTAATCCAATCAATACAAGCAATAACAACATCAACAATGAATTAATTAAACCATTAACCAATCAAACCAATTAATTCCTAAATCAACTTAACATGAATAGTAACACTAACCAATCCAAACAATTAATTACTACAACATTAATGAATTTAAACAGTAAAATACAAAGAAAGAAATTCTAACAATATCTGAACTAACCATAAAACGCATTAGCTAACATAATATGCAATAACAATACGAACCGACGCCTTTAAAGTCCAAAATAGGAACTATTGTGGAGTCCAAATGAGAGACAAAGTCCACTACAGGAGAGTCCAAACTTCAACTGCAGGCTTGTGCTGGCGTGTTACTATTCCACAGCGTGCCCTCTTGATACCAAGCTCTTTCCCATATTCATCTCCAGACCAGGAGCTCTGTGTGGGGGGAGGTCTGTGCTGGTTCTGTAGTAGATTTTCCTGTGGTACTGCAACGCCACAAGGTTCTGTTCTTCCTCGTTTCTCGCACAATTTACAAACAAAGAAGGCTCCTGTGTGCTTCCTGCACCACTTTATTTCTTCAAGTCTTCCATAATATAACATTAACTACAAATGAACACAAATCGCAAACCTTTTAGTAGCATTAAGCATGAACAAACAAACAATCACATCCACATAATACAATGAAATGAAAAAAAACCACAGCAATACCAAGCGAGAAATGCCCCCCAAATATTGGCATAATAATGTATTAATCTGTACCCTAAAGAGGTACAGATTAATATATTATCAGTCAATGTGCCTCCCCAAAAAATCAAAACACACATCCAATGAATAAACCTGTAAAAAGAGACATTTACAAACATTGAATATATTACTTACCAATAGAAGCGGTGGCCCTCCGACTCCCGGGGTAACAGGAAGCTCACGCACCTTGAAGCCCTCCAACAGCATCCGATGCCATCCGCCACGAAGATCCGGATCAGGTACCCAAATCTTCTTTTTTCTAGTTGGGTTCCCGAGTGTAAGGAATCCGCTCCGCGGTTTACTGGTTGCCTTACCTTGCAGACCGGTGCAGTCCTTGAGCACCTCTCCTGATGTTTGCTGCAGCCTGGATTCACTCACCAAAGCAATACACACTCCCTCTGGTATCTATTGCAGCTGTGCAGCCTATCACTGCAACCTAGACTTGCATTCACTCATTGGAGCAGTACCTTCACTCCCCCGCTGGGGATTGGCCCGCTGGCCTTTAAGTACTGCTTTCCCACAATGCTCCTTGCCGAGCATAGTCCTAACTGGATGTCACTACTGTTTTGCCACAAGCCCTCGCTTGTTCTCCTATGCTGATACCAGTTTCCGCCCTGCGTCCTTCAGCTTCCTTCAAGCCGCTTGTTCTCCTATGCTGATACCAGGTTCCGCCCTGCGTCCTTCAGCTTCCTTCAAGTCGCTTGTTCTCCTATGCTGATACCAGGTTCCGCCCTGCGTCCTTCAGCTTCCTTCAAGCCGCTTGTTCTCGTATGCTGATACCAGGTTCCGTCCTGCGTCCTTCAGCTCCCTTCAAGCTCGCTTGTTCTCCTGTGCTGAAGCGGATGTTTCGTCCCTGCGTCCTTCAGCCTCCTGGATTCCTGCCCTGACGCGGATGTTTCGTCCCTGCGTCCTTCAGCCTCCTGGATTCCTGCACTGACGCGGATGTTTCGTCCCTGCGTCCTTCAGCCTCCTGGATTCCTGCTCTGAAGCGGAGGTTTCCCTGTGTATCTCCAGCTTCCTGGTTCCTGGGCCTACTCTTTCCCTAATCTAGAGAGGCCGTGTCCTGGTTCCTGCGCTGTTACAGAGGATTCCCCAGTCGCTCAGGACTCTTGCGCTGTAGCACTGGCGCACCCGTGCAGCAAAGCGGTGTGCTACTCTGGTCTGCCTACCATCTCCTGTGACCAGTACCATGGGCCATGGTCGTCGCTCGCGCAGAGGCCAACCCCGCGCTCCTAAGCTGAAGCGGGGCTCTCCTGACTATCTGTTGCCGAACTCTTGCCTGAACAATGTTTATCCTGATGTCTCCTGTCCTGACCCTGGCTTGTACAATGACGACGCTGTCTTCTCCTTTCCTGATCCTGCTACGTATGACAACGAACTGCGCAATCCGGATCAGCCTGCGCGGTCTCAGGTCGGTGCTTTTACAACCCTACCTCAGCCTCGCGGTCCGACCCAGGTTTGTGGCGAGCACAACCGTGACACCGAGGGACTTGTCTGTGCAAGAAGGTGACACACCCCTCTCACAACCCGAAACGCAGGCAATCGACCAAGGTGGTCCCTATACCGGCACCTTCCATCTAATAATTTTATTGACCTTCTTCATACAAACTATATACATGAATAAACCAGTGTGGGTACAAGTCATAACCTATTTACAGTGAACACGAACGAATCCTAGCAACCATCCCGGACTTGTAGTCACCCCAACCCCTTGTGCTCTGTGTGATCTTCAGCTCTGCGGCAGAGTCCAGTGCGGTCAACCCTCCCCCCGCTCCGATGCCCAATCCCCTCAAGGCTCCCTCCCTCTTAAACAAGTTGTATTTTGCTTTGGCTGAACTTCAAACCTATTTCCTTCTAGGCCACAGTCCCTTAATAACCTCTCCCCTCCGCATGAGTCCCTTGTTTATTATGGCCGCCCACCCTGACTCCCTCCCCCCTCCCCTTTCCCCCCACCCAACCTCCACCATCATCCTTATCTCCGGTATGGGGTCTTTTCTTCTTCGCAGGACCTTTTCAGCTTTAGAGGTGTCCACATACCCAGTTCAGCGAAGGTACATAGCGACCGCACTCTCGTTATACTCCCCCCTATACATTGCGGCCGAGCATCTCCCCGTCGGCCCCCCATGGACATCTACTGCAGGTAAGTGGAGAGAGAGAGATTAATCATCTGGACCATAGAAAACATGGAGATCCACCCTAATTCTTGCCCTCATATCTAAGTCCCTAACCCCCCTGCACTTCTAAGACTATCCCTTTTTTCTCTACTTCCCTGTCCCTTCTCTAGACTACTCCTTCTTCCCTCGTCACCCCTTAGCTCCTCAGCGGGGCTGGAGTTTCAGCGCTTTTGCTTGGCCCTGCTTGGCTGAACTCCTCCCTCTCCTACCCTACCGAGGGGATGCTTCTATCCCTTCTCCCTCCTAGTCTACCCCCAGCCTTTCTCCCCCACCCTTTCTCCAGCGAGTAGATTAGCTTCCATGTGACCATCCACATCCCCCAGTCTTCTTAACCCCTGCTCCCTTTCCCCTGATCTCTGGCCTGATCTTCGACCCCAGATTCCCCGCTCCTCCTTCCCTCTCTTCATCTACTCTCTAGCGGCAAGGCCCACCTCTCCCCCCCACCTTATGAGTTGGATAATTATTAAATTTTAGGGCAGCCATGTCCCAGTCGGATCCTACGGTTCTCCACTGTTCTCCGCCAGAGGGCCTCCTGCTCCCGTCTGAGCCCCCGTCGGTGAGATAATGGAGTCCAGCTGGACTCAGTGCCCTCTTCTACCACCTGGGGTCTCTCCCAGCCGTACCCTCATCATGAGCTTACATGGCCGACATGCACCTTCGCGCCACCTGCGGTCCTCGTCACTCATCTCTCCTTCTGCTGCTACCAAGATGGCCGTGATGCATCTTCCCGCCACCAGGGGACTTCTTCTTTATCTCACTCCTCCAGGAAGAATCAAAATGGCCGTGATTCACCTTACCCTTCCACCAGAGGGACCAACTACACACCGCACAAATCGTATGAAACTCAGAGCCGGGGATGGCTCCTTTAAGTCCTAACTTGGGGATGATTGACACCGGAGAAACACTTAAGCACTGTGTTTTCTCCTCTGCAGCTCCACACGCTTTCATGACGCCTCCGGAGCTGGATCCTCGGCTGGGAGCTGCTGTTCAGGACCCGAGGAAGAGACAGGTAGGCCTATTTTTTTCAGAAACTCAGCTCTCCCCTCCACATGTTTCAGAGTGAACATTTTTTAACACCATTAATCCAAATGGGAACAGCTATCTATACCGGATCCCATTATCGCATAGGGCTTTGGTAATTGATGACAGGGCTCTCCTCTTTGACAGGGTTGCCGGGGCAAGGTCCTGAAACACCTGGAGTTTCACTCCCTCGAATTCCAGGGACTTAGCCACTCTGGCGATTTGACATATGTTTTCCTTTATTTTAAAGTAGTGTAGCCTTATGATTATGTCCCTCGGCGAGTCTCCATGTTGCGGTTTGGATCGCAACGCTTGGTGACATCTGTCAAATTGTAGCTCTATTTCAGTCTTGTCTGGTAGCATATGCAACAGCCAGTTGGAGGTAAATTCCTCTGGATCTGACACCGACTCCGGGACACCCCGCAGGTGGATATTGTTTCGCTTGTCGCAGTTTTCTGAGTCTTCCTGCCTGTCATCTATGTCCGCAATCATTTTATAGAGTTGGGCCGTGGATTTCTCATTTTTCTGGATGGCTCTAGTACAGTATTTGCATCCACTTTATTTTTCAGTGTGTTGGTTCTGTCACCTAAACTGTCAATATCTTTCCTGAGTTCCCAGAGCTCTTTCTGAAAAAAGGTCTTCATCTCCGAGCAGAACACTTTCATGTCCTTTCTTGTGACCCAGTCTTGGTCCGAAGCCTCCGCTCTACTCGCGGGTCTGCTTGTGGATCTTTCACTCTGAGTCGGAGCCCGCCATTTGCCTGCTTTCCTCCCCTACACTCACTCGTGTCAGCTCAACTTTCGGGAAATAAACTGTTACCATCGGGGTTCTCTTTCGAGATATCGTGCTCCTTGGCATCCTTGGGGGCCCCGGCGTCTGAATTTCTGGTTTTCACTGTTATTCTCCTGGTTTTTGTGCTGTAAGTACATACATTAATTGCCGGCAGGGACGGAGTGAAAGGATGAGGAGGGGGGAGTGAGAGGATGAGGAGGGGGAGTGCGAAGGGGAGAGGGGGGAGTGAGAGGATGAGGAGGGGGAGTGAGAGGATGAGGAGGGGGAGTGAGAGGATGAGGAGGGGGTGAGAGGATGAGGAGGGTGGGAGAGGATGAGGAGGGAGTGAGAGGAGGATGAGGATGGGGAGAAGCGAGATGATGAGGAGGGGAAGTGAGAGCAGGGGGAGGGGGGAGTGAGAGCATGAGGAGGGGGAGAAGCAAGATGATGAGGATGGAGGAGTGAGAGGAGACGGAGGGGGAGTAAGAGGATGAGGAGAGGGATTGAGAGGATGAGGAGGAGGTGAGTTTGAGGATGAGGTGGGGGAGTGAAAGGATGAGGAGGGGTGTAGTGAGGATGAGGGAGGGTGTAGTGAGAGGATAAGGATGAGGAGTGGTGGGAGTGAGAGCATGAGGAGCAGTGTAGTGAGAGGATGAGGAGGGGGGAGTGAGATGATGAGGAGGCATGGAAAGATGGTGAGGAGGGGGGAGATGGTGAGGAGGGGCAGAGGCGGAGAAGGGGTTGAGAGGCTGGGCAGGAAGCAGAGAGGATGAGGAGGGGGAGAGGAGGGGGGAAGAGGGGGGGAGACTATGAGGAGAGGGAGAGGGAGAGGATTAGGAGGGGAAGAGGATGAGGAGGGTGGAGGTAGGATAAACAGGGGGGAGTGAGAGGATGAAAAGGGAGAGAAAGGATAATGAGGGGGAGAGTATGAGGAGAAAGGGGAGAGGATGAGGAGGGGGAGAGAGGATGAGCAGTGGGGAGTGAGAGGATAAGAAGGGGGAAGATGAGGGGGAGATAGGATGGGGAGAGATGATGTGGTAGGAGAGAGGATAAGGAGGGGAGGAAAGCGGATGAGGAGGGGGATAGGAGAGAGAAAGAATGGGGAGGGGTGGGAGAGGGAATGGGGGAGGGGTGGGAGAGAGAGAATGGGGATATAACAAAAAATATATACTTCATAAAACTCATATGGGTTTTGTTGAGATATGGGTCTCTCTCGGCCCACTTGGTTTGGACATGCGAGAAGGACTTACTGTACAGAAGAGCAAAACCTAGAAATCCAATCGGATAAGGCTCTTTCTGCACGCTTTTGCACAACTCACAGCTACTAGAATTTCCTGTGTCTATCCGAGAGGAGGTTTTAGTGTACTGACAAAAAACATCCAAAAAATAAATTGTAATTAAGGCCGCGAGGTGTCACTGTATATAGAATATACATCCAGTAGCACTCTCATTGTAAAAGACTCTTATCTCTATCCCCCCACAAATAAGCAGGGGGACCCATTCAATACCCATAATGCGTATGTCTGAAGCATTAAAGCAAAGTGCAGTGCTGTACCAAAGTAGTAGTTTAGTTTAGACTGCCCTTGAATGGAGTTGAACACTTCCCCAGTGCTGGAATTAGGACATAAAGGGTCTATGCAGCAACATAGAGTAATTGTGTTTAGACGCATGGCTCTATATTTTGGAGCAGAGCCGCAGCATATATACTGTAAGAACAGTTTCTTACTTCTGACGCGGTATGTTAGACTTATGGCACTTCAGATATGGAGGATTTTTTTGGGGCAAATAAAAAGTAAAAAAAAAAAAGTATCACATAAATGCAAGTTGTGATACATCTCAAAAGAATCTGTGCACCATGTAACTCCCCCAACTCCTCCTACTGACTCTCCCCAAGGTGCATGCTGGGACAGACGCACAATGTGATACATCTCCTTATAATCTATGCACCATGTAACTCCTCCCCAACTCTTCCTACTGACTCTCCCCAAGGTGCATGCTGGGGCAGAGACGCAGACTGTGATACATCTCATTATAATCTGTGCACCATGTAACTCCCCCCCAACTCCTCCTACTGACTCTCCCCAAGGTGCATGCTGGGACAGAGACGCAGACTGTGATACATTTCATTATAATCTGTGCACCATGTAACTCCCCCCCAACTCCTCCTACTGACTCTCCCCAAGGTGCATGCTGGGACAGAGACGCAGACTGTGATACATCTCATTATAATCTGTGCACCATGTAATTCCCCCCCAACTCCTCCTACTGACTCTCCCCAAGGTGCAAGCTGGGACATATGCAGAATGTGATACATCTATTTATAATCTGTGCACCATGTAACTCCCCCCCCCCAACTCCTCCTACTGACTCTCCCCAAGGTGCAAGCTGGGACAGACGCAGAATGTGATACATTTCATTATAATCTGTGCACCAGATACAGTAAATACAGTAAGTGCAGGGTTTTGCTCCAAAATTGCCTTGATACATAGACCCCAGAGAGAGAGATTCAAATGTGTTTAAAAAGGAGAAATACTGAGCCTGGCCTTAGTAGGAGCTGACAAATGACTGATTGTATCCGTGCAGGTGGTGTTATTTATTCTGTTTGACATACACAGTAACTTCTCAGCATTTTACATGTGACATACATAAGGGGATGATACTTTATCTTGCCATGAAGTCAATGCATTTGAACCCAGTGATACAGTATGTTGATCCCACTGCTGTCAGTGGCACTGTCCATATGTGTACTTGTGTCACCCAATGTACGTAATACAATGTATCACAGCAGCTATGATTTTTATGACTGCTACTCTAGTTAACCACTTCTCAACCCCTTGAAATTAAATGTCAAAGTAACTGATTTCTCTATTATGACATCACGAGACAGCATCATTGAGCCTCCTAGGAGATGCCAGCAGCCGTGTTCTGTAATGACATCATGGAATCGCCTTAGAGACTGAGATAAATACACAAATGTAAACTTGTTTGTGCGTGACTTGAATTAGTTCCCAAAGGAAACCGGTAGTTTCGTGGACATCTCAGAGATAGGAAAAGTGTGGCGCTGTACAGAGAGACTAATTATCTCCACCTTAACTCTGTATCATGGCAGGTAGGAAGCAACATGTCCTTTAAATACTGTACCAAAAAAGAAATGGATAATATCTATATTTTTGAATTGTTTACTTGCACAATGTTTTATGGGGTACAGAACAGATAATATGACTCCTATTAATGGATGGGAGAAAGAAGACGGATGGGGGGGGGGGGGGCGTTAGACAACACACAAGGGGTTAGGTACGTGGCCTTGATCGAATAATATTTTTTTTTATAAATGTCAAAACTGATTTCTTATAGATACATACACACATATTTGTTTTATTGAATTTACTTTTATATCTGGCTTGTAATTCAAAATCTTAAATGATTTGAACAGTAATGTATAGAAAAGAACACATGTACTGTATACATAAATGTCAAAGCGGCAAACGTCTATGGGATCTATGGGATAGTAAAAAAAGACACAGGGACCTTAGTGTGTACAGTAGGATTAGTTACGTATAAGGCATGCTTTTTCCTTGCCCTAAGTTTAGGTCAATAATTATTGGACCAATTCTACACCCTGGGGTGTAATGTTCGACTACTTTCAGCCATATCCTTAAATTATTGTCTACAGCAGTGTTTTTCAACCAAGGTTCCTAGGAACCCTAGGATTCCCCAGGCATCCCTAAAGAGTTCGCTGTAATTTCAGGTCATTTTAAAATTGTACTTTAATACAGAAGAATATACAGTACAATGCATCAGATCTTAGAAGCGCTATTAGAGAGGGTTGGGGTTCCTCACACTTCATCTGATCTCAGACACGCTATTAGATAGGGTTGGGATATATTACAATGCATCTCATCTTAGACTCGCTGTTAGAGAGGGTTGGGGTCCCACAGAATTTCACATTGGGTTCCTTAACCAAAAAAAGGTTGGAAACCACTACTCTACAGTTATACAAAGGCCCCCAAAAAAACAAAGCCACAAAACGAGGGCAGAATCTGCCACTTGATTTACAGATATAGCTGACCTGAGTGCTCCTCCAGATACCTCAATATACCAGACATGTCTCAGAATACCACACCATAATATTACCACAAACTACCACAGTAGGAACAGGCAATTTTTATTTTTTTATTTTTAAAGATCCAGTTCCGAAAGCTATGGTACATCTACAATTGTCATTGTGTTCAGAGGTGGACATGAAAGCAGGTGATGGACTGCACAAGTTATATATGTCAGTTGCCACTTGGTGTCGAAAACTACCTAGAAATAGTTTTCTGTCTGTGTTACATCCCAGCACATCATTAATGTGTATATATATATATATATATATATATATATATATATATATATATATATATATATGCTGTGAGTGGGTTTACGGGCTTTGCATCTCCAAAGCCCTTGCTTAAAAGCTGTGTCTAAAGCAGCATGCATTGGCTATGGGTTGGTCATGTAATGTGAGCTTGAGATAAAAGGTGGCACTTTGTGCTTATTTGCATGTAATTTCCCACAATCCCTTGCTGCAGTGGAAGTGCTGTGTGCTGGGTGATAAGGGTGAAAGACTAGGTTGCAGACCTGTCTAAGACATGCAAATGAATATACAGGAATATTTACAATTGCTTTATGCTTTACTGTGGATGGAACTTGCTTAAAATGTATTTAAAATATTGAAGCTTCTGACCACTATTGATCAGAGTAGCGGTCTGTAACATTGATAATCAAATAAATGTGTTTTCCAGCAAGCTATTTTCCCTGTTAGTGCTTGCTATTCATAACAAAACAAAGACCCCCAAAAACTTTATTCAAAACCAGAACCAAAACCCCAAATATTTTAAAGGCAAAATAAAAATACCAAGCCAAGTGAGCATCTCTATGTATTTCATATGTATTTGATATCAAGAATATATTTTCACAGGTCTGTTAAAGCAGTCCTAACCACCCATAGTCAGGCTTATAGGATATCCCAGCTTCAGCGCAGGTGGCTCAATCAGTCCCTGCTTCAGCACAGTTGGCTCAATCAGTCCCTGCTTCAGCACAAGTGACTCAATCAGAGGCTGATTGAGTGATTGTGCCACCTGTGCTAAAGCTGGAATATCTTGAAAAGTTAACCTGTTGGGGGGGCTTGAAAACTGGAGTTGAGTCCCCGTGTGTTAAAGAAATGTGCCATGATTGTGCTTTTCACGCCCTTCACTTTTACCTTTCTTCCTTACAGACCAGTTTTTAAATGCCTCTGCTGTGAACCCTCCACCGACCTGCAGTGCTCCTGCAGTTACCACTGCTTACCCTTCATGGAGCAACAGCTCCCACCCAGTAGGGAGGAATACTGAAGTCTACAGACATGGGGCCCAAGGCATAATTTTGCAACAAGGGTCTGCAGGAACACCAATGTATCTACAGCAGATCCCACAGGCAACACGCGCTTACCCTCGTGTATCGGACATGAACGGAGGATTCTACCACACTGCTACAGGAGGATACGCAGGATTTGCAGGACAGGTTAGGGGAGAAGCCACAATGCAGCCTGTTACTTTCCGTCCCAACAAACAGTTGGAAAGACGTGCTACAATAGGGCCTTGTATAATGACCACCCAGTATGCACAACTTCAGCAGCCACCATTCATACCCCTTAGAGGAATGCAGACCTTACAAGGTGAGATATGGAGAATCTTTACTAATCATTGTTCAAAATCTTCTCCTTGACTGATACCATTACCTGTTATAAAGATCTTTAATTACGGTCATTCGCCACTGTAGTGTTACAAAGATATAGAACTCTACAGTATGTAGTCCTCACCAATACTGAAGGGATTAAGCATGTGTTTGCTTTTCTTTCTTTGTGTTATTATGTACAATGCGTTGGTATTTATGATAATTGATTATTTCTCCTTTTTGATTTTGTTACAGTGTGTCAGACCTCGCTTGGAGCCCAACATATTTCCCAGGCCAGTTTAATTACACAAGGAGCAGTTCAGCTTGCTGCTAATGAAAAAAGTGAACCACCTCTAATGTACCCAACTCAACCAGCTCGGAAGCTGAGCCACCTCCCAATGTTACATATTGAAGTGCAAAGCAACAAAGAGTTATATGTGCCAGTGTGGAAAAGGGGTGGGTTAAAAGATATGGAGAAGAAATCTTCAGAGGTGAAGGCCCCCTCACATATGGCTCAGAAGATACGTAATAACGTGCTGAGTTCAGAGAAGACTAAGTGTCCGTCAAAGTCTGAGGGGGTACCAAAGTGCTCCAAGGTGGAAACAAAGAAGAAAAAGATCCTTTCTTCAGCTGCAAAGGATCAAGTCCCTCAAACTGCACTGCAAAAGAAGGTAAAACCAATGTCAAAGCCAGTAAATCATTCTTCTGCTCCTATACCAGGGAAGTCACCCCATGGCCCACAATCTGGTGACGAGGCTGTTCTGTTAAAAAAGATGAAACATGTGTGTCTCTCAGGTGCCCACATTTCCAATAAGGTATCTGAAAAGATGCTGCAAAGCCGTGAAGGTTCAATGGATGCAAAGACACCTGCTGTTACTCATATTAATCCTAAACTGAAGAAAACTCAGGAGATCGGGATCAAACGTAAAAATGCAAAGACTCCTGCAGTTACTCATAGTCCTGAGCGCAAGACACCTCAGCAGATGGGGATCAAACGTAAACAGAACAGCAATAGCAAGGAGGTAATGAAGACCAGCTTTTTCAGTTTTAAGCAAGCGCTGGCTTGTGGTACTGATAATAACCCCAAAGCTCTCAAAAGAAAAAGTGCTAATCCGCCTGGGATGAATTCAGAAGTCCTTGGGAAGGGCAAGAAGTCATTGGAACCTTCTAAACAAGGAAAGTTGAAAGCCCATCCCAGCAACCTAAGCCTCCTAATGATTAACGCTGTTCAATTATTTCACCCATTGGGTAAAAAAGCAGGTCCCACAGGTCCAGGGGCACCCGCAGGATCCATTACACTTGGAAATAAGCTTGGACCAATGCAAGGAAGCCAAAGCCAGACTTCTGCTTCTCATGTTCAGTGGCCTCCTACTGATGGGATTAAAATGTGGATGGTCAAAAAACAGAGCAGTATTTCTGGAATTGAAGGAGTCGGTATTAATGCCAGGCCTAGGCTATTTAAAATACACGAGTACACAAGACCTGACATTAAAACCAGTGAAATCAAACAACGTGGGAAAAACAAAGCTTCAGTTATAGAGAATCTCAAACACTTCCCAGTGATATCCATGGAACAGGAAGCTGCAGTAAGATGCATTGAAAAGGTCAGCCAAACCACTATCCCCATTCCAGCTCCTGGCATTAAAACCAGTGTAATCAAACAACGTGGGGGAAACAAAGCTTCAGTTATAGCGAATCCCAAACACTTCCCAGTGATATCCATAGAACAGGAAGCTGCAGTAAGATGCATTGAAAAGTTCAGCCAAACCACTATCCCCATTCCAGCTCCTGGCATTAAAACCAGTGAAATCAAACAAAGTGGGGAAAACAAAGCTTCAGTTATAGAGAATCCCAAACACTTCCCAGTGATATCCATAAAACGGAAAGCTGCAGTGACATGCATTAAAAAGGTCAGCCAAACCACTATCCCCATTCCAGCTCCTTTCAACCAGCAGCACCAGCTTTCTAACCAGCAGCACCAGCTTTCTAACCTGCAGCTTCCTATCAATGTACCCAGTAGAGTGGACAACTCCACTCAATCCTTCTGTCAACAGCCTCTCCAAGAGCTTGAGGTCTCCATACCTATTTCACCTGGACAGAGAGAGGAGAAAGAGGCTATGAAATGGAAAGCACAACTGGAGAGGGAGTAAGCCTGTCAACATACCTCCAAGGGGAGGCTACAGTGCTTTGTTCAGAGGCAGAAGGATCATAACATCTCTAAACGTTACGGATACCCACCATCCAGAATTCATTCCCCCATGAGATACTTAAGCCCTAAAAAAACAAAAAACAAACCCTGACTAATCTGTAACTGGTGCCAAGCTCTATGAATATCTGTAAATAAGATTTATATTTATAAGTCAGTTTGTAACATATTTAACTAAGAATATATTTAAAACTCTTCAATAAAATGTATCTATTTTTATTTGAACTCTTTATTTACTAAATAAATTATTTACAAATGTCAAGGGTTATTGAAATTCTGCAAATTAACTTTAGATTACCCTCTTGATGATACGAGAGAGAGAGAGAGAGAGAGGTAAGGTAAGTCAGACCCTACTTATGAGATAGAAACAAATAAATATTTAACTATATACTTTGTCATGTTGGATGTATGTACTGTATGTCTTTATTTATATAGCGCCATTTATGTAGATAGCGCTTCACTGCAGTAATAAACGTGACAATCATATAAATAATACAAATAACAGATCATGGGAATAAGTTCTTCAGACATAAAAGTAACATTTAGGAAAAGGAGTCCCTGCTCCGAAGAGCTTACAATCTAATTGGTAGGTGGAACATACAGAGACAGTAGGAGGGCGTTCTGGTAAGTGCGTCTGCAAGGGGCCAAGCTTTATGTATGCGGTCTATAGTATCAGCCACGGAGCTACTCACATGCTTCTTTAAGCAGATGTGTTATAATGTGGGTCTAAAAGGTGGATAGATAGGGTGCTAGTCGGGTATTGAGGGGAAGGGCATTCCAGAGGTGAGGGGCAGTCAGTGAGAAAGTTTTCAGGCGAGAGAGGGTTTTAGATACAAAAGGGGTAAATAGAAGACATCCTTGGGTGGATCGCAAGAGTCGGGATGGTGCATAGCGAGAAATTAGAGCTGAGCTGTAAGGAGGGGCAGAAGAGTGTAAAGCTTTAAAAGTGAGGAGGAGAATTGAGTGTGAGATACAGGATTTGATAGGAAGCCAGGAGAATGATTTCAGCAGGGGAGACGCTGAGACAGATTTAGGAAAGATTAGAGTGATTGTGGCAGCAGCGTTAAGGATAGATTGTAGGGGAGACAGGTGGGAGGCAGTAAGGCCGGACACCAGAAGGTTCCAGTAATCGAGATGGTAGAGAATGAGGGTCTGTGTCAGAGTTTTAGCTGTTGAGCAACAGTGGAAGGGCGTATCTTTGTAATATTGCGGAGGAAAAAACGACAGGTTTAGCTACCTTTTGAATGTGAGAGGAGAATGTGAGAGAGTAGTCTGAGACCCATAAGCAGCGTGCTTGGGCTATTGGATGTATAGTAGTACTTCCAACAGTAATGTGGAAGGAGGTAGTAGGGCCAGGTTTGGCATGAAATATAAGGAGACACAGAGCAGGTGAGCATTAACTAGATATATAATACACAATGAGTAAATACAATATAAAACCTTGCAAAGTTGGTAAGACTTTTTGCAGGGGCTGCCTAAATACTAAAACTGACCCCCTGGTCAGAATACAATACAAGGACAAAAAAGGTGTATTAAAGGCGCCAAACGGTAAAGGATATATCACACCAAATGCAGGGCCCAGGTGAGGCTCCGGATAGATGGGTTGTGCTTGAAAGAAATAAAAACAAGAACACAAAACATAGCGTAATACTGTAAATAAATGGGACAAACAACATTCAAGACTAGAGACTAACAGCTGAGATCGAGGTGAAAATATTAAAAAAAACATTTAATAAAACATATAATAAAATATATACTATAACAATGGACATAGAAAAAAATAATAAGAATACACAGAATAATAAAATAACCAAATGGTTAAAATCAATGGTTAGGACCAGCACACTGTGACACCAGGTGGACTGCCCACTAACCGGACGGAAGATTTAAACAGGCGATGGATAATTTGGAGAGTATCCCCTCTCTGCTGCTCGCACAGCTACTGCACCGGAACGGATCTGCAGAGGAAGCGTTGCACACGCCAGCCGGCGTGTGTGTGTACTCTCTGTCTTCACTCGCGGGATGGATGCCGTGCAGGTGGTAACGATTTCCCAGCAGTAGATTCGTCTGTAGTGGATACCAGCTGATTCGCCTCCGGATCGGCTCAAAAGAGAAGGGACAGGCCCGGCGCCACAGAGGAGGTCCTTAAAAGCCACCCTACGCGTTTCGAAAGCGTGCTGCTTTCTTCCTCAAATGGTGACCAAATGGCACCAAACATACGAAAAATCTTTAAAAAATATTGGTCAATTTTAAAAAAGGATAAAGAGTTGGAGGGCATATTGCCCGAACATCCTCAGATTGTATTTACAAGAGCTCCTAACATTGGACGAAAGTTGGCTCCAAGCTGTCCAACCTTACAGGCAACTCCACGTAATGAAGTCACATATAAAGGATATTTTCCGTGTAATAGGTGTACTGCGTGCAAATATAGTACTAAATCATCCAATTTTACATCTACTAACACTCTTAAAAATTATTCCATTAAACATCACATCATTTGTAAAAGTTCTTTTGCAGTTTATTTGCTCGAATGTCCCTGTGGTCTGCAATATGTGGGTATGACTACTAGATCTGTCCAAAGACGCCTATATGAACATATATATAATATAAAGAGAGGGTTAACTACGCACAACGTATCGCATCATTTTCTTCAAGGGCATGCACAAAATCCTGCAGGTTTAAAATGCAAGGCAATTGAAACCATCACTCCAAATTGGAGAGGAGGAAACGCTGTGAGCCAACTGGGGAGGAGGGAATCCTATTGGATATATGAACTCCGTACCCTTTCCCCATTGGGCCTCAACGTTGACTTCGATTTGAAAGCGTTTTTGGTCACTTGATTTCCCATGAAGTTTATCCAAGTTGTTCCTTAATCTTTGTGTATAATCCTTTGGGTTGAGTTGGACCACATATAGAATTGATTATATATATGTTTAATGTGCAATACTGTGTATATGTATTATGTTTACTTATTCTATATATTCATTTGCTAAATAATTAATTATTCTATTTATAATATAGGTTATTCTTCACTATTAGTTTTATATTACACTATCCTTATCACATCCATAGTTCCCTATATATTAATATATTATAACTTAATTTTTCTAATTAGACCACAGGAAAACACTATTACTGTTACACTTAAAAATAACACCATTATACTCATTATATCACATATTAGATTATTTAGATATATTTAATTATATTTATTATCACATTTATTGTTTTAAGGGCATATTCCCATATAAGGTTATTGTTATAAATTATATGTATTTTTTCACATCACATTCACTCACTAGTATCACATTTTCTGTATTCATTACTTTGTTTAGCTATAGCTTTTTATGTTCAGCTGAGATCGTTATGCAAACAATCGTTATATAAAAACAAAAGTTGTTAATTCTTGTAGAAAAGTAGCACTGCGCATGTGCGATTTGAACTTGATTGACTTTTTTGGAATATCAATTGCGCATGTGCAGGCGTGCTACAGGTGAAATGGGATTAATTAAGACTCCTATTTAAAGGACATTAACGGACATTTCTGTAGAACCCCTGAGGAAGAAAGCAGCACGCTTTCGAAACGCGTAGGGTGGCTTTTAAGGACCTCCTCTGTGGCGCCGGGCCTGTCCCTTCTTTTTGAGCCGATCCGGAGGCGAATCAGCTGGTATCCACTACAGACGAATCTACTGCTGGGAAATCGTTACCACCTGCACGACATCCATCCCGCGAGCGCAGACAGAGAGTACAAACACACGCCGGCTGGCGTGTGCAACGCTTCCTCTGTAGATCCGTTCCGGTGCAGTAGCTGTGCGAGCAGCAGAGAGGGGATACTCTCCAAATTATCCACCGCCTGTTTAAATCTTCCGTCCGGTGAGTGGGCAGTCCACCTGGTGTCACAGTGTACTGGTCCTAACCATTGATTTTAACCATTTGGTTATTTTATTATTCTGTGTATTCTTATTATTTTTTTCTATGTCCATTGTTATAGTATATATTTTATTATATGTTTTATTAAATGTTTTTTAAATATTTTCACCTCGATCTCAGCTGTTAGTCTCTAGTCTTGAATGTTGTTTGTCCCATTTATTTACAGTATTACGCTATGTTTTGTGTTCTTGTTTTTATTTCTTTCAAGCACAACCCATCTATCCGGAGCCTCACCTTGGCCCTGCATTTGGTGTGATATATCCTTTACCGTTTGGCGCCTTTAATACACCTTTTTTGTCCATGTCTAGAAATGTATCTATATCTATAAAAACGAAAACATTGTTTGTTTGCTGAAAACGTATTGTTTGCTGTGCTTATGGGCAATCTGATTGGTCCGTTGGTCTGTCACTCACCCTCTGGCCAATCTGATTGGTCCATGGCCTGGCCCCGCACGCCTCTCATTGGCCTGCGTGGATGTATGACCTCACATACCCAATTGCCACACTCAGAAAATAACCTCAGTGCAGATTCATCCCCTGCGGATTACTCACCACCTGAGGTAACGTGCACTGGCAAGAGCCACCCCCGCCCCCCAAAACCACCCCAACACCGGCTCCCACCCCATTACCCGCAGCTCACCTCCCCATCACCCCCCTCACCCGCAGCTCACCTCCCCACCAGCTCCCCCCCATCACAACCCCTCATCCGCAGCTCACCCCCCCTCATCCGTCGGCTCCCCCCCCATCACCCCCCCTCACCCGCAGCTCTGACCACCTGCGGGCCCCGTTCTGTCTCCCCTCAGCGGGGACGCCGGGAGCGCCGGGGAGGGGTGGTGGAAGGAGCACACGCCGCTTGTCCTGCCCCGTTCTCTCTCCCCTAAGCGGGGATGCCAGGAGCGTCGGGGAGGGGGGGTGTAAGGAGTGCATGCCGCTTGTCCTCACCACCCGCGGGCCCCGTTCTCTCTTCTCTCCCCTCAGCGGGGACCCCGGGAGTGCCGGGGAGGGGGAGGGTGGAAGGAGCGCACGCCGCTTCTCATCACCACCCGCGGGCCCTGTTCTCTCTCCCCTCAGCGGGGACCGCCGGGGAGGGGTGGAGAGGGGGGGAACACGTGCAGGGGATCACGTAGTCTGGAATTGTTTACATGCCGCCTCTAGGGTGCCCGTGGTAACATCACGAAGACAGCGCAGGCGCAGGAGTGTTCAGACCGCAGCCCCAGAACGCGATGGAACCAAATCAGTCAACAAGATGGGTGGAGAACCAGGGACCGGAGTGACAGAGGCCACGGCATAGGCTAGCTTAGTTAAGGGCCACAATAAAGGACGCCTCACTGAAAACCAGGGTGCATCAGGTATCCAGGGGCCACAGGGCAGGGCCCACAGGCATCCAGGGGGTATCAGAGATCCAGGGGCCACAGGCCAGCAGGTATCCAGGGGCCACAGCCTAAGGGTGCATCAGGTATCCAGGGGGTATCAGATCCAGGGGCCACAGGGTAGGGTGCATCAGGTATCCAGTCTGCAGGGGGGGGGAAGTGAGTCAGGAGAGAGGGGGGGCAAGCCCACACATACATACATACTGACACACACTGACTGACACACACACACACACACACTAACTGACACACACACTTCCCCCCTCAGTCAGCTCAGCTGCCAAACACATGGGGGGAACGGAGCTGTGAACGGGGGGGGGGGGGGTTAGAAGCGTTAAAGGGGGGGGGAAATCGGAGATGTGAACTGGTGGGGGGAGCGCAGCTCTAAACTGGGGGGGGGGGGGCAGAGCTGTGAAGAGGGGTGGAGAGAGTGGAGAGAGTGGAAGGGAGTGGAGAGAGAGTGGGAGCGAGAACATTACATCCCGGGCAACGCTGGGTCTATGTTGTAAAATATCAATTTATTAATATAAACGGCGCAAAGCAAGAGAAAAACAAGGGGAAATGTAAGTAAACTGCACCTTTACATTACATGTGTCCACATATAATAAATACAAATATTTAAAACGTATATCTAAAAGAATATACAAATATATAGAAATATATTAAAGGTATCTCACATACCCTGGAGAGAAGAAAGTGCATATTTGTAAGGCAATCAATATATGTTAAGTCTATTTCCCTCCTTCCTTTAAAAAGAAAACTACTAACACCCCTAAAAAGTAGGAAACTAAATCCCAAAGAGAAAAATTACTCCATAGTCGAAAAAGAATGTCTCGCAATAAAATGGGCTGTGGAATCCAACAAATATTATCTAATGGGGAGAAAATTCTGTTTGGTCACAGATCACGCACCCCTCACCTGGATGTGTCAAAATAGGGAGAAAAATGCTAGGGTGACCAGATGGTTTCTGAGCCTACAACCCTTTCATTTTTCTGTGGAACACAGGTCAGGGATGAAATACGGCAATGCTGACGGGTTGTCAGGGATGCACTCCATGATATCCATGGTCACTCACCCCTCCAGGTCTGAGTTGGGGGGGGAGGACATGGGAGAAATCAGGGAATGGTAATAAATTTCATATATAGGGCTTCCAGAATACTGGAGAGCTTGTATCCTCTATAGGCTGGAAAGAGCAGCCAGAGAATGGATGTACTTCATCTCACAGTTTCACGGGTGCTGGAGCTGGAGGATGAGGAATCCAGTCCGGAGATTGTCTGCTGCCTGATTTCTGTCACCTGCCCTGGTGACTGGGACATCAGATATATAAAGCTGGTTTCCTGCTTCCTCTCCTGTCTCCAAGAGCCTGGAGACAGGACTGCTGCCAGGAAGCAGAAAGCCTTTCCCCTTGAAAGGGTAAATAATTTGTGCCCTATGTTCACTTGTAAAGTTTTTACTTTGTTTGTTGGAAGTGGATAAGCCACTCAACCCTAGTCAGGGAAATCCTTTGTTTAGTTATTGCTCAGTGGAGCAGGGTTTCGCTTTGTACTTGTTTTCAACGTGTTGCAGTCCCAGTGCCTGGGACTGAATAAAACCATCAGAAGCCTGCTAAAAAGAACATTGCATTACGTCTCGTTGATTTACTCACCCTAAAAGACCATGTTCCAGCGGGCCTGGACAGACGGCGGAACCCCCTGACGAAGCCGTTTGTCACAATATATATTTTTTGCTATCGATTATTGATTAAGATCAGCTACAGTATGTGAGGTGTTTGACCTTCACTGTGATTGCTCAGACACCCCTTCACCACCCCCCCATTCTCATCCTATTCTAAACAGAAGCCTGTTTTATGATATTGTATTCCCTGATTAACTAGTTGTGTACTACGAAATGCGTTGGAACATTTACTTTTGGTCTGTGGACTATATTTGGACTATCGTTGCACTCCATTTGTGAGTGCAGCATCCGCATCAAGCCCTGGTGGTGTATAGGTGACATCATCAGCTGCTGCCAAATTCGCTGAGTGCTACGCCGGCTTGCTGGTTGTGCCCCGCTGGGGAGTCTTTCACCTCGAGATATCATCGTCTTGGACGGAGTGTGGCACAATAATCATCATTGCGCCGCCTGTGGGGAACAGCTAGTGATGGTGCTGAGGTAACCCTTATAAATACACCATATTATATGCTTTAAAGGACTGCTATTTTGTACGTGTAATACTTATCTTTACATAATACAACATATGTTTAATATACTACCTACCATGAGTCGTTTGCCTGCACTACATGTACTTGTGTCTTCTCAGCTGAATAGATTCCTTAATTCATAAACAATACAAATAGTTTAAACAAAAATAAATGGGTCATAGTACTATATAGATACAAATAATAGACTGACTGGCGCTTGCCTAGACGATACTACAGCACCACCCAGTGGTTGAAAAAATGCAAACTCTTATTATTGGTGGCACTCTACAATGGAACTCTAGTGAATCAATAACTAGAGTTACTTGTAGATGCCACGGTGCAACATACACAAAATATATGCATAAAAAAAATATAAACAAATAAAAAAGGGTCAATAATAGAAGATCCAGAAAAAATAATAATATATAAATATGGTATAAGTAAATAAAAACTGTCTTGACCACTCAACCTCCAAAAAGGAAAAAACAGGTTCCTCCAAAGATATAGTTGCACATGGGATGAGGGAGTGCGTGGTAGACATGCCTCTGTGGGTCTGCAGCTTCCTGGTAGTTCCTGGTTGCTGCAGTGTAGCTAATACCAGTAGGTAGGGTAGAGTTGAGTAGGGGGAGAGATAAGGGACTAAAGCATAATGCATAACAAAACACATAAAATCCCTCTGAGGGCATACTCACATTTTGATACTGCCACTCAGGGTACATAAAGGTTTCTTTACTTTGCAGTTGCTTCCCGGTGTGAGTTCTTGTCACCGGAGTCCTCCGATTATACACTACTGATGAAGCAAGACCACAGCATGCGAAATGTGTTGAGTGGAGAAGAAGGGAGGAGAAAACTCAAAACCGGGAAGAAGTGACGACAGACGCCCTGCAGTCAACCCAGTGCCAACCCCAGCGGCCGCTTTTGGGGGGAACACACGGAGGACTCAGTTGACAAGAATTTTCAACCGGGAAGCAACTGCAAAGTAAAGAAACCTTTCAGTACCCTCTTGTACAGTTTCCCCAGTAAAAAAAAAAAATCGATGCATTAATGAAACTGTGCTGTGTTGATATGCTGCTGCGCATGCGCGCTCTATGTGAACTGTATGGAACGCATATGCTTTCCATTGAATTTGTATGTATGCGCGGTACAGGTATAGGCCAATTGAGTGGAATGCACATATTACCTTAATTATCCAGTAGTGATGTTCTGTCTCACTGGATGTGGTTCCTACATGAACAAGGTGTTGACGTTGATCAACCTGCAAAATATGCAAAACAAGGATAAAAAGAAGGATGAAACAATGTTGAAACAATTGCACGTCACTTAACAATTGCACCCCCCTCCCCCAAATTATTAGTATAGAAAAACCTGTATTACATTTCTTTAATTTTTCATCAGTTTGAGTCACTGATTACTCCAGCCCACAGTCCAAGGATGTCATAAAGGTTTGGTGCTGGTGTCTTTCACTGTCTTGAATTCTGCAGTAGTGTATTTTTACTGCTTCTCAAGTTCATCTAAAATGGCTCTAATTGCTTGGCATAGCCTTCTTACCTAAGGATTCATCAAAGTTCAAATGTTTGGGCCCAGTTCAAAATGCACATGATGCTGGAAGATTAACCAGTACAGTATAATGCGGGGTATGCCTGTATAGCACTAGTGGAGTGTTGCCTATACTTTGGTTACAATATTCACTGTCCTTAATTTGTTACATAATATTTATTTCTATGTTTAACCAGCAGAGGGAGCTCCTCTCTTTACTGACAATAACTGTGGTAAACTTGTATCTGAAATTGCAACCTGTATAACAGAATAACTAAAAATAAAAAATAAAAACCCATTTAAATTATTATAGAGAACTGGACACTCACTGAAAAGAACAAAACCTTTTCCTTTTGAGAACCGAAGTTTTGATTGCAAGCCGCTTTTGTTATTTTAAAGCCCTGTGAGTGCCTTGTTTTTCATCTTTTTTTCAATCAGGCTCTGAAGCACCTAACAAGCTTAAACGATTTAATAGAGTGCCACTACCTCGTTGACTGAGCAGCCTGTGCTGAAGCAGGGATATCCTTAAAACCGGAGCTGTTGGTGGCCTTTGAGGATTGGAGTTGGCCACCCCGGTGATAGGCCCTTGCTTGTTTTTTAGGAGGTGATCAGTCACCACTTGAACACAACGACCAGGCCCAAAACTGACCAGGCCCAAAACTGAAGAGCCCCCTCCTGTTCCCTTTCCAGCATTTGGGGCCTGGCACAGTCATGTGAACCTGGAAGTGCTGGATGTCCCCTGGCACTCTAAAGGTTAAAGCAGCAGTCTGCTCCTAATCGCCTTTTTGCATATTATTTTTTATATTTGCTTTAAATAATTTACTTTGATTCCTCTTTCCAACGCTGCTTTTATTTCTTCAATTTGACGCTTCGTTCATGAGACATAAGCGTTTGAAATATTAAGTGTCTGGGATGTAAAGATGAAGCTCTCCCCAGAGCCCATTGCTGTCCAAAGCTCACCATGGTAACCCGAGTATAAAATCATGCTTTTTAACACTAAACATGATTATTTTTTTAAAGTAAAAAATGACATGCTCAGAGGGAAAGATGCTAACAGTATATTATTTAAACTCATATAGGTTTCTCTGGGGATTGCTGCTTGAACCTTTATTTCATGGAGTGTACATGTCAATTGCTGCTGAGAATGACCACCCTACAACATATGATCCCTTTATTTATTTTTGTGGAACCCCCTCACTTTCATAGCTGCACCAATCACCATATCCACACTTCCTGGTTCTCTCCATCACCAAGATGGCCGCACACAGGCTTCATCTTCACTCTTCCCCTCTGTACTGTAGGAACACACCCCATTGGCTCCCTACCAATCACAACGGTTTATTGGCTATTCCCATCTGCCAATCCCCCCTTTTTTTTTTTTTACAAGATTGAGGCTGCACCTTAGCAACGGCGCCCCGCCTATCCTCTCATAGCAACAGAGCCCTGGGAAGAGAAGGGAAGCGTCACGTTACATTGCAGAGAGGATGAAACAGGTAACACCCCCATTCTGTCCCCATTCTGTCCCCTTCACACCCCACTTGTTTGCCCTAATGTCTCATTGCCATCCCTCACTGTGCCTGTCCTAATGTCCCCTTCCCCCTCCCCATCCCACATCCCTCACTGTGTCTGTCCTAATGTCTCCTTCCCCCTCCCCATCCCACATCCCTCACTGTGCCTGTCCTAATGTCTCCTTCGGCCTCCCCATCCCACATCCCTCACTGTGCCTGTCCTAATGTCTCCTTCCCCCTCCCTCCCCCTCCCCCTCCCCATCCCACATCCCTCAGTGTGCCTGTCCTAATGTCTCCTCCCCCCCATCCCTCATCCCCCATCCCCCATCCCTCACTGTGCCTGTCCTAATGTCTCCTTCCCCCTCCCCATCCCACATCTCTCACTGTGCCTGTCCTAATGTCTCCTCCCCCCCCATCCCTCATCCCACATCCCTCACTGTGCCTGTCCTAATGTCTCCTTCTCCCTCCCCATCCCACATCCCTCACTGTGCCTGTCCTAATGTCTCCTTCCCCCTCCCCATCCCACATCCCTCACTGTGCCTGTCCTAATGTCTCCTTCCCCCTCCCCATCCCACGTCCCTCACTGTGCCTGTCCTAATGCCTCCTTCCCCCTCCCCATCCCACGTCCCTCACTGTGCCTGTCCTAATGTCTCCTTCTCCCTCCCCATCCCACGTCCCTCACTGTGCCTGTCCTAATGTCTCCTTCCCCCTCCCCATCCCACGTCCCTCACTGTGCCTGTCCTAATGTCTCCTTCCCCCTCCCCATCCCACGTCCCTCACTGTGCCTGTCCTAATGTCTCCTTCTCCCTCCCCATCCCACGTCCCTCACTGTGCCTGTCCTAATGTCTCCTTCCCCCTCCCCATCCCACGTCCCTCACTGTGCCTGTCCTAATGTCTCCTTCCCCCTCCCCATCCCACGTCCCTCACTGTGCCTGTCCTAATGTCTCCTTCCCCCTCCCCATCCCACGTCCCTCACTGTGCCTGTCCTAATGTCTCCTTCCCCCTCCCCATCCCACGTCCCTCACTGTGCCTGTCCTAATGTCTCCTTCCCCCTCCCCATCCCCATCCCACGTCCCTCACTGTGCCTGTCCTAATGTTTCCTTCCCCCTCCCCATCCCACGTCCCTCACTGTGCCTGTCCTAATGTCTCCTTCCCCCTCCCCATCCCACTTCCCTCACTGTGCCTGTCCTAATGTCTCCTTCCCCCTCCCCATCCCACATCCCTCACTGTGCCTGTCCTAATGTCTCCTTCCCCCTCCCCATCCCACATCCCTCACTGTGCCTGTCCTAATGTCTCCTTCCCCCTCCCCATCCCACATCCCTCACTGTGCCTGTCCTAATGTCTCCTTCCCCCTCCCCATCCCACATCCCTCACTGTGCCTGTCCTAATGTCTCCTTCTCCCTCCCCATCCCACATCCCTCACTGTGCCTGTCCTAATGTCTCCTTCCCCCTCCCCATCCCACATCCCTCACTGTGCCTGTCCTAATGTCTCCTTCCCCCTCCCCATCCCACATCCCTCACTGTGCCTGTCCTAATGTCTCCTTCCCCCCATCCCACATCCCTCACTGTGCCTGTCCTAATGTCTCCTTCCCCCTCCCCATCCCACGTCCCTCACTGTGCCTGTCCTAATGTCTCCTTCTCCCTCCCCATCCCACATCCCTCACTGTGCCTGTCCTAATGTCTCCTTCTCCCTCCCCATCCCACATCCCTCACTGTGCCTGTCCTAATGTCTCCTTCCCCCTCCCCATCCCACATCCCTCACTGTGCCTGTCCTAATGTCTCCTTCCCCCTCCCCATCCCACATCCCTCACTGTGCCTGTCCTAATGTCTCCTTCCCCCCATCCCACATCCCTCACTGTGCCTGTCCTAATGTCTCCTTCTCCCTCCCCATCCCACATCCCTCACTGTGCCTGTCCTAATGTCTCCTTCACCCTCCCCATCCCACATCCCTCACTGTGCCTGTCCTAATGTCTCCTCCCCCCCATCCCACATCCCTCACTGTGCCTGTCCTAATGTCTCCTTCCCCCTCCCCCTCCCCATCCCACGTCCCTCACTGTGCCTGTCCTAATGTCTCCTTCCCCCTCCCCATCCCACGTCCCTCACTGTGCCTGTCCTAATGTCTCCTTCCCCCTCCCCATTCCACGTCCCTCACTGTGCTTGTCCTAATGTCTCCTTCCCCCTCCCCATCCCACGTCCCTCACTGTGCCTGTCCTAATGTCTCCTTCCCCCTCCCCATCCCACGTCCCTCACTGTGCCTGTCCTAATGTCTCCTTCCCCCTCCCCCTCCCCATCCCACATCCCTCACTGTGCCTATCCTAATGTCTCCTTCCCCCTCCCCATCCCACATCCCTCACTGTGCCTGTCCTAATGTCTCCTGCCCCCTCCCATCCCCCATCCCTCACTGTGCCTGTCCTAATGTCTCCTGCCCCCTCCCATCCCCCATCCCTCACTGTGCCTGTCCTAATGTCTCCTTCCCCCTCTCCATCCCACATCCCTCACTGTGCCTGTCCTAATGTCTCCTTCCCCCTCCCCATCCCACATCCCTCACTGTGCCTGTCCTAATGTCTCCTTCCCCCCATCCCACATCCCTCACTGTGCCTGTCCTAATGTCTCCTTCTCCCTCCCCATCCCACATCCCTCACTGTGCCTGTCCTAATGTCTCCTTCACCCTCCCCATCCCACATCCCTCACTGTGCCTGTCCTAATGTCTCCTCCCCCCCATCCCACATCCCTCACTGTGCCTGTCCTAATGTCTCCTTCCCCCTCCCCATCCCACGTCCCTCACTGTGCCTGTCCTAATGTCTCCTCCCCCCCATCCCACATCCCTCACTGTGCCTGTCCTAATGTCTCCTTCCCCCTCCCTATCCCACGTCCCTCACTGTGCCTGTCCTAATGTCTCCTTCCCCCTCCCCATCCCACGTCCCTCACTGTGACTGTCCTAATGTCTCCTTCCCCCTCCCCATCCCACGTCCCTCACTGTGCCTGTCCTAATGTCTCCTTCCCCCTCCCCATCCCACGTCCCTCACTGTGCCTGTCCTAATGTCTCCTTCCCCCTCCCCATCCCACGTCCCTCACTGTGCCTGTCCTAATGTCTCCTTCCCCCTCCCCATCCCACGTCCCTCACTGTGCCTGTCCTAATGTCTCCTTCCCCCTCCCCATCCCACATCCCTCACTGTGCCTGTCCTAATGTCTCCTTCCCCCTCCCCATCCCACATCCCTCACTGTGCCTGTCCTAATGTCTCCTTCCCCCTCCCCCTCCCCATCCCACATCCCTCACTGTGCCTATCCTAATGTCTCCTTCCCCCTCCCCATCCCACGTCCCTCACTGTGCCTGTCCTAATGTCTCCTGCCCCCTCCCATCCCCCATCCCTCACTGTGCCTGTCCTAATGTCTCCTGCCCCCTCCCATCCCCCATCCCTCACTGTGCCTGTCCTAATGTCTCATTCCCCCTCTCCATCCCACATCCCTCACTGTGCCTGTCCTAATGTCTCCTTCCCCCTCCCCATCCCACGTCCCTCACTGTGCCTGTCCTAATGTCTCCTCCCCCCCATCCCTCATCCCCCATCCCTCACTGTGCCTGCCCTAATGTCTCCTTCCCCCTCCCCATCCCCCATCCCTCACTGTGCCTGTCCTAATGTCTCCTTCCCCCTCCCCATCCCACATCCCTCACTGTGCCTGTCCTAATGTCTCCTCCCCCCCATCCCTCATCCCACATCCCTCACTGTGCCTGTCCTAATGTCTCCTCCCCCCCATCCCTCATCCCCCATCCCTCACTGTGCCTGTCCTAATGTCTCCTCCCCCCCATCCCTCATCCCCCACCCCTCACTGTGCCTGTCCTAATGTCTCCTTCCCCCTCCCTCATCCCACATCCCTCACTGTGCCTGTCTTAATGTCTCCTTCCCCCTCCCCCTCCCCATCCCACGTCCCTCACTGTGCCTGTCCTAATGTCTCCTGCCCCCTCCCCATCCCACGTCCCTCACTGTGCCTGTCCTAATGTCTCCTTCCCCCTCCCCCTCCCCATCCCACATCCCTCACTGTGCCTGTCCTAATGTCTCCTTCCCCCTCCCCATCCCACATCCCTCACTGTGCCTGTCCTAATGTCTCCTTCCCCCTCCCCATCCCACATCCCTCACTGTGCCTGTCCTAATGTCTCCTCCCCCCCATCCCTCATCCCCCACCCCTCACTGTGCCTGTCCTAATGTCTCCTTCCCCCTCCCTCATCCCACATCCCTCACTGTGCCTGTCCTAATGTCTCCTTCCCCCTCCCCCTCCCCATCCCACGTCCCTCACTGTGCCTGTCCTAATGTCTCCTGCCCCCTCCCCATCCCACGTCCCTCACTGTGCCTGTCCTAATGTCTCCTTCCCCCTCCCCCTCCCCATCCCACATCCCTCACTGTGCCTGTCCTAATGTCTCCTTCCCCCTCCCCATCCCACATCCCTCACTGTGCCTGTCCTAATGTCTCCTTCCCCCTCCCCATCCCACATCCCTCACTGTGCCTGTCCTAATGTCTCCTGCCCCCTCCCCATCCCACGTCCCTCACTGTGCCTGTCCTAATGTCTCCTCCCCCCCATCCCTCATCCCCCATCCCTCATCCCCCATCCCTCATCCCCCATCCCTCACTGTGCCTGTCCTAATGTCTCCTTCCCCCTCCCATCCCCCATCCCTCACTGTGCCTGTCCTAATGTCTCCTGCCCCCTCCCATCCCCCATCCCTCACTGTACCTGTCCTAATGTCTCCTTCCCCCTCCCATCCCCCATCCCTCACTGTGCCTGTCCTAATGTCTCCTTCCCCCTCCCCATCCCACATCCCTCACTGTGCCTGTCCTAATGTCTCCTCCCCCCCATCCCTCATCCCCCATCCCTCACTGTGCCTGTCCTAATGTCTCCTTCCCCCTCACATCCCACATCCCTCACTGTGCCTGTCCTAATGTCTCCTGCCCCCTCCCATCCCACATCCCTCACTGTGCCTGTCCTAATGTCTCCTTCCCCCTCCCATCCCACATCCCTCACTGTGCCTGTCCTAATGTCTCCTGCCCCCTCCCATCCCACATCCCTCACTGTACCTGTCCTAATGTCTCCTTCCCCCTCCCATCCCCCATCCCTCACTGTGCCTGTCCTAATGTCTCCTTCCCCCTCCCCATCCCACATCCCTCACTGTGCCTGTCCTAATGTCTCCTTCCCCCTCCCCATCCCACGTCCCTCACTGTGCCTGTCCTAATGTCTCCTTCCCCCTCCCCATCCCACATCCCTCACTGTGCCTGTCCTAATGCCTCCTTCCCCCTCCCCATCCCACGTCCCTCACTGTGCCTGTCCTAATGTCTCCTTCCCCCTCTGCAGCAGATTGTAAGCTCTCCAGGACAGGGATTTCCTTTCCCATTGTCTGATTTTGCTGCACTTATTGTATTATTAGAATTCCCTGTACTGTATTATTTGTGAAGCGCTGAGTACACTTTTGGCACTTTATAAATAAAGACATACAATACACAGGGACATGGTCACCTGGAGGGTGCTGGATAGAAAGGCCACACATGCACATGCAGCTCACCTGCAGCCACTATCTCTTATTGGCAGCACTGGTCATAAACAGCGGCTTTCAATACGGGGTGGCCACCATTAACCCTCTCACTGCCAGAGCTGACCCCCTCTGACAGCTAAGGGGTTAAATGCCATCATTTTGTTTTCCATTCCCGCCCCCTCCCCCTCCAAATGTATTAAATTCCTGAACAAGTTGGTCCAATAAAAGGTATCATAGCACCCACGCCCTCTCCCTCCTGCATGAAATTCCTTATAATGTGGCACCTTGGACAGTGGGTGCCGATCCTTGATCCATTCATTGTTCTGATCAGTTTCAGCTCCTGGTTTAAAGCCCGCTGCAAAATGAGCGAAATTTGCTCATCGGAGTCATATTCTGTTGTGATCATTTTGAATTTCAAATAGTGAGCTGCTGTCCAGGATGGTTCTAGACCATTGTTGGCTAACAGAAGGCCCTCGGGGGCCTCACCTGCAGCCCCCAACCTCTGGCCAACCCAGCAGCCCACTTTAGCTTTCTCCCCAGCGCAGAGATGTTGCTTCTGCAGATTATAGCTTCTCCCTGCGCCCTCAGCAACTCATAGATAACAGTGCACTCATAAATACTGTACAGTCCTACACTCACTGTGATTATCCCTAGTGTACCTGTGTAAGAAGAGGCGTGGGACAGCATTCACTATGCACCACATACTGTATATAGAAAAACTGAACTAGATAGTTACAAAATTGCCAAAATCTAGACACGGGACTTAAAGAAAATGCTAAATAATAGTTTAATTGATCAAATTATAAATGAAACTAGTATTTAAGCGCCTGAATGTGTAACACTTTTTTTTTTATCTATCTATCTCCACAGCACTCTGAATGTAGACAAATACAAAAAATTAGTTTATTCAATGCATTGCAGAGACAAAAATACAAACTGGGCAACGTTTCAGGTCATAGAGGCCCTTTCTCAAGCTCCTGCAGCAACTACACTGCTACCTGCTGTTAAATAATGAGGATTCGTTTTTCGTGCCAAACCCTCAGGCCTGAAACGTTGCCCAGTTTGTATTTATGTCTCCGTGATGCATTGAATACACTCATTTTTGTATTTTTCTACATTCGGACAGCTGTGGCCATCGTTACAATTTTGTGTATATACTTGATCTGGAGAGGTGAACCCAGACCGGCCAGTGTGCACCCACTTAACCGCTAAATCCCTTTTATACTTCTAGATTTTAGATTACAGGCATTCTTTCATCACGTGTGTGTGATGTGTGCGTACGTACGTACGTGTATTAGAGCATGATAATTCAGAGTAGTCTCACTTAGTGAAAAGTCGCGTTGTCCTATTGTATCCGCATATCTGTCCCTGATTACGGTCCTGGGCAGCACTGTTAGGAGGTTAGCATCTCTCCCAGTTGGAGGGGGAGAGATATCAGTTGTAGAGAAGTGTTGTATTGTAATCCTCAAAGGATATATTGTACTCGGCTCAGCAACATACATCCTGGTACCAGTTAATCATACCAAAAGGAACCAGGAAACACCATGTTGGTTGTGATACCAGGCAATATTAATAGGTGGCCGGCATCCCACCCAATTAGTGCAATACATACTGTAGGTTATACACATTAATGGTAGAGGTGCAGCAAATTGTAATCCACACTGGAGATTAGATAGTCAGTGTCATATTAAAATCCGCACACAAAAATGGGATTACAGTTGAAGGGGAGATTTTCTTTAGGTCTTCGTGGGAGCGCAGTGTTCAAAGTGAAGATTCGCTTTGCGTTGCAGCAATAATTTGTTGAAAACGTCTCCACTGACTTCTAGGGTGTTTGACTTGGCCAATGACCATACTGTGTGTCGGAGAGATGATAATTAATGATTTAGGTCCAAAAAATGCTGAGCGACAGCTTTGTTGCTGGCGTCATTGTGAAAGGCCAGGCAAATAGAACACCTATGTTCACTAAAATGACTGAAATAGAGAATGCACAGGCATATAATTATATAAATTACAGACTTG
Source organism: Ascaphus truei (assembly GCF_040206685.1). NCBI lineage: Eukaryota > Metazoa > Chordata > Amphibia > Anura > Ascaphidae > Ascaphus > Ascaphus truei. Next base: position 24,432,020 of record NC_134493.1, on the reverse strand, counting down.
GATGCTCATGTAAAAAAAAGTTTAATTGGTATGTTTTTGGCAGAATGGGGGTGTTTAAAAGACATGCTTTGAATCATTTAGCATTTGAAGCCCTTTTTCTTGTCCGCTCCAAAGATTCAGGCACCTTGGGAAGGGCTGTGCTTGGAAAGTGGCTCAGGCTGTAAAAGGATGTTCCTTACATTTCTCGTTAAACAGAAGCGTGATCTACAAGGCAATTGTGACAAGTTAAAATATGCCAAAGGTGCTGAACGCTATCTTTAAGTAGTTTGGTAATCGTTGAATAGGGGGAGATTAGAAGGAAAGTACTGGCTGAACCAGTCTTAGATTTCCGTTTCCAAGAAGGGGGAGTAATGGAGCTCAAGGCTTTAGTCATGCTATTTTTTAACCTCTTTGTGACTATAGCCTCGTTCTAAAAGCAAAAGGTATGTCCATAGTCTCTAATTGTTCTTTAAGTTGGGATTGCTCACTTACCAGTCGGACTACTTTCACCATTTGTGAATATGGCAGTCTTCTCTGTAGCGGTGGCTGGTGAAAGCTACTAGCATATGACACTGTTTCGATCAGTCATTTTGTTTTAAATGGTGGTTGTGAGACTGGCGGTGTTTTTGTAGACTGTAAGGAATTTAATTGTAGTCTCATCATAAATTAGTGTAATCATAATGGGTGTTGGGAAGCCGTCCAAGTGTCTAACAAACTCTAGCAGTTCGGTTCCAGTCTAGACATAGAAAAGATTGTTAATATAGCTACAGTAGAAGGAAATGCGATTTTCAGTGAGTGGATTGGCGAAGATCTACTTCTGTTCAAATTCTGCCATGTAGATATTTGTAAAGGAGAAAGCCATATTGGGTCCAATGGTAAGTATGTTCAAATCTGAAATAATTGCATTATGATTCTATAACCAATGTACACTAATGAGTTGCAGCAGAAACGCTATGGGAGTTCCATGGTACATTGGAATATTGCTCAACCATCTTTCAGTAACCACGAGGCCACCACTTGGGGTATCGCAGTGTAGAGACTAGCGATGCCCAAAGTCACTTGTAGAAAGCCATCAGTGGGTAGTGTAAGTAAGTGTATGAATTGTGTCACTGTGTCTTACAGCCCCAGAAGGCTAGTAAATAGTTGTATCTTTTATCCATAATTGCCCGTTTGCAGTTCACTGATGGTGTCCTTTTTGTTATTTCTTATTGTTTCAAGCAATGATGCAGAAATGTAATGCATACGATACACTAGCTAATCAGAGGTAGGAACCTTCAATTTCCAAAATCGGTGAGATCGAGGGTTCCAGTTCAAAATCAGTATTTCATTGATATACTATTTTTTGATCAGCAATACTTTTAGTCTGTGATGTCCCTGAGGCTAATCGGTGAGACTGACTTTACATCTGTGACTCTCACACACAATCAGGGACAGGTCACAGGCTTGCTATTGAGAACCCCTGACCCCTTGTGCCCTCAGCATTGGCTTTGGCGGCCTTACAATGTTCTAATCTTTTGTTGCAGATTTTGGTGGATGATACAGAGGACATATCCCTAGATTTAGGAAATGAAGAAGAGTTGGCTATGAGGAAGGCAAAAATCAGGTATATTTAAACAAAGCAATGTGTATATTTCTCTGCAGTTGTGCTTTGAAATGATATCTGTGCCTGCTGTTATTTCTGTGGTGAGTCTATGCCTGGTCACTGCACACTGTGAGGTCCCAGATATAATGGTGCATTTCCACATGTATACATATGTAACATAACATACACAGGAATTCGAGTGCAGCAAAAGCTGCCATACAACCGCCTCTCTACAACTTTTATTATGGGTTTCGCCATTCCAGATGTTCCTAATCCTTTTAAACTGACTGTACGTTCTAAAGCAGAGCTACTCAATTGTGTTCTGTTAACTTGACAACCTGGCCCTCTTGACCGCTTGCAGAGCACTTAACAGTACAACCTCCTACTGTCTCTAAGTTCTCTCCACTTAGATAGTAAGCTCTTCGGGGCAGGGACTCCTTTTGTTTTGTCTGAAGGGCGTATTCCCATTGTGTTATAATATTATGTCACTTGTATTGTAAAGCACTATATAAATAAGGGATCGGGGGACTCTCGCCTCTCAGCAGGTCCCCGTCACCTCAGCTCCCAGTGCGGCTGTCGGCTCCGGTTCCCCGCTCCTTACCTCTCCTGCCCCCACGCAGTGCCGCTCCTCCGCGGCGCACGCCCATCCTCCCACGCGCGGCCAGGGCGCGCGCACGGCAAGCTTACAGATCCTCTTACTCGTCCTCCCGTGCCGCTGGCTCCGCCCCCCATCGGCTGCAGGCGATTTCAATTACTCACCTCTCTGAATCCCTCCCTGCTCACCGGGACCTATCCCTGGGATCACTCAGACAGGCCTCGCTCCACCCCTTGCTACCATTGGTCCTCCTGCATTTATAACCCCAGTCTGCCCTCTCCTTCCTCGCTCTGCATAGTTCCTCTGTGACTCCTGTGTGCAGTGTCTATGCCAGGCTCTGTTCTCTGTTCCAGCTCTTGTTCCTGTCCCTGCCCCGGTTGGATACCTTTTGGATTTGATCTCGGCTCTTGTTTGACTACGTGTACCTCGCTACCCCTGGACTCGGCTTTGGACCTCACTACGCTGCTTTCTCCGGCCCCTGACCCACGGCTCTTGGATATTGACCCTCGGACTTCTGGAACCCCGGACTCAGCAAGTATCACGTTAACCCTTTCTCACCAGGCCCGGCAACGCACCTTCCCACACTCCGGGCACGCCCTCACTTCTGTGGGTGCGTGTTATACCCTTACCCACCTCAGTACTGGGGACTGGCCAGGTCTGCGGGCATACAGGCGTTACAGATATACATACCTCATTTAAATATGTGTAAAAAGATATATAAAAAAAGAATGACCTCTCTTTTCTGTGGTCGTTAAAACACTTGAGTAAAAGCACTGAAACACGTACTATTTATTGTTTGTGGGTCAGTTAGAATGGCAAAAGGCAGGCTGGGAAGGACATTGCTTTAAAACTAGAGACAATACAGGTGGATTGGAATATGTGCTGTATACATAGTAAGAAAGGGCGTGACACCTTATTTATTGCCTATTCAAATGAGTGTGGCATAAGGCATCTTCAAGCAGCCTCCTCGCCCCAAATTATTATTTTTCGTAGCCTACCTGAACCCCTGAAGATGATCCGTGGTCCGACGTCGCGGGCACCCCCTGGTTTGCGAGATATTTCTAGGTTTGTACCAGTTTTGACACACAAGCTACGCATGTGGCCGTGAGGTCCCTAACAGCCTGGCAGACAGCCGTCTCTCCGCTTGGGAATGGGGATTTCCAGGCATTGGGGGAACCATGGATGAGCTCCGGGGAAAAGTGAGCAAGCGGGACTGCTGCTTACATTTTTAGCAACGTTTAGTAAATCTGGCCCATATTGTGCAGATCGGCTTAATTGTTCCCTTTTCACACAGATACATATTTTTAGAAGTAGGGTAACGCACAGTTAAGAGCGCATCAGCCTCCATTCACTTTAACCCTTTGAGTACATGGGGTCTGGCACACAGTACCTAAGTTAAAAAAAAAATGCTTGTTTTGCTAGGAGACGCGATTTACACTGATGAGGAACAGAAGCGGGGGAGGGGGCTCCTCCCTATCCATGAAGGAGCAATCACGTGACCGCTTGCTCACATGCTCGCGAGTGCACGGCCCCTCCGGTACTCAAAGTGGTAATAGGTATTAATGCATCAGTAACTGTGTGTTACCCTGCTTCTCACCTTATTGAATAGGGCGACTCTATGTTGTTTTTCTTCTGTTGCAGTTCTAGCATGGAAAACTGGAAATCTCCCAGAGCTCAACTGCGCTATACTGGGGAAGTTACTGGTTTTAAATCTCCCTCCCCGGGGAAACAAAATGGCTGCCAATGCGAAGGTGCAATATCATCGGGTTTGCGGCTTCCTTTTTTAAAATCCCCTTTACAAACCAGGAAGTAATACCAGTTACTTCATCCTCAGCGTGTCAGGATCTGGCGGCCCACGCTTTAACTCAGAAGGACTCCTCCCAAAAGGGGGTTGGTGAGGGAGGATTGCCGCTTTAAATAAGCAGCCACTATGTATGTCTAAAATCTTCTACCCTTTCTAAGGCTGCGGATTGTAGTAGGCGCGACGGTGTGTGCGGTTTTGCGCGCTGCGAGAACAAAGTGCAGCAACTGATAGGGGCGGGTGCAATGCAGAGCGACCGCACGGCAGATTTAAAAACATAATAATTTTGTTTTTTCACGAGGCGGCCGCGTCATATAAAGCGGTTCAATCAGTGCAGGTGAACCAGCCTGGTGACGCGCCCGCCACGCCTCCCCAATCGCTGGAAGCTCAGTTCACCCATCACTCGGGCGACTGGCGTGCGCGACGCCATGCTCTCTGTCACGTGCGCGCCTACTATAATTTTAGGCTTTGTCCGCGCTCCTCCCCCCGGCTTCATGCTTGCAAAACAAACTTGTTTGTATTGCGAAGTGCCACTCTCCCTGTAGCGCATGTGCATGCACACTATGCAATACTACATTGCCGTCCTAGTGTTTGTTTTTCGGCTCGAGCTACGTAGCCTGCACTAAGGACGAAGCCTTAGCCTAAGGCCTGGGACATAGTAGGATCAGCCTTGCTGAGCCGTGCTGAGCAGATGCACTTACCCCCTGCATCTGTTATCAGCGCGGCTTTAGCAGCCGCTTCCGCATGCGTGCTGATGCGTGCGGAGGCTGAGAAAATTTGCCGAGTCAGGCAAGTTTGAAATTTAACGCTCATGCAAGCGCAGGGCCGGTCACGTGACTGCCAGAAGCCAATGGCAGGACGTGGCGCCCTAGCCCCGCCTCCCGGCCTGCTCCCACCCTGCACACAAGCGCGCTCGCTGACGCTCATGCAGGGACAAGAAAAATCTCCTAGGTGAGCATGAGCGTCAGCGCTGCCCAGCGCCGCTCCCTGCACCATGTCCCAGGCCTAAGGGCTTTCTGTTTGCTCTAGTCACTGCAGCTTTGGTGTTGCAGCTGCATTAACACATTTAGTTCTGAGTCCTACCTAAGGCTGCGGCCCCAGTCTTCACTGTAGCTGGTGTGGGCGTGCACGTGTGGAAACTGCGGTCTCACCTCTGACTGAGTCTTTGCGACGGAATGTGCGTCGAGCGGGCGTGGCTAAAAAGTAACATCCTCTTCAGCAGCAAGCTGAAGTGTCTGCGCTCTGATTGGCAGCTATTTCCTTTGCTGTGATTGGCTTGGGAAGTCTGCCACAGGATTGGTTCTCACGGACCCACGTGACGCTGTCGCTACTTCTGAACACAGTTTTGTTGTCTTCGGAAAAATCTGTTGCTCAACGCGGCGGTGTGCGCTGCAGAACGTACTGGGGACCTAGCCTTAGGCTGCAGCCACGCTGCCCCTGAGCTCGCTCATGCTTGAGCGGTGAGGTCACCAACTCTCCAAGCATGAGCGCTCGCTGTCCTGCAATAATTTGAGAGCAGGAGTGGGGGGGTGTGGATATTAAGGGAGGGGGCGTGTAATTTGCTGGAGGGGTGGGGTGGGTGGGGTGGGGGTGTGTGTGTGTGTGTGTGTGTGTGTGTGTACACCTTACCAGCCTTTCCCTCCAATCCCACCTCCGGCGAATCTCCACGCTGATTGGTTACAGAACGTTCATGTGACCATTCTCAGCACTTGGAAATCAAATTTCCACGTTTCTCCAAGCGCTGAGCTTTGGAGAGTGTGTACAGTCACGCGCGCGCTCGTGCACATACATTTGATATTATTATTGAAGTGAGCGCTGCAAGCGCGCTCAGCCGCAGCTTTACTCGGCGCAGAAGCAAAGTGTATTCTATAGTCTGCAATGTGTTATTCTACATTCACAGCTAGACTTGGGCTGCGGCCTCGCTGCCGCTGAGCGCGCTTGGCACGATCACTTCAGTGATTCCCAATAAGTACGGCCACGCTCACACGGTGCGCTCTTGCACGTACGCTTAGCAAAGCTAGGCACTTGGGGAGACAGGGAAAATTGATTTTCAAGCGCGCTGAAGGGTCACATGACCCGTCACCAACCAATCCACCCCAGTCAATGCACACAGCCCGACACACGTGCGTTGCCATGGCGATGCGGCACGGAAGACCCGGCAGAGAGCAGGTAAGGGAGTTACTGAGGCCTTGCACATCCCCCGGCATTTAATTTATATGCTGTGGGGATGAGCACGGGGCCTCTGTAACTGCCACGACCCCCTTGGAAATTCTCGCACCCCCCAGTGTGCGCACCGCTGCCATATGGCACTGTTAAAGAGAAGGGTCCTGTACCCCAAGCTGGGTTCCCTTCACTTGCCCAGAAAAGAGAGTTTCATGATACACAACACTGTGGTGGGTCAAGTCCACATAAATGTTACCAAGTTCAGGCAAAATATATTTGTTGCTCAATTTTTAATGTCCTACATATTTACTTAAAGTAATGATATATCTATGTATTTGGGTCTGTGTTTGAGTGTTTTCTCGCAGGGAAAGCTTTTATAGTTTTGCACTTTTTAATTGTAAACATTGTTTTTGTTAAAAGTCTTCTAGATGCAAAACTGGGGCAAACCCAGTACAACATAATTACTATATATATATATATATTATTATTATTATTATTATTATTATTATTATTATTAAAGGAACGATTCCTGTTGCCTTCCATGGGTTTCCTTTTCTTCAGTAAATATAGTGCTTTTGCACTTGCTTCTTGCCCCAATTTAGCAGCCGTAAGACTTTAGCAAATAGACCCCATTGTTTCTGTGTCTGCTTCTAAGTTTTCTGGGTTGTTCCCTAGGCACCCGTTGGCTACGTTTTTTCACCTGTTTTTCCGAGTCGGCGCCATTGTTGCGTACTTGTTCTGTGACTGGTTCAGCAAAAGCTTTGTTACCTGTTTTGTCACTATTCTGCTCCTTCTGTCCTTTGACTTTTGGTCTGTCAAGGTAAGGTGCTTTTATCCCAGAGATGCTTCTCATTACATTCATTTTGCTAATATTTTCTGGCTCTGATGTTGGCTATGGAACCCCATTTTGGATTTATTAGCATTTGTCCAGCTATTTCTCCATAGTCATGGATAGAAAGGACTGTCGTTTGGTGTAATCTAGTGATGTACCATGCACAGGGTAACTACCCGGTACCCGGCGCTTTTTCAGCTACCTGGACATTACCCGGACCCGGCAGCAGGGGGCTGAGCCCGGCATTGGGTAGAAACCGGTGCCGGTTATGTCAGAGTAGCTGAAAATACATCATCACTTACCTGCAGCCGGCAACGGAAGGTGAGGAAGGCCGGAGAGGAAGACCGCGGCGACATCTGGGAGCAGCAGCAGAGGTCCTGCTGGCGGTGGCAGCAACAGAAGTCTGTGTTCAGCCGGTGGGAGCAGCAGGAATACAGAGCACAGCTATTGGGCTCCTCCCCGGCTGTCCAATAGGAACGCTCCTGCTCCGGTCACATGGTTCCTTGGCTCACACTGGTATCAGCTGTTTGCTGTATTCCTGCTGCTCCCGCCAGCTGAACCCAGACTTCTATTGCTGCCACCGCCACCAAGATCTCTGCTGCTGCTCCCAGATGTCGCCACGGTCTTCCTCACCCTGCAGATAAGTGCCAACCGGGTACCCGGCCGGGTAGAATGATTGATTGTGCCCGGGTACCCGTTACCCGATTTTCTAAAAAATTAGGACCCAGTAAAAACTAGTGTAATCTACTAATGACACTGATAAGTTTAATGATTTCAACCGTGTCAAACCTTAATTAACTGATTTATACTTCATAAAATCGAAATCATTTTATTTATTTTTGTCTTTGTAGACATTGTGTGTTAAATATTTTAATTCCATGACCTTCTGTTCCCCTTTTTTTTTTTAAATTTGCTTTCATGATAGGGAGGGGGGGGGTCATGTATAAAAAAAACTGTTTTCACGGGGTGGAGGGAACTAGATAATCAATACCCACTCTACCCCACTCAACACCAGAGCCTGAAATGTAGGCCTAACATTAGGCTTAAATATTAAACCGTTTTAATATACCTTATGTAAGACGTCTTGACCTCAGTGTGTGGTTCCTCTGCAGCAGGATTTGATTCAGATGTAGTTTATGATTAATATATAAGGGGGGGGGGGAGCAGAAGGTCAAACTAACTAGTGAATTAACTTCTTTTTAATTGAAAGTCCGGCAAAGGACAGATTACCTTTCTTACCTGGGCCATTTCCATGCAGTGACTTTTATAGGTCAAAAAGCCCATTGCTCACTTACTCATCCAGAGAATGCTCTTGACTTTACAGTTTCTTTGTTATTAAGTCTCTACGGATCTCACATCCAATATCTGTGAGTCCATCATTGAAGGGGGCAAAATGTTGGGCCAGAGGTTCTCTGTGATGGCAGCTCAAGTATTGTGCTTTGGTGAGATAAGAACATGGGTAAATTCAAAAGTGATCAGTTGAGACTTGAGATAATCTTCATCCAAGATATCTATTCTGTGGAAAAATAAGTCATTGCTTACAACCCTTTCTTAAATAAAGTCACATGCATCATTGTACAATGATTACAGAAGTCTCATTTAATCTACTTCCACCACATACAAAGAAAAAGTATTTCTCTGATTTGGACCCACTCGCATGGATACAAAAAAAAAAAGTTGTAGTAAATACTAATGTGAATAGTTGGTCATGAATACAAAAAAGTCTAGTTTTTCTATCTTTTTCATTCTGGGAATACAAACTGGCACTTACTATACTTCTTTATGTCAGAATGTAACCGGACGGCTTTTGGTTGGTTTACGATGGTGGAACCAGATTGATGAAGATGGAAAAAGTCATTGGATCTTTGAAGCTAAAAAGGTACGTTTTTAATTAGGAAATCCTACTATGCAGTTGAAGAGGCCAGTTCTTTAGTTCTGTTACAGTTATGACGGGTCACTTTATACCATGTCATTATGGCTCGTGTTAGTGTTTAGAAAATTGGACAGTAAAAAACCATGGCCTAAAGAACGAAGAGAGGTAATATAGCACTCGGGCTTTATCCACACATTATTAACAAAGGGTATATTTATTTGTTGGTATACCACAAAAAGGTACCCAAATAACAAAACTGCAATTAAGAACATATTCAAACAGTAGATGCCAATATGGCCCCTTCTATGCTAATCAAAAATATAATGAACAAAGTATGAATTCAACTGCAGGACTTAAATGTAAAAGTCTTGCCACTGATTCTTATGTATTATATAGGACAAGAGTGCGCAAACTGGGCAGCGTTGAGAGGCGATGCTCTCTTCCCCACAACATTTAAATTAAATGCCGGGGGAGGCGCGAGGCCTCTAACTTGCTCTTCGGCCACATGTCGCCGTGACAACGCGATGTGATGTCATATGAGGGGGGGGGGAGAGGGCAGACAGGGGGGCGCAAACAAAAGTTTCCACATCCAAATCATATAGATGCTCCCACAAAGTGCTGTTCTTTCTGGATAAAGATATATTCATCGACCTGTCTTTATCTTTTACTTGGCATTGTAACTGTCCTATGTATGTATATCTTTATTTATATAGCACACACAGCTGTATTTGGCGCTTTACAAGAGAGGCCCTCATACAGCCCCTTGTGATGCACCTGCCCCCATGTTTGGGGGTCTACTCTCAGTAAGACCTCCTGCATTCCCATGATGCTCCCTTTCCCATTGGATCTCTCCTCCGTACCACTCCCTCGCAGGCCCTGGAAGCCTCAATGAGTCCCTCAGCTCCTGGTGTCACAACCCTTATTATCTCCCCTCATACTGTAGTTGAAGGGTCTCCCCCAGTGATACCTTATTGGCACCCTGCATCCACTGTAGCGCTGATCCGTTCCCCACTATCCATCTCTTCTCTCCCTGCACTCACCTGTTCCCCGGGCCATGTCACACTCTCCTTTCGCCCACTGCAGCTCTGAGGAGATGGAGCCGCCCACTCCGAGGTGTGCAAGTGTTTGAAGAAGCTGGACATGGTCCATTCAAGACAGTCTGGTGACTTGGATTTGGCCATCGGTCCACCTATTGACTACTATTTGGAACAGCACTTTATATGATGCATAACAACTAGTGGAGAGACTTTTATGTTTAAGTCCTGCAGTTGAATTCGCACTTTAGTCATTATATTTTTGATGAACTTGGCCTAATTGTGGTGTGTTATTTTTAGTATGTTATGAATTTGTTGAGTTATTTGGGTATATTTGATGTTATACCAACTGACATACAGTACATCTATATTCTTTGTTGGTCATAATGTGTGGGTAAAGCTGGCGTGCTATATAACCTTTTTTGGTTCTTTAAGACAGCGGTGCGCAAAACTGGGGGGCGCGCCTCACTTACCCGGCTTCCGGGTCCTCTCGTCTTCATGACAACTTGGTGTCAAATGACGCCGCAGAGCCATGTGACGTGATGTCACCATCCCATGGCGTCATTTGACGACCGTTGCCATGGAGACGCAGCGTCAAATGATGCTGTGGGTGACGTGACGTCAAATGACCCAAGGCGTTATTTGATACCGCAGGGGGGGCGCGACACGGGCAGAGCAGGCAGGTGGGGGGCACAGCGCAGGAAGTTTGCACACCCCTGCTTTAATACATGTTTTTCATATTTCATTGAGCCAAGCACTACAGGATTGAGTAGAAGCAGCCACTTACTGCCTGAGAAGAGTTTGTCATTTTATGTATTTCCCTTGCTATGAGCAACTTGTAATATTTGGAGCATCTTTGAAGCAATCTGTTTGAATTATTAGATTGCTAACTCGCAATATTCACTAAGATGTGAAGCCATCATCCCCTTGCTGATTACAGCCATGTTTAAATGAATGAAGATTAGAGCAAAAGGGAGGACGACTTTATAGCATTTTGAATGGAAGCCTCATTACCTCTTCATTCTTCACATCAGGACTAAAAGGGGACAGAGGCGCATCTTCCTCCGATTATTTGCTGACAATATTGGGGTTTAGTTGCCGATGGTTGTTTGAGTCATTACTTTTTAGTCACATTCAATCAACTTTTGTTATCTTTTTCCTCAGAACAATATATAATATAAAAGGAATAACCATATACACTAGATCAACTAGATAGCTGTTTGTTTTGCAGCCTGTGTTTCCAGTAACATTACTGTAAAATAACCCCAAATCAAACCTGTTTATTTAATGATGCATGCCTGTTTTCTATAACACAGGGGACAATTTTCATGGTGCAGATTTTGTCTTGGACAATACCCAGATATCTGGGTTATAAAAACAAGCATATTTCATTGAACCACACGTGCAGAAAGGTTTATTAAGACAAAAAAAATCAAATAGAACAGTTTTTTGCGCTGGCCCAAAATTAAGTTTTGATTACTACCCTTAATTTTTGTAAATACACATTTTCATCATCCAGTAGGTGTAAACTTTTTTGAAGTCAGTAAGTATAATTTTGACATGTAGCTTGAAATTGTTTTGGTGATTACTGGAGCATATGCTGATCGACAAACATTATTTGACATGGTTTCATTGAAAATCATTAACTTACCCTTCCCACACATTTCTCCATTTTCCTACTTGTATAAGCAGGTATCAGACTAAAATACTACTGGGGTATCTTTCTAAAGCACAAAGATTAAGCGTTTTCAAGAAAAATAGACGTTCTTTAACACACAATGCTATGGGGCAGATTCATCAAACGTTGGTTAGTGCACCCACTGCCACTCCCACGACGGATCTGGTGTACTATCCCTTACTGGTGTTGGACGAATCTCCCAGAGGAGAGACATTTAAATACATTGAATAGCCTGATAGTGGTCACAGAAGCCAATAAACTTGCCCTATTAAAATATGAGATTGAAACAAGATAGGCATACAAGTATATAATAAATACAGAATAGACAGCACTCAAAAGCGTATAAATGAATATGTGCAGGGTGCCTACGGAACACAGGGGGACCCCAATTACCCCTAGAGACAATTGTAAATACAAACTAAGGTTAAACACAACCTTAGTTTGTGCCTACAAGTATATGATCCGCACTAAGGAACAAATAAGTCTAACTGCATTGCTGTAAGCCGTAACAAGTGCTTTGGTATTTTATGGCAAATGGTCATTTGTTTTTACAATGTAAATTAACCCTAACCCTGCCTGTTTAATGATTTTCAGGATCCACCTAATAATTCTGCATCGACCGAGGTTGAAGCTCGAATCTTTTGGTTGGGTCTCATTATTTGCCCCATGATCTGGACAGTGTTCTTCTTCAGCACATTATTTTCCCTGAAGTTGAAATGGCTGGTGAGTTCTAGAAATCAGGGAGAGGTCCTGAGCACCTAAGGGTACATTGTTGGTTGAAAATCCCAATTTACATCGAGAGGATTTTTTTTTTTGGCAGAAAACCATCATATATACAGTGTAATAATAATAATAATATTTTTTTTCATATAGCACTTCACAATTACAGTATAGGGCTCCGTACGCAGCATTGGATTTTTACAGACACAGTCCCTGCCCAGATGAGTTTTCAATCTGTTTTTGGTGCCTGAGCCACAGGGAAAGTGACTTGCACAAGCTCAAAAGGAGCCAACACTGGGAATTGAACCAAACTCCCGTTTCAAACTCGGTGTTTTCAGAGTCAATGCCTTTACTCACCAAGCCAATCCATCAGCCCTTTTTGTGGGGCTTTTATCCCTTAATGAAGGGTTTATAAAATAATGACCTTCTAATACATTTAGTCATTGTCTGACCTTGTTATTCTATTAGAAAGGTCTGCAGTGCGCCTACTATAGGGATCCTTAGTGCACTTTGTCTATGAAGTGCAGCTATTCAGTCAATATTCCAATTCTCCCAGGCAGCACGCATATACCTCTTTATGGGGTTTTGAGCTAGGTGTCGCCTTTATTTCTTATTTATAAAATAATGTATTTAGAAATTAGGAAAACGGCAAAGGTGGTGAATTAATTGTATTTAGAGATTAGAAACAACTTTCGGTCTAGTTTTATCAATGTCGATAATAGTTGCAATCATTAAATATTTTAAAACGTCAATCTCCAGCTTTAGTCTCAAATGCTCATGCAAATGATTTTTTAATAAGCATTTGTTTTTCTAATAAGCAAGGTCCGTGTGCAGTAAAACATTTCAGGGTCTATTCATCAGCACTACCTTTTTTTTTATTTTTGCTAATTATTTTTGTCTGTGGGTGGGTCACAGTTTTATTACATTTCATAAAAGTAATCAAGTCTAAACTTTCTAATCAAGGTTAGTTCTCTACATCAGATCTGGAGTGTCGGATGATGGGGAAAAAAAGACTAGCAGAAAGTGGTATTTTCACATGTGCTCACACTTACTGTACTTTCCCCAAATCTCACATTGTACTTATTTTGGGCTTTGTTTTATTACTCGGACACTTAGAAATGTGACATGTTGCCTTGGTGCAGAACTCCACCTGTATTCCATAGAGGTATGCTGAAAAATAATTCAATGGGACACATTTTAGCCTGGCATAGTGAACCGAAAGAATATAAACATCCCCTTCATGAGCTATCAGGAAGCATTTAACTTGCGTTACATACAGTATGCAGGCAGGTCGTGTAGAAACTCACGTAGCTGTGCTGTAGGGTGATGTCAGAAAGGTGCAAACTGTTCCTGATTAGTGGGTTGACCACAGCCAAACATTGATAGGACCTGTTTGTTAATAGGCTACAAACCTCTCGTTTCTTTTCTGGATATAGGCTCTTGTGATCGCAGGTATTTCACTTCAGTCAGCAAATCTTTATGGTTACGTCCACTGCAAAACCGGAGGGCAACAAAATACAGGGAAGGCAGCTTCAAGGTTTCTGTCCCAGCAGCTCTTCCAGCGAGTAAGTGTGATATCCTGCTAACTTGGTACGACTGACACAATGCTAGTACTAAGGGGTGTAGCGTCATTTTAATGCATCTGCATTTTTCAGAACCAAAGAACACATACAAAATTAACTTATTAAATATTTAGAGGCTATTTTATTGGTGGACCTCAGCCATGTCAAAAAGTTGGAAAATGGTGGAAGTAGCAAGTGGTCCCAGGAAGAGTAAGATACTTAATGGGTCGTGATACCCACATCTCCATCATGCATGTAAATTCTCCCGGGCAGGGGTTACTTTTCCCATTGTGTGATACTTATTGTGCTAGAACACCCTGTATTCTAAAGTTTGTTTTATACAGTGTGGAATACATGGTTGGAAGTATATAAAACAGACTTAGCTCAAGGTCGTACAGTACCACAAACTGTTATGGAATGAATGTCTGATGGAGAATGTGTATTTCTAAATAAGATTGGATTATAGGATATATAATAATCTGTAATCGCACAGGTGGGCAAGATTACATCCAACTGTAGATTCAAACTTGTGACATGTTTGGGACCACTCATGTTCCGTGAAAGCCCAAAAGCATCAACTTAATATACAAAATAAACTAGGTCTTCCATTATAGGGCTGCATCAGTTCTCCACTGGAAGAACCTATGGGCTACAAGAAACTAAAGGGCTAGATTAGCAAATCTTAATCAGGGCTGATGTGACGTTCCCAAAAAATAGGAACAGATATTCTATTCCCTTAGCTCAGGGTTGCGCGAACTGGGGGGGGGGCAGCACATTGAGGCCCCGCGCTCTTCCCTAAATTTATTTAAAGGCCGGGGAAGCACGCGTGAGGCCTCAAACTCACGTACCTGGTCTCCGGTGGCTTCTGGCAACATGGCATCAAATTACGTCACGTCAGAAACCGGCAGCAAACAGGTGAAAAGGTTGTTGCGCAGACTAAAGTTTGCACACCCCTGCCCTAGGTTAATGCGTATCCTTAATTATATGCAAAAACTACCGTTCTCTCATTAACATAGGCTTAATGTAGCTTTGTCTAAGAGTATCTAATGTTTAAGTCCCAGGGTTAACTGTAATGCACTTCTGTGGTTATACACTGGTATTGCAACGCCTCATTTGCATGTAATTATCACTAACGGCTGGTATTGACCACGCTCTTCACAGGAGAAACCGTGACTCAACGTTATGTTATTGGCCAACAAAGATACACGGTGAGGCATAATGGACGTTAAATTACATACTGCAGGTCGTAGTTACGTTAACTCACTTAACCGAGCTTTGTAGATCTAGGTCCTAAATGGTCACTGTAAATAAAATAGGTGGTGACATGTTTGTACAGCATTACACGGGTTAATGATGTAATGTGGCACTTCTTATTTTCCTCAGACACTTTGACATGGAGCACAGCTGCAGAATACGCAAATCCAAGCACCTTTCCAAGTGACAATTTGCTGGATAATAGGAGATGTGTAATCGTTAATTTATTTGTCAAGAAAAGCATAAACAGGAAAATGTGCATCAACCGGCACACGGAGTTATAGTGCCTTATATTTTCTTCATACATGTTGCGTTCCTGCAAATTATTTATTACTATTTATTAAATAGTACATTTTCCAAAACGTGCCTCCATTTGTCATTGTTTTCACGTGTGGATATTGCAGCGCTTCAAAAGGTAGAATCCCTTTAACAAACGTCTGAACATTGCATGGATTTTCTTATGTCTATCCTTACAAATAAGCATTCATACCCATATTTACATAGGAGTGATTCCACAAGACCCCTGCTGGCCCATTTAAAGGAGGACTGGAAGGAGTCTTATTGTTGCATTAAACCACTTTGTAAATAGGGGCCTTAAAAGCAACCACCCCCCCCCCCCCAGAAGCCTACAAGAGTAACCCACAAAATATTATTGTCCTGCTCTTTTATATAGTAAAAAAAATAAATTTCTTAAAGTAAAAAAATAAGTGGCCACGATCACACCCGCCTGCTTTTCCCTATTACACGTTTTGTGAGAGAATGGGAGCCAATCTACAGTACTCAAGCGCCAAACAAAAGGTTACAGATTCTTATAAATATTATATAAAGGCATGTTTGATGGAGACTATTACATTTCTGATTTGCACCATTGCAGGCCAGATTAAGTGGGATGGTTTATTTTTTGGCAACATATGGTACACAAATGCCCCATTCACTTAAGTATGTTTGGGCACAGATTGCATTGGGATGTCAATTTCAAGATGTCCTACATATGGACAATTGCTTTTTAAAATGTTTCAATCTGTGTTTCAGCATTATCTAACAATGTTGATTGCTGTAGATGTATAATTCAAGAGCATAAAGTATGTTACAACACGGGTCTGGTAAACATGATTCTTTAATATTCAGAAATGCATGGACATGTAACATACAATGCTACGGCTCGCCATTCAGGTTCCTGTCACAGTGTTCTTGAATTCCTATGCAAAAAGGAGACGGTGTGTTAGAACATCAACATTTAACTCATGAACAGAACAAAGAACCAACTGATCATAAATAAAGCAAAACGTTTACCAGTTATTCTCCATCTTGCATGCTTTAATTTCTAAAGGATTAGAGAACCTGTGTTCTTTCCTCTGTAGCTAGCATGTAACTTTCAGAACTAGAGCACACCAATTGACTGCTGTAGTGGATGCACGGAACCAGTCTATTAGAACGTTCAAATTGCCTATGCAAACGCCATCACTTAATCTAGAACGCATTAATAGGGTTATTGGACCGTCATTTCACAGGCCTTTACAAAACAAAAAACCTCAATTCATCCTTTCCAGTTTCATGGATCCTGTGGGCAAAACAACCTATTTGCAGAGGAGGAGTTTCCACTAACCCAATTAACTTGAGACCAGTTTTTGAAGCCCTTTATAAAGTGTTATTGTGGCAGATTTAAAAAAAAATGCAATAATGAGGCAAAACTAATACCATATTTATGCTCTACAAATAAGGGCGAAAATCCTTTTTTCATTAAAAAAATAAAGTGAAAATCATTTGTAAATAAGTATTGGCACTTCGTTTTTTTATTTTATTATTAATTAGGCATTCTCTGTACTCGGACTATGAATTCACAGCCTTTGCTAATAAACTGCTCAAGCAAACTTGTGTGTTACCCCAGAAGAAGAAAAAAAACACAGAGCGCACCAGAAGTACATGTATACTGTATATATGCTGTTACAAAAAAAAAAAGAGCATAAGTACACTAACAATTAAGTTATCAGAAGGCGAGTCGCTAGTCGTCAAGTGCAGCAAACATCCTGGAATGTTCTTCGGCGTGGAACACAGTGCCCCAATTGCTGCCAATGTCCTGTGTGCTCAGTATTGGTGTCAGACATATCCTGGTTGTGACGCGAGTTCACTCCCCCTGGATACAAACAGCTCTGCCACCTAGTCAGGCAAAAAGGTGCACCAAGCAAATACCGGATTTCACTGCTGAACTGCCACGTGACCGCTCTACGCGTTTCGTACAGACTGCTTGAGCACCTGATGAAGAACACAGTCGTTTGCTTCACCTGACAACAAGCGACTCGCCTTCTGATATTAACTTAATTGTAAGTGTACTTGTGCTTCTATTTTACTTCTAAAATTCTATATATACATACACACATTTATCTCTGGGGCACCCTGTGTCTTTTTTTCTATTTCTGGCGATCCACAAGTGGAGTTATCCGTAGGAGCTTGGAGTGCCCCAACACCGCAGCAGCAGCAGCAAGGGGTTGAAGTTTCTTCACATTCACTAACCTTGGAAGCACAAGTGCAATTTCCATTTAAAAAAATTGTGTTACCCCTGCTGCCCTATGAAGGAATCTATTTTTCTTAGAAATTACCAGCCCGAATGAAAATTAGATGTTGACAAAATAGCCATGTGCAAGACGACAAAACTATTTCCTTCTCCAATATTTCTATTGCCGCATGCAAAACGTTGCAGTATTATTCGATAACAAATCTTCGTGCTTTGAAGCGACACTCAGAAGAAATAAAATTGAACCGTGGTTTCAGCACATAAGGAGGATTTACGCGCCTTCCACATGTCGCCGAAAACCTGCTCATCGGTACACTGAGGATATCACCAAGTAAGCAGGGTGTTTAGTTAGGAGTAAATAACAGCAACAGCTCGTCCACTGTGCTTTTGCTTTGTGCCTTCAAGCAACTAAGAGCACAGTGCAATTATTTCTCCCATCATTTCATTGCCTGAAGTGTTTCAACATGTTCAGAAACTAGAGAACCCATTATCGATGACTAAGAAAGAAGCTATAAATGCTTAGTTTATAAAGCAGCTCTACAAGGGAACTTAAAAATGGAGTTTGATATGGTGCCCATGAGTATAAACAGCTGTTGGTTGGGATTGGAATTTTCAAGATAAATGATACCATAATATTTTGCTTTTTCTGAGTGAATGTAATGTGTAAAGAATACTCTGCAAAGCCACATAGTATTATTTACTTTGGAAGAAGCACAGCAAGCAGCAGCTGTATGTGAGAGCATCCAGCAGCCAACGTGGAAGACTTGGTGCCTGCAGTAAGATGTGAACGAAGAGACTGGTACGGTGTGCATCCCCTATCCATGTATACATGCCAATAGGTAAAACGGGTCAGGACATTAAGGCCTATATTCGCCAAGTGGTGCTACTGCAGAAGAAAAACACCTTTCGGCCCAGTGAAGTGAATATAGGTTCTATACTATTATAGGCCAATTGTGTTTATCGATTGTAACCATTTTTAGACTAGATGGTTTCAGCAAATCGAACTAGGGGAAATTAAATGTAATTGTAAAGTAACAATCGACATTAAAAAAATAATAATTACCACAATACAAAGTTGTCAGCATACCTAAATGTCATTTCACTTTATAACAGTAGTGTACCTACTGCAGTAGCTTTGATACACGGATAGCATTGTACGTACTTTGGATTATTCTTCTGTATGATGCCGTTGCTGGTGAATCCGGAACTTCAGTTAAAAAAGACTTCCCTGCGTCACAGCTCTTTCCTTCAAAAAGAAAATCACATTCAACACATTCAAAACAAAGCATACAATGATAAACAACTTTTCACAACCACGACTTCGGGCAGAAGACAACGATAATCCCAGATCTGAAACCTTTCCTGCAGACAATTCATGAGATGCATTCAAAATAATGTTTGCCGGTACTACACATTTGGTAGGGCTGTAGACAACGACACAATGAGAGTCCTCTTGTAAACTGGAGATCTGCAACTCAATTATTTCGTAAAGGTTCTACTTCCAAGTGGTCTCAAGTGATCTTCACTGTGCAACAAATAGTCGTTGGTTTCTAATGCAGCAGCCTGGACATTACTGTGTGAACTTCAACTGTACTCAATGTTTGATCTGGTGTTGAAGACCCGACTGGGACTTATAGAACCAAAATCAAATCACACCTTCATGATATGATAACCTGCGTTCTACTGTTACCCCATAGAGTGCTGGAGGGGGCGCGGCCCTAGCCCATCTGGCAGATTACCAACACTCCTCAAGAACAAAAGACATGATCGCGATGACAAACGGAAGGGGAGGAATTTCCTCTTCCGGTCGGATCGGGTCCAGCGCTCCACAGAACGCGATCTCCCTATGAGAACTAGCAAAATGCCAGTGACGTAGGTACTACTTCATGGGGGCTCTGGAGCGCCCAAACTCATGTGATCGCGATGTCATGGGGCCCCAAAGGGGTTAAAGTGCAACCAACTGAACACTGGCTTGTGAAGATGCCGTGTTTTATGTGGTTAAGTGGAGAAGGGTTATGTCTGTGATACTTGGTAACACAAGGGCATGTTCTTGATGAAGCAGAAGGCGTCCCAAGTGTGCAGCAGCAGCAAAAAAACAAAACACATCTGCCACTTTTTTTGTTGCAAAGGAAACAGGTCCCTCATGGGACAACAGCTTGTCAAAGGCAGCGACAAATTTAAAGGGTTAAACCGGAGTGATTGAGCCCCATTTTGCCAAAACCAGACCCTTATTGAGTATTTTTCAAAAATGTTTATAATTAGTTTTGCAAACATGATGAGCTAAGACTTGTGAAGATTCGATCCCATATATTCCCTTTTGTCTGAGGTCCCATTGTGTTGAAGAGTTTGCACAGGAAAATCCCCCTGCTCTCCCCCTCACTTACCTTTATTTGCGCTCTGATAAGGACAGGGTGGGGAGAGGAAACAATTGACAAACGCATAGGCCCCAAAGGAAAATACTTTATTTCCAAATCTTGGATTTAAGCATGGCTACATGTTAGATTGTTAAATTATTTTTTGTATTCATTATAACGTAATGTATGTATCCACGTTTCTGGGCAGTTTCCCTTTTTTCATTAGTTAGAATGAACTTTAGAAAGCAGCAGTACGTGCATAACTAACACACACACATACATATCTCTTGTGAGCACATTCACATGTCTTAGACAGGTCTGAAACCCTGCTTTTCGCCATTATCACCCAGCATACAGTGCTTTCACTGCAGCAAGGGATTCTGGGAGATGACATGCAAATGAGCACACAGTGCCACCTTTTGTCTCAAGTCCATTATTACATGGAACACAAGCTAATGCTCGCTTTTTTAAACACAGCTTTTAAACATGGATGGGATGAGATGCAAAGCCAATAAACCCACTCACAGACAGACTGTTTCAACCTCATCAGTGTGAGGTTGGTTGTACTGGCTTTGCAATTCGAGACTTTGGGTAGGTCTTCACCAGACATTATTTAGGTTATGGTTTTAATATATGCAGCCTTTGATTACCTCTTTTGAAACCTAATCACCTAAGCTGCCGATAGATTCGATCTCCCGTGAGCGATCAGCAACGATCCTGCTTCCCAGGGTTAACTAAATGGCGGCCTTTCAGTTTCAATCAATCCTTCAGTCAGTGTAACTCAGCAGCTACAATATATTCTTGTATTACTAAAAGGTAACATTATCTATTGTTACAGGTTACAGCACAAACTGCTGGCAACAAACTATCACAAACAGGAAAGTGTTACAAACATCTTGCACTGCGGGGAAGTGTGCTCAGTATATTAAAACTCATTAAAAATAGCATTAAGAGTTGAATAAAAAAATGTAATATATATATTTTTAGTCAGTATCCACTGCTACAGAAGTGATTACTTTTAGAAAATGACACGTAGGATATTGCATGGATTGATCCCTTAAACTCACCTATTTGCGGGTCCAAGGGAACTTTCCCTAGCAGCGGGATATTCAGATCAAGGCACATCTTCTCCGCTCCGCCGGTGGTTGGGGGAAAAATCTGAGATTCATTCTGCAACACAGAAAATGTACAGTGTGAAAGTCGTTACACAGACAGAAACCGCCACGGCGACGGCCCTCACCAACAACTGCTTCTCTCTCTTCCGGTGGAGATGATTAATTTATAAGGTCCCAATATGTTGTTCCGTGCCGTACAATGGATGGGAGATCAAAGGACAGCATAGCATTCACAATTGTTTCCGTAACACATGCTGGTACAAAAGAATCCTGCTCTATAACAATCACACCTGTCATTTGCAATAGATGCCGTTGCCAATTAAGTTACACAGCATGGAAAAAACAAACTATCCTTTTACAAGATCAGATTTCCTCGTCAGTAAAGAGCTTTAAAAAAATAGTGCGATACCCCTCAGGCCTAAGGGAGCACAGACATGAATAGGAGTATTTAACAGGTCCGTTTTCAAACCATGGCCTGCCCAGCTTAGATCGATACCTGTGGGAACGAACAGTTATTTTTTAACCACTTTCTTTACCCTTTCTGTGCCAGAGGGTCGTGCCACTGATCATTAGGCACCTTCCCCCGGCACGTAGTCGCTCTTCAGAGCGTTCACACGATCATTTCACATGATTAAGTGTCAGACCGAATGTGACCGGGAAGGGGGGGCTAGACATCCGGCGCTTCCGTGTCACGTGACCGATCACGCGTCAGGCCAGATGTGACAGGGAGGGCCGGGCCACCTCCCTCAGGGGGGGTATGTGGTCGCCGCTCCTGCTGTATATAGACCCTATAAAACCAGCAATGGGCAATGACACGGTGTACATTATAGGGGCTCCTAGGTGGCACTTTCTTTGATACCGTACGTCGTTCGGGCGCTTAACATTCAGTAAGAATTAATCCATTTCCAGCTGCAAAACACTTTTTTCTTAGGCTGTATGTGTAGAGGCCTCACCTTACATTTGGGGCAAATAAAGCCACTCATGTTCTCCACTACGCCTATGATCGGCAATTTCACCTTGCGACAGAAATTGATTTCTTTTCGGACATCCTGAAGAGACACTTCCTATTGACAAGACGAGACATTAGGCTCTAAGGAATAAAACCGTCACACACAGTAGCTACATTACAAGTAATGTCACAATCTAAAAAAGGTGCAGTCTAGTGTTGAACCAATGTCAATTATTGTTAATGTTTTGAATACGTCAAAACTCTCAAAGACAGGAGATTGACACTTTTTTTTTTTACTTGTTTTTTTAAGTACCTTTATAAAGAAAAATCTATTAAATATTATATACATCTATTTCAAACAGTGTTTTAAAATCACTCATTTACCCATTTTTTATTTTTATTTTAGAAAGGCTTCAATCACCGATATAAAACAGCGTTTCCGCCTGCCAGTTTTTAATGTTCCTTTCCGTGTGAATAAATGCAGCCATTCCTCGCCTTAACGGCAATGCAATTATCATCTGAGCTGCTGATTCATTGGCAGAGAATCTGCTTCCCAACAATATGGCCGCCTATTTTAAATCAGGAAGTTGTGCTCCTTCCTAAATGGTTGCAATAGCAGCCGAGGGAAGCTCAATACATAAAAAATAATTAAAGAGGGCAAAGCGTGAAATATTTGTAATTTTTTTAATGCACTAAGTCTTCTCTAATACTGTACTACACAACTGATAAGAAAAATAAATTAAAAAACCCACAGGATTTTGAATGTAATGATTCTTTAAACTATTGTGCAGTTCTGGGTGATATGTCGCATTTCCGGCACGGTAAAATCACATTAGGGCGGCACCACCATCTTGAAATGATTTTTGTACTTTTGTGTAATCGTTACCCGAGCTCAAATCTGACCTTAATTCCAAATCTCACTCGGACCCTGTAAGCTCCGGGCTGTGCAAATTACATAACTTTTGAGGGCGGGTTCCACTCCAGTATTTGCCATCATGTAATTGTTTCGCCAGTGGTCACATGATCACTATCGCTCCCTGGGTGAACGGAATGGAGCCCCCTCTACTTCCATTTGTATCAGGCAGAAACGCTTTGATGGAGCAGTTAGCCTGATTGGTCTGAAGGTCGTGTGCAAGGTCTCTGTTGTGAAATGGGACGTTTGGTCGTGGCCATCACAGACTGAGCTGCAGCAACCTCCGCGGTCGGCCGCTTCTACGAGAAGGTAATTTTAGTGCTTAGGGTTGGGGGTTACCCTAAAGTTAAATGCTTAGGGTGAGGGGTTTTAGGCTAACGGGTTAAGATTATTAGGGTAGGGTGTAGCGTTAAGATTAGGGTTTTTAGGGTATGAGCTAAGCTTAGGGGCATACCTTAGCGGTCATTTGGACGCGGCGCAATGGTCTAGACTGCTCTGGCGCGCCAAAGCCCATGACGTACCACATACATCATAATGGTACTACTCTAAAGGCCTGTATCGCCCTCATTTCACATCTAGTCTTCTGGTAAATCGACGTTTGGGCGAGTTACGTGTTCCAAAGTACCAATCCAATAAGAGAAAACCATTTCCTTAAAAGTGGAAGCAAGGTGTAGGAGATGCTCATGTGCTTTAAGTCAGAGTGAAGGTAACACACCGTGTTGGGAGCTAACATTTTCTTACCTGAGGAGTAGTAATAATTACTGCTCCATCAATGTGAGCTGCACTCAGATACTGTACTAAGGAGAGGTGTTCATCCGATGTACCAGGAGGGGTATCTATGATAAGATAATCAACTTCACCCCAGTCTACATCTCGAAGAAACTGTTTGATCAGTCCTTTAAAAAAATAATAATAATAATTAAAAGTAAACACTTTACAATGTTTTAAAAAAAAATGTATTTTTGTGCAAGAGCTATTTAAAAAGTTTTAAACAATTTTGTAAATGGACAGCAACTAAGTTCATGATTTTATTACAGTGTTATTTAGGTAGCTGAAGGAGATGGGGGTTTGTTCATGGTCACAAATATAAGTCTCTTTTACCTGGAATTGAACGGATCAAGTCTTCTGCAGAGAACAGACACTGTGTTGGGGCACTTAAAATGCACCAAAGTCGACATCACCCCGTCCGACAAAGCCCTTTTTTACTTTAAAAATGCCATAACAAACCAGTGCGCCCCCCCACCCCCACTTCTCTATCTATTTATCCTATAAAAATGTGTTTCAGAAGTATAGCTAAAGTATATTCATAGTGGAGCATGGCATTTTCAAGTGGAATTAATATCACCACCTTTAACACCAAAATACTGCACACCTACGATTGAGCATGGGGAAGATAAGTAAATACAACTCTTTATTATTATTATAAATTGTATATAAACTAAAAATATTCAAGGGATATACATTCCCTGTTAAGAATAAACTAATTCCACTGCTGCATTTAATTTGCAGTTGAACCAATACATTGGTTTGAAATAATCTGGCTACTAACAAATCCAAGCATTTGCATTGCCAATTTAAATATTACACTTGCGTGTCCTGATCTGTGTGACTGGTTCATTTCAAGTGCTGGTTGTATTAAGTGTGGAGTTTGAACCAGGAGGAGTTTGAACAAGGAAGGGGTTACATAAGGTATAGTATTGTTAGTACTTAGAACTCCGTAGTTGATACAGTGAGCAGGATTGAGAATGCCACTCAATGCACATCTTGCCACATGTATGTGCACTTGGAGCAGCTGTTCCAAGGAGCATACAACTGTGAGAAGTGTGTGCGGGTGGTCTGTTTAGAGTCACAGATTGCTGATCTGAAGAGGAGGGGGAGGGACAAGAAACAGATAATGAACTAAATACAATAGATGGGGAAATAGCAACGGTTATGGAGGTAGAATGAGGGCAAGTGTGAGTTTGGAAAGCAGCAAGACGCCCATAGTAAATACAGATAATACTAGAAAACTTCTAAAGACTTAACCCAATTGGAGCAGAAAGGAAGGAGCAGATAAGATAATAGTGCATACTGAAAAAAAACCTTAAATGCATGCTTGCTAATGCAAGAAGCCTGACAAATAAAATGGGGGAGCTTTAATTAATAGCTACATGGGAGCAGTATGATGATATAGGAATTACTGAAACACGGTGGGAAGAAACGCAAGACTGGGCAGTTCATTTAGAGCAGGCCTGCACAACATACGGCCTGCATGCGGCCCGCCTGGCCTCTCTGTGCGGCCCGCAATGAGATTTAAAAAAAAATAAAAAATGGGCTGTAATTACCCGCGGTCCCGGCGCGCATGTGCAGGGCTTGCTCCCCCTCCCTGCTCTCTGCCCCCCCTCGCAACGTGGGACGGAGGGAGAAGTCACAGCCAGCTGAGCTCTTCTGCGGCCGCTCCCCCCCTGATCCCAACGTGGGAGGTGCAGGGGAGGGTGGTGGGTGGTGCAGGGGAGGGTGGTGGGAGGTGCAGGGGAGGGTGGTGGGAGGTGCAGGGGAGGGTGGTGGGAGGTGCAGGGGAGGGTGGTGGGAGGTGCAGAGGGGGGTGGTGGGAGGTGCAAGGGGGGAGAATGATGTGAGGTGCAAGGGGGGAGAATGATGTGAGGTGCAAGGGGGGAGAATGATGTGAGGTGCAGGGGGGAGAGTGATGTGAGGTGCAGGGGGGGGAGAGTGATGTGAGGTGCAGGGGGGGGGAGAGTGATGTGAGGTGCAGGGGTGGAGAATTATGTGAGGTGCAGGGGTGGAGAATTATGTGAGGTGCAGGGGGGTGGGATGTGTGTGATGTGCAGGGGGGTATTGTGTGTTTGATGTGGAGAGGGAGTATTATGTGTGTGGGTGAGGGGGAGAGATGGGGGTATGAGAGATAGATGGGGAGTATCGCAAAGGTTGATAGTGAGGGGTTCTGGGGGAGGTATGAGGATGATGATGATGATGAGAGGTGCTGGAGGAGAGATGATGATGATGATGATGATGATTTTACCCGTGCGGCCCAAATTTTTTTTCCTTGGAGCAGTTCGGCCCTTCTCGCTTTACGAGTTGTGCAGGCCTGATTTAGAGGGTTATTCCCTTTTTTAAAGGATCGAGCAAATAGAAGAAGAGGTGGAGTATGTTTATATGTTAAACCGGATCTAAAACCTATTATAAGGGTAGGTGTTTATGAAGGGAATGAGGAAAATGTAGAGACTTTGTGGATAGAAATTAGTAGTGGAGGTAAAAGTATAAAGAAAAGGTTTGTAGGGATATGCTATACAACCACCAAATATCTGTGAGATTGAGGAAGCTAAAATACTTTTGCAAATGGAGAAGGCATCAAAACCAGGTCATGTTTGCATAATGGGTGATTTTAATTATCCAGACAGACTGGGGCAATGAGATTAGCATTACAACAAAACAGGTTTTTGGGGTGCTTAAAGACAATTGTATGACCCAAATTATCGAGGAACCAACCAGGAGTGGGACAATACTGGATTTGGTAATATCAAACAATGTAGATAAATATACTGTATGTACAGATATAGGATACAGTATATGTCGTCTAAATTTAGCAAAAATTGAACTTGATGGACACACGTCTTTTTTTCAACCTCATCTACTATGTAACTTCTAAAACCTAAAATTTAAATCTACACAACAAATAAGAAAATCTTCAACTACAACATAATAATATATAGAAACACAAAAAGAAAAAAAAGAGGGTCTGTTGAAAGCACGCAAAAAATATGTGAAAATACAAAATGGATTTTATTAGCAACACAAAACACAAAAAAATACTAAAATATACCTAAACACATACAAAATGAACACTGCTGATCTAAGAGATACACAATATACATGCAGAGACCTAAAATATGTAGCATGCAATATACGTGAGTATAATAATGCAAATCCAGAGGAAAGAAAATTCTCCTGGAAATGCAGTGAAGATCGGCCGATCAACACAATAGAATAGTACAAATGACTGAATGATTACCAGCATCTACACAAAACCCAAATATGAGCAGAAAAAAAGAGCAAAAATAAATAATGTAATAGTTCTATACCCTAAATGCTGTACAGCCAGATGATGGCAGCTAAACCCTGGCAAATGTAATAAACCAGAGAGACACAAATGATAAATGTCTCGGATATGCAAAAGTTGGGTCCACCATAGATATGGAGTGTTTAGCAGTGAGTCAGCAGAGAATAATCTTTTTTTCTTTTTGTGTTTCTATATCCTGTTGGGTTGTTAGCACCGCCAGAGGGTAATTTTCACCCCTACATCTGGCCCAGTGATTTATTTTGATTTATGGGGAGTGGTTCTGATTGCGGCACCAACGTGTGTTGGACATAATAATATATGTTTAAAACAATAGAAATACTACAAGAGAAAGCAAAACTGTTTAAATATCTGGTTTTAATGAAAGTGCTTTAAGAATATTAGACAAAGCAGCAAGCCTCGAAATTATTTGACCAATGTCACCATCATTTTTCAAGTGTAAATCGCCATATACAAGGGATCAAGAAGCACAGGTGACTCAATAAGAGGCTCAGTGTTTGACCGAGCCTCTGATTGAACCACCTGTGCTGAAGCTGGGATATCCTGAAAACCTGGCGTTTATGGGTCTTGAGAACTGGAGTTGAGCTCGCCTGTTTTATGGAATAGTCGAGAAATATGGGCTATGGTCTGTAACCCAACAGTAAACTGAAAGGAAACCAATTGCGTTACCCAACTTTAGTAACTATCCTTTAAAGTCTCCTTTCCCGGTGTGTAAAAACATAAAAATGTATTTGATTATAAAAGAATGCCACTATATTACCCCAATATATTACCTCACTATATTACACCTATTATAGAAGGCAAACTGCATGTTCTTATTACAAACCCAAACGGATGTACTATTTTATTTTGAGATCTAGGCTTTTTCAAGACCCTGGTTAGAATACTTGCAGACGTGCCCATTAAGGAGCTGCAGAGTTAATACACAGAGCAGAAATACACGCAGTACCATTTTTTTTGGGACCTCTCCATATAACAGCATCATCAGGACTGCTGAGCAAGAAGCCGACGGACATCACGGCCAGGTTGTCTTCTACATACTGAAAGGGAAGCGGCAATGTAAAACACTGAGACACAGCTGGAAATTAGTGTCAGGATGGAATAAATGCATTTACTGTCCGGAGCAAATTAAAAACCACCAATTAAAAACCGAACAGGAACACTTTATTATTACAGTCAATGCCCACCAATCCTTTCTCCAATTAAACAGTGCAATCTATGCAGTTGAACCTTGTACGGGCTGTCCTCGGTTATCCGACACAATGCGTTACTCTAAATGGCGTCCGACAGCGAAGCGTCATAAAGCAAAAAACATTTTCCCAGAGCAACACGGTTTAAATGAATGGTTCCGTTCCTGAAGGCATTTTTAACACTAAAATACACCAAATATTTTACGCAGGCAATAAGATATGCAGCACACACATAAATTATGATGTAAAAATTCTATTTATTGAATCCAGAACTTTGATTTTTGCTTTTGCCAGACACGGTTAAGGGCCTAAATACACCAATAAACCTTCACACGGACTGATCTGGATGATTTCCCTGACCTGCAGCCTTCTGTTGCAACTTTGCAAAGTGTCGTAAGAGCGTCGGATAAGCCGTTTAGGCGTCGGAAAACGGCCCATAGGTATGCATTCATAGCGTCGGATAAGCCATTCGTCGTAAAACGAGGACTGCCTGTATTCAAAATACATGTTGCTTCGTCCAAGAAGTACAGGCATACCCCGGTTTAAGGACACTCACTTTAAATACACTCGCGAGTAAGGACATATCGCCCAATAGGCAAACGTCAGCTCGCGCATGCGCCTGTCAGCACGTCCTGAACAGCAATACCGGCTCCCTACCTGTACCGAAGCTGTGCACAAGCGGGGAGACTATAGAGCCTGTTACACATGCGTTATTTACATCAGTTATGCGCGTATATAACGATTGCAGTACAGTACATGCATCGATAAGTGGAAAAAGGGAGTGCTTCACTTTAAGTACATTTTCGCTTTACATACATGCTCCGGTCCCATTGCGTACGTTAATGCGGGGTATGCCTGTAGACATTTGAATACGAGAAGCGCAAAACGCTAGCAAAACTCACTGTCAAGTTGACCATACTGTCTCCTTTCCTTTAATGCTACGTTGCACTATTTCTCACCTCATTTGATGCATAGCAACAGCAGCTTATCCAGTTCTTTGTTTCTATTTTAGTCAGACACAAAGTTATGGTGGGTAAAAAAAGTGACAAAAACCCCTCCACCGTACAGCAAATAAAAATACCACGTGTGAGCGCATTCCCACGTTTGACAGGTCTGCAACCTGCCCTTCCCCATAATCTCTTAGCATGCAGTGCTTCCACTGCAGCCAGGGATTCTGGGTAATTAAAAAAATCTGAATGCTGAAAAAGCTGTGTAACACGGCACGCATAAGCTTAAAGGGATCCATGTTAAAATGGATAAGAAGCAAAAAGTGACATATTCACATACTTACCACAGGAGACCATCCAGATCCACTCTGGTGAACCTATGAAGGAAGCACAACAAGGGCACATTAGCAGTGTTCTGCACGGTGGTATGTGTCTCCCCAGCACAAAACGTAGTGTCGTTCATGCAATAGGGGGGCATGTCAGAATAGCGGGAGCCGAGAACCGATTCTCCTACTGGTTAACGTTCAAAACCATCCACTAGCACCCAGGGAATTATAGGCATACCAACCACATGTGTACAGACTGATAAACACACTTCTATACACAAAACTAAACATATGTTATTTTAACAGAAGCAATGTATCACTATTTCCATCAAGTAAATATACTGTATTTATCATATACTAGGGAACCACTAAGTAAAAGGTTAGTCTTACCGGCTCTCCTTCTAGACCCATCATTTTTGGAATGGATGGTCCACAGATATCCACATCGAGCAAGGCTACCTACAAACACACAGTCATGTTAAAGCACAAGCCCACTCCAGCTTCAATCCTACAGAGTTTTAATACAATACAAAACAGCAAGAGACACTCGCTCAAACTGAAATGACATTAGGTGGGTGCATGAAGGGGGATTTTGAGTCAGAGAGAAAAACCCACAAGGTAGAGAAAAAGCTCCTAGTTACATGCACACAAACCCTGTGAAAATGCTAATATTTTACAGTAACCTCATTCAGCAATATCAAAGGAGTAATATCACATACATAATGAATATAAAATTGCATTATATCTAGGAAAAAGGATACACATGATCAGAATCAAGGGTGAAGCAGCAGAAGGTTGACATGCTGATACACACACACACACACACACACACACACACACACACACACACACACACACACACACTTTATGTAAAGTACAAGCTGCCAGATAAATAAATTATTTTATGCAGTGTTTTCTATACTAAGTATTGCATTCAACATCCCCTAATGAGGAAGTCGTGTGAAAAATAAAAATTCTACTTTTATTGCAATCAAAATATAAAAACTGGAAACTATGCGCTACGGTCATTTAGCGAGTTAAAAGTTCCAACCACGGGGGCAGTCACGGACTCAAACTAGACACGCTATGACACGATTTCTCACTATAGCAGTTTGTTAGAGCATCAGCAGGCTGGGTACTAGTAACTGCTGCAACGGCCCGGCTGTGAATAATCTCCCCAATTTAGCAATTTGTTACAAAATATCTCGTTTTAGTCACCCGATTGAAAAGAGCAAATCACAAAGGTGGATACTGTTCATGAGCACGTCGGGGACAAATGCGTGGAAACCGCTTTACTAGTGTGCACGCATGAATAGATAGGGAAGTTCTGCCCATACTGCAGTCACAATTAGAAGTAAAAGCATCGTCAGGATTACAGTCTAACGCTGGGGCGGCCAACTCCAGTCCTCAAGGGCCCCCAACTGGTCAGGGTTTCTAGACAACCCTGCTTCAGCACAAGTGGCTCAATCATAATGACACAGCCACTGATTGAGCCACCTGTGCTGAAGCAGGGATATCTGGAAAAACCTTACCTGTTGGTGGTCCTTGAGGACTGCAGTTGGCCACCCCTGGTCTAATACCTCAACAGGCTATATAGTACAGCTATTCCCAAGAATGTGTCACTTAAAGCAGACGTCCAAGCTGCGGTTTCTTTTTATTTGCCATTTAAAAAAAAAAATTCCCTTTAATATATGTGCATCAATACAATCCACATAATGATACGTAATTAGCCATGTTGACGATCGATCGGCGAAGATTCGGCTCGGGGGTTCACTAAATGGCCGTCAGTGCAGCAGAAGAGGACCAAAGATGCAAAGTTCTGTGGGGAGATCATGTGACCAGGTAGTCACTAGATACAATATGTGCACTGCTAGAGAGAGGGCAGGGCTCAAAAAGGGGTGTGTCAGAGCCTGTTTCCGAAGAGGAAGGGGATGTCGCTGTGACTTTGTAAATGGTTGCTATAGAAACAAAAATGCTTGTTTCATTATGTTACATGAAAATATCATGTAGAGTTGGGTTTTTTTTTTGTTTTGTTTTTTAAATGTTGCAAGTATTTTCTCATAGTACAGAACTGATTTATTTAAAAAAAACACATGTACACTGTAGGATATTGCTTGGTCTGCAGCTTGAAAGCTGCCGTTTAAAAACAAAATTCACTGACAAGTGATTAGCTAAATTGCCGATCATTTGGCTTGGGGGTTCACTAAATGGCTGTCAGTGCAGCAGAAGAGGAACCATGAAACAAAGTTCTGTGCGCTTTTCCTTCCAGATTTCCTTTTATGTTCTCCATCCGGGTGTGTGAAATATTTCTTACTCCTTTGAGATTGAAGACTATGGGTTACTGTAAAATAGTATCAGGCTGCGCTTATAGTGCCCGCGACGTCGCTCCAAAACAAAACTATTGACTCACTCGCCAGCGCTTACAGCAAGCGCGACGGCGACAGAGCAACGTCGTGGCCCAAAATTTGGAAGTGGGTTAAATTGGATTTTTTTACAGACTGTCGCCACATGTGACCGTCTGTAAACCCATCAATGACCCTGTCGCTCGCCACGTCGCTGCAAATTTCATTACAACTTTCGATAGTGGCGACGGCATCGGTCGCGTCGCCGGCACTATAAGCGCGGCCTTGGAACGTACATAGGTTTAGTGGGCATGTAACTAGGCTTTTCTTCTACCTCAGTGTTTTTCAACGTGGGTTCCCCGGGCGTCACCAAAGGATTCCCTGACATTGTCAGGTAACTTGAAAATGGTACCAAATACAGAAGAATTTACAATGCAGCTGATCTCAGACGCGCTATTAGAGAGGGTTGGGGTTCCTTACAATGCATCTGATCTCAGACGCACTATTAGAGAGGGTTGGGGTTCCATACAATATATCTGATCTCAGACACACTATTAGAGAGGGTTGGGGTTCCTTACAAGGCATCTGATCTCAGACGCACTATTAGAGAGTGTTGGGGTTCCTAACAATGCATCTGATCTCAGACGCACTATTAGAGAGGGTTGGGGTTCCATACAATATATCTGATCTCAGACACACTATTAGAGAGGGTTGGGGTTCCTTACAGGCATCTGATCTCAGACGCACTATTAGAGAGTGTTGGGGTTCCTAACAATGCATCTGATCACAGACGCACTATTAGAGAGGGTTGGGGTTCCATACAATATATCTGATCTCAGACACACTATTAGAGAGGGTTGGGGTTCCTAACAATGCATCTGATCTCAGACGCACTATTAGAGAGGGTTGGGGTTCCTTACAATGCATCTGATCTCAGATGCGCTATTAGAGAGGGTTGGGGTTCCTTACAATGCGCCTATAGTGCTGTTGACGGCGACACGACGGGTGACGTCACCCGTCGCCACAGGCGGAAGTTATATTTCGCTGGGTGGCGGCGGCGCGGGTTTCCTGACATTTGATTGGTTCAAGGGCTGTCACGAGGCGACAGCCCTTGATAAATCGAATTTTGCCGGCTACCAGTTTGTGTGACGGAGACGTCGCAGTGTCGCCGTCGCGCTTACTATAAGCGCACGCGGCGGCAATGCATTTGTTTTCCGGCGACGTCGCGTCGACATCACTATAAGCGCGGCATAAAAGAAACAAACTGCAGCCCGGAGTGCTGCTTTAAGTTTGTGTCGTTTCCTTGAAAAACTACTACAATGGCCACCAACACAGGCTTCCTAGTGGCTGGTGGAGCAAGCCTGACACCCAGATATTTTGTGTCCACCAGGCACGTATCTCTGCCCGGTAAACAAAGCCCCTTGCCACACGGAAACCAGGGAGTCCCCAGAGGGGAGGTTCAGGGAAGTGGAAACAAAACCCTTTAATATGTAGCGAGAGGATTGCTGCTTTAACACCAGGTGCACTGCTCTTCTGTGTGTCTCTGGCGCTTTGGGCAGTGAAAGGGTTAACTCCACTGCAAATGAACTGTAAAAACCACTTTAGAAAAGGATGGTTACCCCTTCCAACTTATTGTTGCAAGCAACACTGAGAAACGTCCTAATAACTCACTTCTACGTTTTTTCCTAGGATTTTGGCAGTGGGCACGCGCACTTCCTAACATTGCGCTGCCAATTCCTGTACAGGAAGGGACTCCACCTTCTTATCCAGTGAAAACAAAACCCCAGGCAGAGAACGGCCACTGAAAACACTCCGACCGACTCGCACGGTGCATGGAGTATACTCCGAGGGAAAATATAGGGCCATGTTAACCAAGCTGTGCGATGCCCACTCACTCCAGAACCACAAGGTTCCACGAGATAGAACCGCTGAGTAAATGTGTTTCTTAATCAGTTGCTAATAAACCTGTTTGATAAGGAGCCGGTTCACAATTTCGCAAGGTGTTCTGGGACTAAAGTTGAGGGCAGATTTTATACTCCTGTTATTATTATATTTAGATGTATGGGTTTATGAATAGTTACAGACTGAATTCTTCCTTCTATATAGATTTGTTATCAGAGGGTATTATGTGCATGTTAACAGGAGTCTACGGTCTGTCCTCAACTTTATCTTGCCCAATACCCCTCCTATTACACCACCCACTGATCGTACTTCATGCTTGTTGCAGAAGAAGAAATGTATGTGCATTTTATTCCCAGGTTTTTACCAATGGCTGGAAAGTAAAGCAACCACCGGACTAAGCCAAGAAAGTATCTGTGTCCATATCAATGAGCAATATTTCTATTTCAGAGGTTTGTTGACCTTATTGAATATGGGCAGCGGTGGCAGACAGGCAATTTTTTATATCTTAATTAGAAAAAGATAAACGTGTGCATTGTAAATGTACATAATAAGAGACCCATCAGGTTATCGTGGCAAAAATAAAGAGATGGGAAAACAAAGTGCATGGTCACATCCATCATACACGGGTTATAAGACTATACTATGTACGGTCTTATATTTTCTATTTTAAAATCAATAAGAAAATACAAAAATGGGGAGGGGGCGAGGGGGAATTGAGAACAATCTGTATGTGTATCCCACACAAAGTAGTCAAAATGGCAATAAAGCAGAATTTATCAAAAGGAGATACAAAGCAGAGCTCCACTCGCAAAACCCCAGCTGATGAAAGGTCCGTATGGCACCTGAGGCACCGCACTCTCCACTGCTCCTTCTATAGATGGCGGACACTGCACTCTCCACTACTCCTTCTATAGATGGAGGACACTGCACTCTCCACTGCTCCTTCTATAGATGGAGGACACTGCACTCTCCACTGCTCCTTCTATAGATGGAGGACATTGCACTCTCCACTGCTCCTTCTATAGATGGCGGACACTGCACTCTCCACTGCTCCTTCTATAGATGGAGGACACTGCACTCTCCACTGTTCCTTCTATAGATGGAGGACACTGCACTCTCCACTGTTCCTTCTATAGATGGAGGACACTGCACTCTCCACTGTTCCTTCTATAGATGGAGGACACTGCACTCTCCACTGCTCCTTCTATAGATGGAGGACACTGCACTCTCCACTGTTCCTTCTATAGATGAAGGACAAAGCATTAGGGGGTTTGGGAGTGGAGCTCAACTTTGTATCTCCCTTGGAGAAATATTGTTTCATTATCAAATTGATAAGAACGCAACAGATATCAAAGTACTATCTATACTCTTGGGCCTATGTGTTCAGCTAAAGCCAGAACGCTAGATTCACAAAGCTCTGTAAAATCAGGACTCAGAATGAGACGTTACATAAGAACGCAACGGATGTTATGTTCCAGAGAGGAACAAACATTCTCAAAGCAAGTTATAGGGAAATACAAAGGCCATTATACATTTCGTTAGCAAAGGATTAACATTACATTATTGCAACATTGTGTCATCTGCATAATGTGACCAAGTGTGTCTTCATCAGGGGCGTATCTATAGCCCGGGCGTCCGCGCTCTTGGGGAGACCCACTCTCTAGCATGAACAATTTCATATTTTTGCTGCTGCGAATGCCTGACCGGCACTTGGCTACTGTGCATGCGCGATCGGTGGTTGCCAGTCGCTCATGCACGATTGGACCTTGCCGATCGCACATGCGGCAAGTGCCGCTCGCGCATTGGCGGCCAAACAATACAAAAGTTTTGCCCAGGGGCCCGCGCATGCCTTGCTATGCAACTGGTCTTCACGTTACTCTGATCCAGATCCTGAAATATGTCTTAAACTCATGTTGAGAATGAGAGGAGGGAAATAGCCCCGGGAAAGAACATTGTGTTGGTTAAATCATACCTAGCGGTGGTGTTACACCCAACCAAACCCTATTTCAGAGTAGGATGTCCGTAATGCCGAGCTCAGGTATGAACAGAATGTCAAGTCCCCACGTTAACCTTAACACACTTTTGTGGATATGCATTGGTAATGTAATACCTCGTTTCCGTGTAATTATCACCAATGCCCATTATCGTTAACGCAACGGTATGCTCTTTACGGGAGAAAACATGGCGTAACATTATGTTATGGTCCTTTGAAGGTACCGTTAGGTTCACATCAGGTTAAGCGAGTTAACTGAGGCTTGTAGATCTGGGCCATAGTAAGCAAAGCATAAGGCTACGGCCCCAGAGGTCACGACTCGCGCACGCCGGACCGTCTGGCGGTGCGTGCACCCGTTTCAGCTGCGTGCGGTTGTGCTTGCAGTGGAGAGCAGGAGATCAGACGAGAGGGGGGGGGGGAGCGTGGCGGGGGCGCAGCCATGACATCACGCGGCTTGTTCGCCCTCCTTGGCTGGACCGCTGCCGTGACGTGGCCAATGCTCAGCCACCGCACCAAAAAAAGACAACAATCGTGTCTTGTGGCCAAGGTGGTCGCGCACACCGACTGGGGCCTGCCCCACAGAGGGCTGTGCTCTGGTGTCTGGCGTGCACCCAGCAGCGGCCACTCGGGACCTGGCCCAAGCCATGTGCTGCCCAACACACATCAGTAAGGAATTAAATAAAAGCAAAGGGAAAAAATGTGTCTATTTACTAACTATGGAATCTCGCATGGAAACAGACTGTTATGCTGGAAAAAAAAGTCCTTTGTATGTTTGTTTAATCTTGAAAGTGGTGATGTCAACTTCTGAAATCATTGTTTTCAAGGTTAGTGTTCTTACATGCAAGTAATTACCAGCGCATGCCATGGGCCCATTATAAAATTATGTAAATATGGTGCAATTTTCAATAATGAGAGCAAAGCATCAGAAGAATAAATACATTATAAATAATTGAAGTTGGAGAGTGAAATTATATATATATATATTTACAGTTGCTTTATGCTTGACTGTGGAGGGTTTTTGTCACTTTTTTTTTACCCACCATAACCTTAATAGTATATACACACACACACATATATATATATATATATATACTGAGTTAAGTTATGGTGAGTAAAAAAAGTGACAAAAACCCTCCACAGGAAAGCAAATATGCAAATATAGCTGTATGCTATATATATATCAAAAAATAAATAGATGATACCGTTCTGTGGCTAACGAAATGCTTTTATTTGTGCGAGCTTTCGAGATACACTGATCTCTTCTTCCGGCGATGTTACAATGAATGAAGCAAGCAAAAGGTGTACTTAAAAACAGGAATGTTATCTGTGTTTGTCCTTCCCCCGGTTGGATGTGTTTTATGGCTAGAGGTGTCAAAAGGTTCCTGAAAGCAAGTGATGTGTGAGTGTGTGTGTGTGTGTGTGTGTGTGTGTGTGTGTGTGTGTGTGTGTATCTGTGTGAAAGGCCATGTCTGTACATACTGTGCTATATGTATGCACACACAGCTGTCTCTTACACATACTAATACTCCTTGTTTTTCCATCCCTATACACCAATAGGGACCACATAGTATCCACATAAACTTTTAGTTGTGCTACAATCTCTCACATTTCCACACCTACCCACACCATTTATATCCACTCCCTCTCCACACACACCTTGTGTAAAGCACTGTATATACTGTGGGCTCTCCATTCATTTTCATTCACACTGATACACACACACACTCTTACATCACTTGCCTTCAGGAACCTTTTGACACCTCTAGCCATAAAACACATCCACACCGGGGGAAGGACCAGCACAGATAACATTCCTAGAGACACTGTTTTTACGTATACCTTTTGCTTGCTTCATTCATTGTAACATCGCCGGAAGAAGAGATCAGTGTATCTCGAAAGCTCGCACAAATAAAAGCATTTCGTTAGCCACAGAACGGTATCATCTATTTATTTTTTGATTATTGAAGCTCGGCTAACACGGTACTGATACCTATACATACATACATACATACATACATATATATATATATATATATATATATATATACATACACATACACACACACACACACACACACTTATCAGTCAGTACAGCTTGTACAAACCAAAGTAGGCACATATCATTACATTTCCCAACTATAAAATATTCTTAGAAACAATATGTTCTAGTAACAGGAATTGCTCCACAGGAAATCCCATAATGTGACTTTGGAAGAGAACCTATTGAAAGAAATACAGTGTAATAATAAAGGAAAATTCATGCCTGAAAGGCCAAGTATTATAATAAAGGAAATTCATGTCTGAAAAGTAATTTGATGCAAGTCTATTTGATCTATATTCCTGTTTGTTTGTTTTTTAAACTGTTCTACTACCCTATTAAAGAGCGATTCCAGATTTCCTTCCTCATCATTACAACCTTCCATGCGTAGAACAATTAGTCATTCATATGTGAAAGTATACAGCACAAAGCACACCTGCCATGTAGGCAAGAAAAGATCAAACACCATTTAGTTTAACCGAGCACATTAGCAACAATGCGTTTCCCAATAGTTTTAGAAAGCAAAGCAAATGACAGAAAATGAGGATTGAGGGTGAATAGCAGCCAATTCAACCCTAAACTTTAAAGCTATGGATTAGAAATAGGCAAAGAAAGTTCATGTACTTCCTCTGCTGTAACCTTAGGCTACGGCCCCGCTGTCTGCGTGGCACGCGCGCCTGCCAGCGCGTGCAGCCAAGTTCCCGGGTCTGCAGTGAGCAAGACAGAGGGGGGCGTGACGGGGGAGCGCGGCCATGACATCACCCGGCAGGTTCCCCCTCATTGACTGAACCGCCGGGGGGCGTGGCCTTGCGCTCGGTTGCTAGAGCTGATCATAATTTTCCTGTCTGTCCGAAAACCGGATCGCGCAGCGCGGCGGCCGCCCCATGCAGTGGGCCCGGCCCCATTGAGGGGCGGCTCTTGTCCCCGCCATAGTGGGCGCTGCAGCAGCCAGAGGAGATGGCGATTGGAAGCAAGGAGTCGTCCAGGGCTAAACGCTGCCATATTCGGCTCTGCTGACCCTTCGGTTCCAGAGATATTACTTATTTCTAAAAGCAGCAATCTATGCAATATCCTACGTGTGGGTTTGAAAAATAAATCCGTCCTGTAGTATTAGATAGTTACTAAAAAACAAATTCTTATTCAAAATTCCCTCCCCCCCCCCAACAACCGGAGGAGCGGAGAAAATGTCCCGCTGCTAGGCAAAGTTCCCTTAGACCCGCAAACAGGCGAGTTTAAAGGATCAATCCATGCAATATCGTGTGTGTGTGTGTATGTGTGTATGTGTGTATGTGTGTATATGTTATGTCTGTATGGGAGATAGGGAGATATTTATATTCTGTAGTATTGGATAATAGACCAACATGTATTTATAATTTTTTTGATTCAACACTTAAAAATGACATTCAGGAGTTAACATACTGAGCATCCTTTGATTTCTATAGCAGGTTTTAGACACCTCCCTAGCAGTGCAAGATCTTTGTAACACGTTCCTGTTTGTAATCATGTGTTGCCAATATTCCCAGCAGTTTGTGCTGTAACATGTAACAATAGATAATGTTACTTTAGTAATATCAGGATACAGTGTAGCTGCTGAGTTACACTGACAGAAGGCTTGATTGAAATGCAGCCATTTGGTGAACCCTGGGAAGCAGGATCTTTGCTTATCGATCACAGGAAAACAAATCAATCAGCAGCTTAGGTAATTAGGGGGTTTAGATGGCCGTCCAATAGAATGCCGCGACTGATGATGTTGCAGCTTCCTATTGGCACGAGATTTGGCAACCATTTTGTTTCCCCCGGAGGGAGATTTATACCCAGGAAAGTCACTGAGAAGTATCTCTGGAACAACTTATTTGTTTGTCTCATTATTTCCACTAGTTATTTCATACACCATTTCCTATAATAATAAAACCCAGGGAAGTGTTTGGCTCATCGTCTCATACGGTTTGGCTGCATCAAGCATATTTCATGCAATTCAATGTAATTTCACATGCTGTGCCTCCTTCATAGTGGGTTATTCATTCAACTGCCCTCGTGCAGATCTGAGCACTCTCTCTCTCATACATTTCCATTGACTTCAGTGGGAGTTTCCATGTAATCGTGCCCCGATCGGAACTATCCCAGTTTAAGGATGACTATTCTTCAGTGCAGAGCTCTAGTATTTGTTTATTCACCATGGTGTTTCATATGACCATGTAACACAAATCTATCAACATTCAAACATTGTCTGGGGAAGTGGAAATAAGAAACTGGCTGCTTTCCCAACCGTGTGCGTTCCCCATCAAAACAGCGCTCTGCTGCTGTAAAGATTCAAAGCCAGGTCAGTCTCAGCATTTCATGCATTTTAAGTGGGTCTTCAATGTGCTTTGCGAAGGCCTCATAGTGGGAAAAATATAAATCTAGAGACCGGAGAGAGAAACGAAAGCTAAGAAGGTCCTTCCACACATGGAAATATAAGGCCCATCCAGGCAGGTGAGAGGATTCCCGTGCACCGGACGTGTACCGCATTGTACAGGCCGCCTATTGGGAAAACATGGCGATCTTCTCAAGCTAACCAACAAACGCACATCTACCGGACACAGATCTTTAGTGGTTACCAGGCAGCAAATATTAACATTAACTAGCCGTAAGCTATTAAAAAGGTGAATCAGTCACTTGGTGTTATTTCTATATGCAGACATTATAGCGATCCCAGTAAGATACAAATGACCGAACCCGGGGACTTTAAACTGGCGGCCCGTGGGCCGAAAGGCCTTGATGTGGCCCTTTGACTCTCTTTGCTCTTGCTAATTTCGCACGAGTTGTTTAGGCAGCGAAGTGCAGTTTTCACACAAACTCACCTATACAATAATTCAGGGGTGCGCGGCACTTACAGGCCCCGCGCCCTTCCCAACAACATTTAAATAAAATGCCGGGGGAGAACGCGCAAGGCCTCTGTAACTGCCTCTTACGTGCTCTCTAGCGGCTTCTGACAACGCGGCATGTCAAATGGCAACACGTTGCCATGGCGTTGTGACGTCTACTGACACCGCTGATGACGGAGAGAAGGTAAGGGGGGCGGAAAGGAAGAAATGTTTGCACACTCGTGCAACAAGTTATTGTAAAGCTCGTGGCCAGACTACTCCTAAATGTTTTCCGATCTGGCCTCTAATTCAGGAGCCCTATATATAATACTCACCTGTTTGCCCTCATCCTCAGCCAAGCCATGAGCCAGGTGGGCACTGAATGTGCTCTTGCCCACTCCGCCTTTTCCAGAGAGAACCAATATCTTGTGTTTAACAGTGGACATTTTTTCTTTTATTTCTTCTATGGCTGTAATGAGAGCGAAAGACATTTGAGGGAGGTGTGGGGCCCGGTTCTGTAGTATGAATCAGTGTTATTCAGGCTTGGAAGCGCCATTGATGGTGATAGCACAGTATTCCCAGTCACACTTAACGGGGGATATTTTGACTGCGTTTATAAACTCTTAAAAATAAATGGCGACGTATGCTTATTTATATAGCATCAAGAATGTGCACAGCACTTGACAATTATCTTACAGGCTGCCCTACCCTATTAGAAATATAACAATGGATAAGTAGAAATTTATTGAAAAGCTTCAATCACACGGTTCACTGATATTACCAAAACAATAGTAACAACCGAATTAAATCATCAACAGAATTACCCAGGTAATAACCTTCTTACCTTTCATATCGTGTGTAAAAGGTACCTGATACACTGAGTAGGTTCGAAGGTCAAACCTAAGGTCTAGACCAAATGGTGCTCAACTCCAGTCCTCAAATCCCAACAGGTCAGGTTTTCAGGATATCCCAGCTTCAGCACAGGTGGCTCGATCAGTCCCTGCAGCAGCACGTGACTCATTTAGTCCCAGCTTCAGCACATGTAGCTCAATCAGAGGCCCAGTCTCCAACTGAGCTTCTGATTGAGCCACCTGTGCTGAAGCTGGGATATCCTGACCTGTTGGGGGCCTTGAGCACCCCTGATCCAGAAAGTGAAGTGGAAAGTGTACACTGAGTGTACTGTGCTTTCCAAGGTCAGAAAAAGCTACGACAGTCACCCCTTACTTACAAAGCAGCTGTGATCCATAGGCAGAGAAAGAGTCAAATCAATTATTTGTGATGATGCCTATTTACATGCAACTGTATATGCATCAGATTAATAATAGAAAGCAGATTATGTAAATGGTGCCTTAGATGTTTAATACACGTGTATGGATCTATGAAAGTCTGAAAAGATTTGCAACAATGTCCTCACCACAGACCACTTTAATAAAAACTAATTATGTGCAGGACCCTATAAAGCTCTGTTCATCAATATATTAATAGGTTTGTACCGCATAGTCTAAAAACATTGGATCACAATCAGAAAAATCTGCACTATGCTGGCAAAGATTGAATCTAGGATAGATGCCCGAGGGTATACAGTGATCACCACCGTAGTCTTCAGGGACCATAGTCTGACAACCCCTGTTCCAAGGAACAGTTAGCTGAACTTAACAGAACAAAATGAGGGACAGGTATCAACAGTGTGTGTTGGATATAATTGCACAAAGTAAAAAATAGCATGTGTGTCAATTTGCACCAATAACATGCGTATTAAGCCTATAAATCTTGAATCGTACATTTGCCGCCGATCTCTAAGGAACATCACATTCACTTGATGAATGTATTTGATGTAAAAACCCTCCCTAAAATGCTCATGGAGCAAAGACTCTTGTTGCATGGATTCAGTGTGTACTGTAGTTAACACCATCTGTTTTAGGAGCAGTGCTCCACTTTGCAACTTTGCTGACAGCAGGTTGGACAAACGTATATTTATGGTAGACATCTGTAATACGATTGATACTATGAATAGTTACATACCATAGTAGATGAGGTTGGGGAAAAAAAAGACATATGTCCATCAAGTTCAACCTATGATATTTTAGATGACAGATACCTATCCCATATTTGTATTTACAGTATTTTGGTCCAGAGAAAGGCAAACAAAAAAACTCAGTGAACATCAACAGTGATGTCCAATGACATCTCATAAAGGGGACAATAAATTCCTTCCTGACTTCAAATAATATGGTAATCAGATAACTCCCGGGATCAACATCCTTCCCATGTTTACTTATTGGGTATATCTCTGTACACCTTTTCATTCTAAAAAGATGTCCAGCCATTTTTTTTAAAGATGTCTATTGTATCTGCCATCACAGTCTCCATGGGTAATAAATTCCACATTTTAACTGCCCTTATTATAAAGAACACTTTCCTTTGTGGCTGGTGACATTTCTTTTCCTTTAACCTTAAGGGATGACCCTGTGTCCTTTGCTCTGCCCTTGGGATGAATAGTTCTTTCAAAAGCTCCTTGTATTGTCCCCAAATATATTTGTATATAGTTATCATATGCCCTCTTAGATGCCTTTTTTCTAATGTAAACAAATCTAATTTAGCTAGCCCTCCTCATAAGTCAGATCCCCCCCCCCCCTTTATTCATTTGATGGCTCTTCTCTGCACTCTCTAGTTCCATAATGTATTTTTTATGGCGTGGTCCCAAAAACTGTACTCCATATTCAAGGTGTAGTCTTACTAATATCGTGGCATCATTATTGAGCCACAGCCTACAAATGAGTGAGACACAGACCTGTCAACTCTCACTGACATTCTGTGAACCTCACAGATTTGGAATGAGTCTCACTGATTTTTAGCATCAACAATTTCATCTCCACTAGAGCTTGTCTGATAGAGGTCAGCGCTTTTCCCTTTAAAATGTAAATGTTTTTTTCCAGAACATCCCAAAATCTAACCGATTTGAAGCGACAGAGGTTGACATCTCTGGAGTCACTTGAACTGAGGGTACTTACCTCCGCTGGTTTTTATGGATTAATAAAGGATATTTTTCAGTAACGCTTTGGGACCCACTCATTTGGCTGTGCGCCAGTTCTCCTCTACTCTCAATATTCGTGATGATACCTCTGTGCTTTACTTTCTGGCAGGTGCTTTCTAACTATCAGAAACTCAAAGAAACCCCTCACCCACTGAGGAATCCATGGGGGGATTCACAGATCAGAAAGGGGGGGATTGGCTCAATTCCGTCAGTTAACACAGGATAAAACTCCGACACCCCTCATTAGCGTTTAGTCATTCCTAACCTAGTTATCAAGGTAAAGGTGTCATTAATTTGGTTCAAAACAATGCGCCAGAAATAAATAACTATTTTAATGGGGGAGTGGGGTGTTTGCATTTGTTTTCTGCTCTAGAATGACACCACATTTGCCTTGATACACAGACTCTGTGTACAAGAGAAGCACAAGCTCATGCCTGCCAGAGTGTACCTGGGTCTGGTCCTGCAGCTGCCCCGGAGGCGCACAGTGACTGGTTCGGACATCCCGCGCATGCAGCACTCTTCCCGGCCTCGCTGCTGCCGGTCCCTGGGCAATCTGTAGCAAGACAGACACACCATCAATATCAACACAACCTCAGCCCCAAACTATTGCTATCCGTCTCTATACCGCGGCTCACTCACGTCCCGGGGCGTTCTCAGGTACATCAGCCATGTAACCACGTGAACCGCAAGGCACTTCCTACTCTTACAGTTCCGTGGACTTACTGCCGGGGTTTTTTTTTGCGTTCCAAGCCTCTTTTCCGTGTGAGATAGCTGCTGAGTTTGTTTTTCAATAACTTTATTGACATAACCTTTTTATTCTTTTAACCAAATGTAAACAGTGTATCATTGTAATTGCTAGTTCCACTACAATGTTAATAGATGTAGCGCATATCAGGATAACTTTGCTGCATGGTGTCTTTTATTTGTTTAATGGGATCTCGAAAGATTGACTTATTCAGTGAGAGCTCATTAATGTCTATGG
Source organism: Ascaphus truei (assembly GCF_040206685.1). NCBI lineage: Eukaryota > Metazoa > Chordata > Amphibia > Anura > Ascaphidae > Ascaphus > Ascaphus truei. The sequence goes on along the minus strand of NC_134493.1, from coordinate 24,387,432 downwards.
GTGTAATTAATGTGGGAGGAAGTGACAAGTATAACATTTATTACTGTACTGGTCCAAAATATTATTATTATTATATTTATATAGCCATGATCTTATTAGGTATCTGATGGAGAATCCACTTTGACCTATTGCTGTTGAACACCAGAGCTGTCAATGAATTGCTGATGTCTCCGCAATACAGGAACGCCCCAAACGCCGTCGTAGTCGCCCCTGCGTTACTGAATTGCGGAGACATCAACTGGGATCCCTGCTCTCATCTCCGTATGTTGGCATCACACCCAGGAGTGGCATCATGTTTGGTTGGATCGGAGGAGAGAGCCTTGGCGTCCTGTGCTGTAGCCGCTCAAGCGCTCCGTTTCCGACACAGGGTGGTCTCAGCACTTGCTTTACATCTGTGTTTGTGAGTATATCACTTTTTTACCCTCTTACTTTGTATAAAACAATATTGCACTATATTTGCTTTTTTCCTTTTGGTTTATATTAACCTCACTGCCTAATTACAGTAGGGCCCCACTAATACGGCGGGTTCCGTTCCATGGCCCCGCCGCAAAATCGCAGAAAAACGGCACCGGCGATTTTTGCCATCTAATACCTTTATGTGCAGACTTGCAGTTCCCCCTTCTACGCATGCGCGAACTTGGCCACTCCCCGTTCTGCGCATGCGCGACCTCGGCCGTTCCCATTCGTGTGCGCAGATATGGCCGCCCCCTTCTCGGTACCGCTGTATTGGCGGATCACCGAGAAGCGAAATGCCGAGAAGCAGGGCCCTACCGTATCTCGCACAACAACGTGAGTGAGATACCTTACACCCGTCCCACATTACCAGGAGGGATTTAAAACAGTGTTGCACTATATTTTCTCCTGCTGTTTTTATTCCATATAACCTTTGGGACATTTTGCTCTCTGGATCCTACTTCTCTCCGTACTTGCATTGAATTGCAAATCGCACAATAGCGCGTTAAAACTCGCATCGGTGGAAACGAGTCATTGTGCGATAACAGGTGCAATAAAGGGGGATACATTTGTATCACCAAGTAACTGGTAGACCAATGAGTGAGTCTCACTAAGATTAAGTCTCACTCATTTCTCGCATCAAGCTTAAAAATATTTATTTTTAAAGTTGCAGACAAAGCAATATCCACCATGGTTGTTTTTTTTTTTAAATAAATCAGTTCTGTACTATAAGAAAATATTTTTAAAAAAGCATTTTAAAAAAATTCTGAATTACATGTTTAATGTATTATAATGTAACAAGCATTTTTTGTTTCTATAGCAACCTTTTGCAAAGTCACATCCCCTTCCTCTTCTGAAACAGGCTCTGGCACACCCTTTTTTGAGCCCTGCCCTCTCTTCAGCACTGCACCAATTGTATCTAGTGACTGCCTGGTCACATGATCTTCCCCACAGAACATTGTATCTTAGGTCCTCTTCTGCTGCACTGACTGCCATTTAGTGAACCCCCGAGCCAATCTTCACCGATCGATCACAGGAGAACGATTCGATCGGCAACTTAGCTACTTACTTATCATTGATTGATTGTATTGATGCGCATATTAAATGGAAAAAAAGAATTAAAAAAAAAAAAACGCTGCTTGGACAGCAGCTTTAAAGTCATTCATTTCTCATTGAAGTCTTTATATTTGGTCCAGAATCCCCATATTCGTCTTTATTTTCTTCTCATGAACCTTGATGGCTATGCACAAAATCCTTTATTCTTAGGCCAGGTCCCCGCTTACTACTGCAGCGCCCGCTATGGCGGATGCTGCAGGGACAAGAGCCGCCCCACAATGGGGCCAGGCCCGCTGCGAGGGGGGGGGGGCTGCCGCGCTGCACAGAGAGAAACTCCTGCTCTCAAGAGAATTGAGATCAGGAGTCGCGACGGAGCGCTAGGCCACGCCCCCCGGCGGTTCAGCCAATGAGGGCGAATCTGCCCAGTGATGTCAAGGCCGCGCCCCCATCACTCCCCCATCATGACCCCCTGTCTTTCCCCCTGCAGCTCTCTGCAGATCGCAGGACTCGGCTGCAGGCACCGCATGCATAGCAGGCGCGCGTGCAGCGCAGGCCGCAGCCTTATACATTGCGAACATTTACAGTCATAGTGAGATAAAGCTCCTGATTTGCTAAATAGAGATAAAGGCCGTAATAAATCAGGAGTCATAATGGGCCATCATTTGCCTTCTGGCTCAGCACCGTTGCCCAAAGTGACTGGCCAAACAGGGCGAGATGCCGGCACTTTCTCTAAAGGCTAAATAGAATTGGACTAAGAAAATATTTTTTCTCTTGAGTTATAGCCAGTCCACATTTAATTAAAAATGCGTAGTGTTTGTCAAAATCCCCAGACTCCACTATGCTTTGTAATGTTAACTTTGATATTTTCATTACTACCTTCCTATGCCTCAACTGTACTTCACGGCTCAGATATATTTGTGGTCCTGGAAGGATTTCAAATGGACACGTTTCAAGTGTTTATTGCAGTGTCTTCAGTATGAAATACGGCCCCTGACATTATTGTAGATTTCAGCATGTTGAGGTTTCCTTTAAATATACCACATATCAAATCGCATAAAGAAAAAAATGAGTTCTTGGTTTCATTGTTTGCGTTATATTGAAAGTCTCAATCTCAGCACATGTCATTTGATAGCAATTTTTTAATATTTTTCCTGGCATAAGCAGCAACAGTGGTTTTCTGCTGCATTTCACCAACTAATGTGCCAGACGGCGTGTGGGAATTCTAAAGTATATTTTGGCTGTTGAAAGAACAGAGTTTAGGTCTGAATCATAATCCTGTGATGGTTTTTGAAACATTTTATCGTACTGTTTTATATTAAAATTTCTTCATTGACCTTAGATCCCCATACTGTCAAAACATACATAAAGTAGCAACAGAGAGATGTGAGGGCTTCTAACTTTATGCTTACTTTAGTTTCAAAATATAGGATTTAATGTCAATCCTTTGATGTTAAAGAAGCTATTTATCATAGTTTCTGCAAAATCATGGCAAATGGACGAAATCCCATAGTTTTCAATGGGATTTGTTTCCTTTGATAAAATTGCTGCTTTGTCTTTTTTTAAATATTTTTTTAAAGATTGGAGTTTTTATGGAGCCCTCACAGGTAGAGACCTATTGGGTGTTATTTTATTTGTTGAAAAAAAAGGGGGGGGGGACAAGAATGCCCCCTTTAAAGACACCCTCTTTGTTTAAAATGAACTCAGCCAATGTTCTTATCTGCGGCCTTGCTGTGTCGGTGCAGGCTGGGCTCAGTCTCTCAGACCTGGTCAGTGTGCTGGGTCGGTGCAGGCTGAGCTTAGTCTCTAATACGTGGTCAGAGTGCTGGGTTGGTGCAGGCTGGGCTCAGTCTCTCAGACCTGGTCTGGGTGCTGGGTCAGTGCAGACTGGGCTTAGTCTCCCAGACATGGTCAGAGTGCTGGATTGGTGCAAGCTGGGCTCAGTCTCTCAGACCTGGTCTGGGTGCTGGGTCAGTGCAGACTGGGCTTAGTCTCCCAGACCTGGTCAGGGTGCTGGGTTGGTGCAGGCTTGGCTCAGTCTCTCAGACCTGGTCAGGGTGCTGGGTGGGTGCAGGCTGGGCTCAGTCTCTCAGACCTGGTCAGTGTGCTGGGTCGGTGCAGGCTTGGCTCAGTCTCTCAGACCTAGTCATGGTGCTGGGTCAGAGCAGGCTGGGCTTAGTCTCCCAGACCTGGTCAGTGTGCTGGGTCGTTGCAGGCTTGGCTTAGTCTCCCAGACATGGTCAGGGTGCTAGGTTGGTGCAGGCTGGCTCAGTCTCTCAGACCTGGTCAGGGTGCTGGTTGTAGTCTGAGCTCAGTCTCTCAGACCTGGTCAGGGTGCTGGGTCAGTGCAGGCTGAGCTTAGTCTCTCATACCTGGTCAGGGTGCTGGGTCAGTGCAGGCTGGGCTTAGTCTCCCAGACCTGGTCAGGGTGCTGGGTCGTTGCAGACTGGGCTTAGTCTCCCAGACCTGGTCAGGGTGCTGGGTTGGTGCAGGCTGGGCTTAGTCTCTCAGACCTGGTCAGTGTGCTGGGTCGTTGCAGGCTTGGCTTAGTCTCCCAGACATGGTCAGGGTGCTAGGTTGGTGCAGGCTGGCTCAGTCTCTCAGACCTGGTCAGGGTGCTGGGTGTAGGCTGAGCTCAGTCTCTCAGACCTGGTCAGGGTGCTGGGTCAGTGCAGGCTGAGCTTAGTCTCTCATACCTGGTCAGGGTGCTGGGTCAGTGCAGGCTGGGCTTAGTCTCCCAGACCTGGTCAGTGTGCTGGGTCGTTGCAGACTGGGCTTAGTCTCCCAGACCTGGTCAGGGTGCTGGGTTGGTGCAGGCTGGGCTCAGTCTCTCAGACCTGGTCAGTGTGCTGTGTCAGTGCAGGCTTGGCTCAGTCTCTCAGACCTGGTCAGTGTGCTTGGTTGTTGCAGGCTGGGCTTAGTCTCTCAGACCTGGTCAGGGTGCTGGGTCGGTGCAGGCTGGGCTCAGTCTTCCAGACCTGGTCAGGGTGCTGGATTGGTGCAAGCTGGACTCAGTCTCTCAGACCTGGTCAGGGTGCTGAGTCAGTGCAGGCTGAGCTTAGTTTCCCAGACATGGTCAGGGTGCTGGGTCAGTGCAGGCTGAGCTTAGTCTCTCAGACCTGGTCAGTGTGCTGGGTCGGTGCAGGCTGGGCTCAGTCTCTCAGACCTGGTCAGTATGCTGGGTCGGTGCAGGCTGGGCTCAGTCTCTCAGACCTGGTCAGTATGCTGGGTCTGTGCAGGCTGGGCGTATATATGTAGATAAAACAATGATGGGCACCAGGAACGTTTATAGTATAAAAACAAGCAACAATTCCAAAATGGGTACAATTGTTGCATGAGGGATAATGGAATGACACACAGTATCCATGTGGTGCTAATTACATGAATATGTTGTGTAAATACATACTGGGACATAGTCCCAGGATATTAGGCAGCTTTCAGTCTGATTTGGATCAGAAAGTGCAGAAATAGTGTACAAGGATCCATTTCACAGCTTCACATTTACTGAGCCTGGTGGATGGAAAGTCCAGGCCACAGTTTATAATGTTTCTAATTCCCCTCACCTGCTATCCTATTTAAGGAACAGGTATTTATGGCAGTTAGGTTTGCTGCTTCAGTCTCTTGTATATCCAAAAAAGTTATGTGGTGCACAGCAACAGAGAACAATGAGTTGATAAAGTGCCTCACAGCACGAAACGCGTAGGAGTGTTGTACCCTCCACCGTTTTTTTAATGCAGCTCCAATAAACATATTTTTTATTGCCACAAGACCTGTTCTCTGTTGCTGTGCACCACATAACTTTTTTGGATATCTCAGGACGTTGGACGTCGATGCACACTTATAAAGAGGACACACAAGGGGAACACAAAAGTGTGTACTCTCATCTATTATGGGCCATCCCAAGGAGGAAGGGAAGTCACTATAATCACTTAATACCTTCAGGGAATTATTGAGCTACTATGCATGAAGATTGAGAATTATACCTTTATTGAACATTCCCCCATGTTTTGCGATCTTTAATGGAATTATTGTATGGGACCAGACACTTGAGCTCCTGCATACACCCATGTACACTGCTTCAGTCTCTCGCCTGGAGGCTGGGGGCACGCCGCTCCCCTGGATCCAGTTCGGGCAGGACGCCTTCTTCACATGTTGCAGTATCTGGAAGGATTGCACAGAATCTTTTGGGACGCTGTCCCCATCTAACAGATAAGGAATCAATGTTATTACACTATAAATGTGTGTTATTTAAAGCTGGTAACTGGTTATTCATATGCTGTGAGTTAGTCTCGACAGGAGTAGGCATTCATTTTATGATTTGTTTTCTTAAAGTGAAATGGTCTCTGAAATGTTGTCACTGATATGAGTAAACCACTGAATGTTAATGGCTGAGTGTCTCCAATGAGTATTTGTTAAAGCTGCAGTCCCCTACTGGGATGAAATAAAACAGGCCGAAGCCTGAGTTACACACTATAATGCTACGTGTTATCTTTGTGTTTCTCTAAATAACCCTAGAACAGAGGTGCACAAACTTTTCAGTTCGCGCCCCCCTGTCTGTGCTACCCCTTGCCTGCGCCCCCCTCCTTACCTGCTCTTGGTCTCCATGCGTCATATGACATCACGACATCATGTGACGCATTGCCATTTGACCTTGCGGCGTCATTTGACACCACGTTGTCATGGCGACGCATCACTGAAGAACCGGCTGAGAGCAGGTAGGGGAAGTTGCAGAGGCCTAGCGCCTCCCCAGGCATTTAATTTACATGCCTGGAGGAAGAGCGCCCCCCTAGAAAATCCCACGCCCCCCAGTTGGCGCACCCCTGCCCTACAAGACTGTCATGAAGAGCCCAGACAGGCGTCAGCGCTACAGAAGGGTGCAGTTTGTCACAATACTAACAAACATATAATATACAATTAATTATCTGTCAATTTATTCACATCAATAAAAACAGCGCATAGCAATAAACTGTATCTAAAACTAGACGCAACACTAAAAAAGAGGGAAGGATATGAGTAAATGCCAAAATATATGAATGTGCAAATCACAATCTATGAGATGAATCTGATGAGTCAATTAACCCATAAGATCCAAACAAGGAATCCAACTTGAAATGGAAGGGATCTCAGAGGGATTTGAATTTGTTTCTACAAGGATTACTGCCACCTCTCCAATTTCTGGACACCTGCTCAATGCCTTTAAATGTTAGGAATTTAAAGAACAGAAAACATTTGTTTTCATTAGAAGAAGGGAGATTCAAATATGTATACGGATAATAGTTAAATCACTCCTCAAAACAAGCAACGATACTCTGAGTGTATACATAGTGCTATTCTATATCCCTTACATTCCAACTGAAAACCAGCGACGCACTTCAAAGAGTGTATGGAACCTCAATATGCTTTTAATTGCTCCCCAAAATAGGCAATGCACTTCATTAAGAGTAGAAATATTCAATACATTTCAAATTTCCCCACAAAATAAGCAATGTACCTTACTCAATTTATAGAGGCAATCAATGCCATTCCAATTACTCTCCCACATAAGCAAGTCCCATCAGGCATTATTGCAATGTTAGAGATCAATAGGCTAAACCTATCGTTGACCTTAAAAAAAAAAAAAAACTACTCGGATATGGACAAATATTTTGCGTTGTGCAAGCTGAACCTAGATCAGAGACATTATTGATGATGTGTCCTTCATAAAGCAATAAAAGGTTATGTGGCACTCAGACTAAATATATTGTAATACAAGGTCCATCCAAATATTATAGGACCAATTCATATATATTTGTAGAGAAGTCCATACAATAAAGAGACTTTTGATGAGTGGCAATAGGTACAGAAGAGAAGGGAATCATTTTCCAGAGGGAACAAAAAACTAGAACAAAATGTACAACAAAATGTAATGTCCTCAAGCTGTAGAGTATTAATTCAAGAAAATGTGAGAAATTATAACCTGAGGGAACAGTACCCCGCAGAACACATCTTTAAACAATTAAAAAGTACAGCATTCATGTTTCATGCAGAAAAAAACAATAATGCATAGAAAAATGATTTAAAACTCTTCTTTTTTTTTTTTTTTTTTTAACTCTTCTACATATTTCTGACAACGCTTAGCTTTGGTACGTAGAATAATTGCACCCTTCACTGAAGGTGTAGTGAATACATGGAATAGGTTTCCTGTGCAGGCAGTTCAGGTGAATAAAGTCAAATAACAAAAAAATGACTGGGACACACACATGGGAACCTTGGGCATGGGAAAAGGCCAGAGATTAGGTAGGACCTGAAATGTTGTGGTAACTAGGGAAAGGGCAGACTGCACACGTCTCAACTGGTGTCAAAAGTTTTGAGTCTTTAACCAAAATTCTAGGAACTGCATTTACACTGCTCTCTAACTAGTTGCCCACCGCTGCTGTGATAATTGAATGACATGGGAGCATCTGGTGTTAGCACGTGCAGAAAACCCCCCATAAAGCAATAATACACACCCATTCTCCGTTCTTTCAATGCTTGACGTTCTTCTATAATCACTATTACATTTCTGTTGCATTATTTTACATTGGACCGGAGCATTATTTGACCAGGGACTGGTGGAACTCAGCTAGCATGTCAATAAAAGCCAAACGCATTGCATATAAACAAAAGATTCACCAGGCGCTCCTGTAGGTGTCTTGGACGTACAATTATAAATGTAATACGAAACCGAAAATAATATAATACAATATAATGCAAACAATATACAAACGGTGATAGATTGCAGCTCGATCTTCACTGGACCTTCCTTGATGATCCTTTATTCGTATTGGTTTGGAGAAATCAGGGAGCGCTCCCTTATTTCTCCAAACCAAAACGCATTGCATACAAACTCGTCATACAGATGTGGCAGGTGGTATTGCACCTGCTGGCTTGTGTGCCAGTGGGTGCTGTGGTGCATTTAGCCCCACCCCTTTTTGCACGCCGCTAGTGGCGGCTTCTCCCGCTGGTGCAGTATGTGTCCTGTTGCAACGTGGAGCAATAACGACTGCTGCATCTGTTCCTGTCAGAAACCTCAGCATATAACTAGACACATGATGAGCCTCATGTAATGGATGCATTATGTACATATACTGTAGCAGTGAAGCATCAATGTCCTGCAGGACAGGAAATGATAAATGGGAAGCTGGAGAAAGATAAACAAAGACAGATAGAGGGACAGACCACATTCTTGCTTAAAAGTTCCTTATGCTGTAGAGACAAAAACCACCATTCATTTATACCTAGCACTTACGTTTATGTATGTATGTATATCTTTATTTATATAGCGCCATTAATGTACATAGCGCTTCACAGCAGTAATACACGTGACAATCATATAAATAACAAAGAATATAAATAACACAATGGCAAGAAGTGCTTCAGACATAAAAGCAACATTAGGAAAAGGGAATCCCTTCCCCGAAGAGCTTACAATCTAATTCATGACTCTGATTATCCTGTATATAGCAATCCTGGTTGAAGCAGATGTGCTCAGGTCTTGAATTATTTTCTCTCTTTCAGATATGCCAGGAATGTCTCTTCTATCGGGAAAACGGATGGCTATTGACTTGGTGCACGATGTCATGGAAAAACAACTCTTAGAGGGGATGTACCAGCCAACAAAATGATAAATCCCAAGCCAATGAATAAGCAAAATGTTTAGACATACAGTAACCGTACTGTATATACCTAATTGTGCGGAAAAATAACTTTTCAGATTTTATGATAACTTTCCTCTTTAACTTCCATCTGCCATGTCATTTTCAGCCGACTGATTTGTATGAAGAACTGAAAGAAAATGAGTAAGAAAAGATGACTGAATTACTGTGGGTAAAATATCCCTCCTCATGTTTTCTATTCTATTGACAAGCCCACGCCCATTCATATTGCCTTATATGACATGATGTAGTTGGAACATTAAATAGACTGTGATAGAACTTGGATATAATGGGCAAGATTCAATTACCTCCGATACTGCATGACACACTGCGACTCCGCATGAAATACTATTCAAGTCAATGTCAGTTAACGGGGGATCATGATGTCTTCACCAAGGGGTTCTCAACTCCAGTCCTCAAGACCCCCCCCCCCAATAGGTCAGGTTTTGAGGATATCCCAGCTTCAGCACAGGCTCAGTCGAAGACTGATATCCTCAAAACCTGACCTGTTGGGGGTCTCGAGGACTGGAGTTGAGCAACACTACCTTAACCAGTATGGGGGGTTTGTGAATCCTGACGATCGTACTCCACAGATGGCTTTCTTACTTTTCTATTTATTAATAATAATAATATGTTTTTGTTATATAGCTCTGGCAGTGGACTTGCTTGCTAGCCATGGGTAAAATCAAAGACGAAACACAAAGATTGACCAGTATATTTCTTCACAGGAGATTGCAATGGTTAAATCCTGTAAAGACAAAATGAGAAGACTTGCTGCAAAAGCTGAAGCACAACTTCAGTAACACTTGTTTATTTTTGGATGTTGAATTTCTATTAGAGTTAACCTATCTTCAAAATACAGCTAAACCCCGTTACAGCGTGGTCCTCGGGGGCCACCCGATCCGACTGCGTTAGAACCGGGGTCGCTCTAATTAAAAAAAAAATTTAAGTTAAGGACTTGAGACTGCTGAAGGAGCAGGGCTGTCATGTCCAGGTTGCTGGATCCAGATGTATTTCCTGGACTTTCTTGGAACCGAGTTCCTACAACAAATATATAAGGACTTTTGATATTGTCGTATATAACATATTTCTAAACCTGAGTGTGTTTTGGGCTGGTAACCAGTTTACTTGGCTAGCCAATTAGAGAGGGACCTGCTGTGTAGTCAGTCTCCTAAAGAGGAGTAGGTTTTTATTTTATGGGTATGTTTTCTTAAAGGACAGTCTGCCTATTTGTTTGATTGCTGTAAATAAAACCCTGTTCAACGACTATAGAGCTTCCTGCCTTGAATATGGGACAAAAGACCCTGCAACATGACTGGGATATCACAGTTATGATGCACTTCAGGCTATAAAAGGGAATTATGTTTTATGTAATATTTATATATTAATAGTAGCAGTTTTGATCTATTAAAGCAATTATGCAGAACCAGAGTAAAGTAAAGCTCCAAGTTAGATTGTAAGTGTATGCTTTTACTATTGTATTGATTTTTGTTAATGTCATTGTCCACTTCTTGTGGAACATTTTAATAATATAAATTTATATTACCTATACTCAGTGCGCCCTCTCCATTTCTTTCTGCAATTATGCAGAACATTTGAGGCAAGGAGATGTGTCAATGCATCAATGTACTTTGTTTCAACTAAATTATAGTTTGCATAAGGTTGCGATTTGCACATATTATATATAAATGGTGCACACATTGTCTATGTCCATGGTCTTCAAACATATGAAACTTGTGATTTGAGTTTCCAATAGTTGACACTGATCTCTTATTTGGCAGATTTTATTGACGTAAATATATACTGTAGGAGAATCTGTGTAGTTACACATACATATTTAATTACACACCTTTCTGATATTCACATAGGAAAGCTTGCCCTAATTATCTTATACTGTACTAATTCCCCAAATCATTCACTTATGTAAGTGGAGCACAATTGATGCAATCACCTCAATAAATGGCTGCAAATACTGTACGTGCAGCAGGAAATAAATGCTATTAGTGTCAGCTTAACATCATAATTCCCATTTGTGATCCTTTTTACACAACCCATTTAATGATAGACAAGATAATATTAGTCCACCTCAATCTTAAGAACATTCAGTACATGCCCAGTCGTTATCTGAGACTTGATTTAAAAAAAAAGCTTTTCAAAGCTTATAAATGTAAAAGGTTGTTGGTCCATAAAAAAAAAAAAGAAATCACAAACCAGGGAAGGGTCCTTTATATTCCATTCACTGCTGGATATGTTACCCTTCTCACTGGCAGCAGGTCTACGGCACTCACATTGTTACAGAACATTGGGAATCCAGGAAACTGAAGGAGTAGGATATGGGAAGTGACTCGTTCTTCCTCGACATCATAAAAAACATTAGAGAACTACAACAGTACTTGTACAAGTACTACTACTACAAGAATACAAATGACTCAGCAGATGGTACTACATGTCAGATAGATTAAAATCGATCTTTCCAAACACCACAGATACTGTAGATGCTGGTGGGAATGCAGGGAGAGGGGTTCCCTACTACACATCTAGTGGTAAAGCCTAATAATACAACACTATTGAAAAGAGGTTTTGGGAGCTACCCATGAGATCACTGGAGTGAGGATATCAGAGGATCTCTAGATTATAAAGTTAAAAAATCCCTGATACTGCATTTGCTAAATGCAGCGAGGGGAGCTAACCCTCTACTCTGGAAGCCAACTTCAGTTCCTACAGTGGAAGTGTAGCTTTCCAGAGTGTGGGGCACCTATAATCTGGAGAGATTTACCCACCTCTCGAAAGACTCTATGGGAACATTTGAAACCACATGGTATCCATGCACTGTACATAGCATATAGTGTAATCTGAACTCATTGAGACAAGGATGCCTGCTAAGAAATGCACAGCAGGTGGCTCAATGCTGAAGCGCAGCTAGTGGGTAATGGTAACTGGATCTCAGAAAGAGAAGAGATGGGCGCAGGTGAACAAATGTATGCACCTCGGATACGTGCAGACAGACCAGTGCGGATGTATCACTGTCTCCAAGTTTAGTCCAGTTGTAGGCCAGTCACTCTTTCTTTTTTATGTTCTTGTTTCAAATTATGTTCCCTTAGTGATTCTCTGGCATACCAGTGTTTATAGTCTGATTAGATAGGTGTTATACATTTTTTGATGCCATCTGGTAACCCCTTTAATGAAAGGAGATTGGGTAGCATGCATTAAATGATTGCCAATTAATTGTAAGTGTAGGAACAAGGAAAAGATGTAGGGTGCCCACCCAGAATAACTTCATCCAATTAAACCAATCTTGGTATACAAAAAATTCCAATAGGAGTTCTAAGGAGTGGGTATATGCCAAATAGACCTGTGAGTCACTATGAATATGTGAGGATTCAGGGATCGCGGTGTCCGCGCCCTGGTGCCTCTTCACCTGCGTTAACCCCCGCTGCCGTGGCGCGCGCCCCTCGCTGGCGTCACTCACCTCCGGTGGCTCTGGGGGTTCCCCGCCGTCCTCTGCGTCCTCGGGCTCCTGCGGGATCTTCATGCTCTCACGCGGTCGCCATGTTTCCCGGCCGCGCGCCTGAACAGCGCGCGCCGGGTGAAGATAATTTATTCACTGCTCTTGCAGTGAAAACCCGCCCCCAGCACACTAATAGGACCTCCTGCCAAAACAAGAGTCCTCACCTGCCTGCCAATTAAAGGGACCTATCCAGGATGGCTCCATGCATTCCTCCAGGCCTGCCTCCACCTCTGATTGGTCAGCCACACTTTATAATGCCTGTCCTTTCTCTCCCTCATTGCTCGACATAGTTTCCACTAGGACACTACTCTGGCATTCTCTCTCTCATTCTCTCAGGTTACGACTTGGCTTGGCGGACGTCTATCTCTGGCTCTTGACCCCTGCTTGGACAACGACCTTCCGGAATTCTCCAATCCCTGACCTTGGCTAAACAGCAACGATGACGGCACTTCTACACCGGTACCGGCAAGTATTGCTAGCTAAACGTCACCTGGCCTGGCAACGCCGAAATCACCACACTCCGGACACGCTCCTTTTGCTGCGGGTGCGTGCCCATATACGTTCCTCACCTCAGTAGAAGGGACGGCGTAACAGAATAATAAAGGCATCAAAGTACTCAGCTATGATGGTCAGAAATAATGTCTCTTACCCACTCCTGCAGTCTCCAGGGAAAGTAGTGATGGCATGCCAGCCATGAAAAAGAATCCAGTACAATCAGCAAACAGCAAATGGCGCACAGCCAGGGAGCCAGGTGGAATAAAATTATCAAAGTCCTTTATTTCAGTACATGACTGATATCAGAACCCCCATGGGGACAAAAACGCACCTCCTACGCGTTTCGGACCGGTAGGTCCTTTATCAAGGAGTCCTTTATAAAGGACCTACCGGTCCGAAACGCATGGGGGATCTGATATCAGTCATGTACTGAAATAAAGGACTTTGATAATTGTATTCCACCTGGCTCCCTGGCTGTGCGCCATTTGCTGTTTGCTAATTGTAAGTGTAGCCCTGTTTCCTCCAGAATACAAGATGACTACCAATGCTGTATAACCTGTTGGCTCGCAGGGCCTGAGCCTCTGCCACGGAGAGCCTGGGGCAATATATATATATGTGTTATCTCTTACCAAATGCAGCGCCTCCACCTGCGATGGCTCCCAGCAGAGCGGGAGTTGTTCCTCGCGGGACACCAACACAATAATATTCACACAGTATGTAAAAGGACAAGCAGCTTTACTAACGATAACCATAACCTCATATGCAGCATAACTTATCAGTATTCTTCCCTGAGGAGACACACTTAGATAACACGTCTCACAGGACGCAACCCTCCACCGTGTTCCCCACACTGTGTCCAATGTCCAACACCTCAACCCACAAATGTGTGTGTGGTGACTGCGCAGCCACTAGGATGGGAAATGTTACAGTTTGTGCACTTAGTAGATATTACCTGCCGAGCGCTCCGGTGCTCGGTCCTGCAAACAATCTTCACAAAGGATCCAAAGACACGGAGCCTTCTGCGATGCTCCTCCGGGGCGATCCCACCCGGGTGGATACTAATGTCTCTGAAGAGGTCTGATCCCAAAACCCTGATGCAACTGTAGCCCTGTTTCCGAGTGAATATAGTCCGCTACCAATGCTGTGTAACCTGTTGGCTCACAGGGCCTGAGCCTCCGCCACGGAGAGCCTGGGGCACGTGTAGGAATAGCGATACCTCTTACTTGGTGCAGCGCCTCCACCTGCGATGGCTCCCACCAGAGGGGGAGTGGTTCCTCGCAGGACAATTATATATCACTCCACACACACAGCATGTAAAACAACCAATGACTTTACTAGCGCAACCGTAATTATGCATATGATCAACAGGTGTCTCCTAGCTACTGCGTCTCGCAGGACGCTACCCCCCTTCACCGGGTGATCCCACCCCGTGTCCAATACCCACAGTCAGTATTCCCCCACCCTCAAGTGAGATACGTGTGTGTGTGTGACTGCGCAGCCACTATGTCCTGCTATAATATGTGGTATAGTTGGTGCACTTGATGATGTTACCTGCCAGGTACTCCGGTGCCCGGGCCTGCCTAGGAACTTCACAAAGGATTAGATGATGGTTGAATACTGGAACTACCTTCCGGGGCGATTCCACCTGGTCGGCTGCTGCGGCTGCAGCGGAGGTCTGAGCCCAAAACTCTGGCCAGATAATGTAACTATCTCTGGGATTATGAATTCTCCGATGCACAGTAAAGGGAACTGTAACCTAACTGGGGCCATCCCTACGTCCGCTCCACTCTACGGGGACTCAGGGCCTAACTGGGCCGGGGTATGTGGCCTAGTGTAGAACTGTTGGCCGCCCTACACATAGAGCTCCTTCTCCTTCCTCCTCCCACTCGGATCTGACAAGCGTGCTCCCCCTGCGCAACCTCTAACCTTCCTCCCGATATCCTGGCCACCCTATAGGCTCCCTGGCGTCACCTGGTCTCGCGGTGCCTGCTGGGACTCGTAGTCCCGTACGCTCCACCCTATAGGAGCTGTTCCTCTTTCGAGGGCTTGGCAACCTGTGGCCGCGCATGCGTGACCTCTGCTCCCTAGCCACCTCCACGGCCCGCTTCGCCTGCGCGAGAATTCAACATGGCGGCGCCCTGATCGCGTTCTGATACTGCAGAGCCTCCGGTACGCTGGAGCGCTCCCTGCACTGCTGCAACCTTCCCTATTCTCCTAAGCACATAACACTAGGGTGAGTCTGGGGAGCCTGGCTACACAACTTTTCAGCGACCGCTGTGTCTCTTCAATAACACACTACTGGGGCAGGTTCCGAATCTAGGGCCTGTCCCTATAGTAACCACAAACTTTCTGTGACTCAGGGCCTAACTGGGGCCTGGGGGAAAAGTCCTGGCCTAGTGTAGAGGCTGTGGGTAGAGGTGATAAGGGAGCGGGACATCGTGCACATGTAAAAGAGAGATCACAAAAATAGTACAGTACTGTAAAGCACAAAAATGATAATCCTATGAAATTCTGCAAAGCTTATACTCACAAGCAGACAGTGAGTAAAGGCATTTCACACATAAAGTGTACATGAATAGTAGTCCCACATAGAGGGGCGTCTGGGGACCAGGATGGGATGGATAGGGTGCACGCCCCTTCCTCTCCAGGAATCGCGATTAGGTTTGGAATGGAGACGCTCCGCCACAGGTGCTCCTAATTGCGGCCGCAAGAAGCAACGAACAGCTCAGGGCTAGCTTCGTCAGGTGATTCCTGACGAAGCTAGTTCTCTAGCGAAACGCGTCAAATCGAGGCAGATACCAAGACACATGGAGGAGAGACGCTGAGCTGTTCGTTGCTTCTTGTATCCCGCTCCCTTGTCACCTCTACCCACTACGTCCCAGGGGAAACGAAGACTTTCCCATCTTGTCTAGGTTGAGTGGGTATCCTTTGTTTATTCATTTTAGTTTTATTATATATGTTTATTGCACTTTTGTGGGTTATTTTCTTGTAGTGAGCCCTGGTTACCAGAGGGTGTCACTATTTCACTGTTTTAATTTGGATTATTTCCTTGTGGCACTATCTCCTATTGAGCGCCAACCCTGGTTATTTTCTTGCTAGTGTAGAGGCTACTTGCCTCTCTACACACCGAGCCCCTACCTCTTCCCCTTCCTGGTTTGGACTGAGCTACGTGCTCCCCTGCGCAACCTCCTATCCTCTTCCTGCCGAGTTCCCGTCGCCCTATTGTCTCCCTGGCGTCACCTGGTCTGGCTGAGGCTCATGGAACTTGCAGTCTCCTGCTCTAGGCCTCCTCTGGTTGGTCTCTGCTTCGCATGCTAGCGCAGCCACCCACTGCGCATGTGCAAACTCTTTCCAGCACCGTTGCCTCTCTACTCACTGCGCATGCGCGAGTACCAAAATGGCAGCGCCCAGAGCGATCGGGCTACCGTGGAGTCTCCCTGCACAATCTGCAACCTGCCCTAACTCTCCTAACGTCGCAGAGGTAAGGGCAAACCTGGGGAACTTGGCTACATAAGATTTAATGGACATGCTTAACTTTGTGTTTTCTTAATTCTGTTCATCTTGTTTTTTCTTGAGAAAAAAAAACCAGGAAGCAGGGCATACTACTTATTGACATGTACATATAGCCCTTTGAAAAATGTATTCAACGTAGATGGTCAAAGCCTGGTTTTGCACGGGTTGCAGTAATCAAAATTACTAATAATAAATTGTTTCTCCCCACTCCCTCCCTCATTTCATCCCTCCCTCCTCTCTCTCTTTTCTCTCTCCCCCTCCCATCACTTTCTTTTAATGCCTTATGATATCCCCAATTATTTCTTCCTCTCTCTCCTTCTCCAACATTCTTGCTTTCTCCTCGTGTCAACTCACTTTCTTTCTTCGTCTGATTTCTGTGTAAACGTTATAGCTATTTGACTCACCTTACCTGCCACCAGGCTATGTGCATTATGATGTCATGTGCCAGATACATAGCCTAATAGGTACAACTCCCACTGCCTGGCTTGCCTGTCATATACATTTTAATCACTCAAAGAATTAGTGCGTTTAAATGAAATAAAAAAATAACTCACAGGTGCACACCCCTAGGGTCCCCTTAGTAAGCATGCAACGTTTCATGGTCTTTGAGCTATTGCTCTGACAGACAGACTATATCTTTTATAATTACAGATACTTGTACAGATAAATACAAGTTTTCTTTTCTTCTACACTTTGATAGCACAGTTTGAAAAGCTGGTAGAATGCCTTGAACATAAAATACATACAGTAACATTAACCCCAAGATTATATATTTACCTTTGCACTGTTAATTGGGATGTGCAGCATGGGTTGGAAAAACAGTAGTTAATTCCTGGGAGTGGAAAACATAGACAGAACGTGATTAATAGACGTTTTTATTTTGACATTTGAAACTTGGCATTGCCTGCTAGCCTCTTTACCGCCAGAGGGGTCTACAATGCATTGCAAAGCAAAGAGTTATCAAGTCAACAAATACCTGGGTTGGGACAGTAGCAGCTCTGCAATTAGTGTCAAGGTGTCACCAACGGTATATAAGAATAAATATCCAGTCACATTTCATTTTTATTGTGTTATTTATATAACACTTGTGTTGAGCAAGCAGCCAATACATCAATAAAAAGCAGATAACCAGTAGAAAAGGAAGAGAAAAAAAAACAATTTGTAGTATGTAGCCTCATACTGTAGGTGTATACAAGCTCTTCATCCTGATGAAGACGCATTGCGGCACTGAAACATTGACACAATACATTTGTATGTAATCACGACGTCAGATGTGAGCTATATCTTATTTTATTTATTTATAAAATGTTTTACCAGGAAGTAATACATTGAGAGTTACCTCTCGTTTTCAAGTTTGTCCTGAGATCAGAGTTATGATGACAAATACATGGTTACAAATACATGGTTACATTAAGTGAGCAGGGTTATAGATTATATACAAGACATTGCATGTACAGTTAGAGATACTACATATTATGGGCGTATGTAACAGTTACAGACCAGATTAAAACGTGAGACAGCCTAAGTTTTGAAAGAACTTAGACTGGTGGCGGCTGAGTCTCCGGTAGACTGTTCCAGTTTTGAGGTGAACGGTAAGAGAAGGAGGAGCGGCCGGATACTTTGTTGAACCTTGGCACCATGAACAGCCTTTTGGAGACAGATGTCAGATGATAAGTGCTGCATGGTGAGGAGATTATTCAGATAGACGGGAAGTGTACCTGGGTTTTAATTATTATTATTATTTATTTCTAAAGTGCCAACATAAGCTCTGCACGTGAGAGCTTGCATCTCCAGTGGTGTAATTGCAGCGCTATTAAACCATTGTAAACTGTTGCACAGGGCTTACCTGGGTCCTCATGCAGAACTCAAATCCATTTCTCATATTCAGTGGCGTAATTCCCATTATGCCCGTGCCTAGGGCGGCAAAATTTGGGGGCTGCAAAAATGTCCCCCCCATATACATTTGCCGCGCTCTCTGACCTATCGGGCCTGATGGGAAGGCACTTACATGTGTCGTCCGCCTCCTTGCTGCCGCCCTCCTTCTCCTTCCGAATCACAGCATCAAATGACGCCGCGAATGTCTCTAACGTGACGTGACACAGCATCTTGCGATGTCAAGACGTTGCGTTACCATGGCAATGCGACGCTGTGTGGCGTCACGTTGGTGACGCTGCGATTTGGAAGGAGCAGGGCTGCAGCAAGGAGGCGTCCACCACACGTAAGTGCCTTGGAGCGGTGGATTTTATATTCCAAAAGAGGTCACCTGAGCAGTTCATGCTTTCCCCCTCTCTCAGAATCCAATAGGAAGGAGAGTGGCAGTCAGGCGTCCCATTATATAAACCCTATGCATTTCTGTTTTCAGGGGCTAGACATTCTGTGTATATGTGAAAATGAATTGACAAGCTTTCCTGGGCTGTGCATTTTTCTAATTTACCTGGACGGCAGACATATTGTTCGTAGATTTGCCTTGGGATTAAGGCATGGAGCTATTATTGTTCTTATTGTTTATCTATGAAGCGCCAACATATTCTGCAGCGTGGTACAATGGGGGGAACAGAGTCATATAAATACCAAATAAGGACAAACAAGCAGAACCAGATAAAAAAGTAATAAGGGCCCTGCTCGTGAGAACTTACAATCCTGAGGAGGAAATGATACCCGGCGCCATAACGTTTGTGTCCTTAGATTTTCATGGTACAGTGAAACTAGAGGGAAAAAAAGATATTATTTCAAGAGGTAATCTCAGCAGGATTTTTAATTATTTTTTTTATAGGATTGAAGCAGGGGGTCTCCGGAGCTAAACCTCATTAATTTCAGCTCTGGGGTTCCCCTGCTTCTGGAGATACTACCTCCGTAGGAGGTGCCGGTAGCCGCTCTGCTTGGTTAGCAAGCATCACGTAACGGTGGAGATTCAAAGCTCCCGCTCCCTGCCGGCCAATAGGAAGCTGTGAGGTCATCAGTTTTGGTTTCCTATTGGCCCGCGTGATTCGGGAGCTTTAAACTTTGCTGAGATCCCGGCACCCCCTTTAAAGGTCTGTATCTCGGGAAGAAGCGGGTCCCTGGAACTGAAATTAATGGGGTTCTGCTCCGAGGACCCCCTGTTTCAATCCTATGTTAAAAAAAATAATAATAAAAAAAAAGTACATTCTTTAAAAAAGGCTGGCCACCAGAGGGCAGTGTTTCTTCCATTGACGGGATGCACTGAGAGACTGATGTGTGAAGTTTTTATAAGTGAGAACTAAAAGCTTACAAGGCAAGAAGGTTAACTTAATACTGTCAGATAAGATAGCATACTGCATGAAACAGAAGACGTAAGGTGTTAGAAAGTGATTAATACAGCCGGGGAAAGAGCTTTCAACACTCCGGAAAATGAACATGAAGCTGATGATGCAAAAGCTGCGAATTCATTACAAAGTGTACACGATACATTTTAGAGAGAGTCAAAAAACACTTGTAGGACTGTAAGATATGTGTGCAGAGGTACACATAATGGAGACCGATTTGGGTGAAATTATAACTTGGCTTTATTAAGCCTGTTCCTTTATCCAGGCAAAACATACAAAAACAAAATAACAAACCCCTCTCCCATTGTGAGGGCTAACTTACTTCCCCAGACCGTATCTGCAGGACTGGAAGGATATTCCCTAATTACCAGCCAATCACCCCAAAGTCTCAGGAGGTACCTTAAGCAGGTGGCCCTCCATGTCAGTCTCTTGCAGGTTCCTGGGTCCTCGTGTCCAGGAAATATAGGTCTCTGGGTGCCTGGATGTCTTGATCTCAGCACAGCCTTTGTGCTCAAGACAGTGCCTGTGTGCAGGCTTCTCTGCTCTCCTGTGTCAACCCAATTGTGAGCTAAGGAATCCCTCTCCTGTTTCTCACACCAGGCTTTGTCTAAGAGCCCTAATCAGCCAGGTGGAGTCTGGTTGATTGCCTGTGTGCAATTAACCAGCACACTGATTGATTTAGAGGCAGTCTCTCTCAAACAATGATAAAGCCCTGTTACAAGGACCTATCCAGAAAAACGGTATAATCCCTGTATATCTTGATGAAGATTGACAATTATCGCAAATACATTTGCATGCAATGATAATCTAATTAGGATGTGATCTATATTTTGGAAATATTCACTGCTAGAACCCTGTAACTTAAAACTATGCTACCACTTACTATAGCAATAAAGTGAAATAATTTAGTCATATAACATCTTCTGTAACATATTTATAATTATTGTATATATCAAAGGCAAAGCAATATTTGCTTTGATTTTGACATACTGTATAGTACAACACCGTGTTTTGCTTGTGGTTGCATCAAATGTAAGTGACTTGGTAATAAAACTTCTTAAATCTGCCTCAGATTATTAGCCAAACAGGTTTTAACCACCTCAGACAAGATATTTTAACACCAAAAAAATGAAGGTGAAATGATGCACAGAGATGCAGAATTTGATCTATTCCATAATAATGCGTGGGGCAGTAACTCCTCCCTCAAAAGTTCTACTCCTAAAGTCCCACGTTTGTTCACATGGGGCAGAATAAGAGCAATTTACTGTTAAAAAATATCTCGCTAAAGCATGTAAGACGAAACTAATACCTCTCTTTGCTCCAACATGACTGTTTAATAGCTTTGAACGTTTAGAAAAAAAGAGAGAAAAATGAAGAGCGCAGTAGGGACAGGTCCACAACGCGGTGTAACGTCAGAGCAAATAACCTAGTAATAACACCTAAATGGGGAACAGACGTTATTTCGCCTGAGTTTAGTGGATACCCACAAAGCTCATTATATGCATAAACAATGGCTGTTAGTTATCTCATTAACGCCACGTGAAGTTAGCACTGCCTTGTATTAGCTTAACATAACATGCGTTTCGCCTCTCCTACCTAATGGCGTTACCTGCATCCAGACCCTGAAATATTGGTTTTGTTCCTTTTTGAACACAGGTGTCTCGCCATATGTTATTTGGAGGGACATTTGAGGGGATATATATTATATATATATATATATATATATAGTCAGATAAGGCAGTTGGCACTACAATAGGTGCTGGTAAGCCACAGGTGCACGTCCCATATAGAGAATGTAGTTATACGTTACCGTTCCAAGAATTGGTAAACAAGAGACAGCACTCAATGTTGAAAATCAAAGTGTATTAGTGATAGCAAAAATACATCCAGAAACCCAACGTTTCGGTCCTACAGAATGGGACCTTCCTCAGGGGGCACAAAGGGAGAATGACACAGTATTAACATATACATATATATATCAAACTCTGAACTCAGGGACATATATATCAAACAATTAATTGGGTGATGGTGATTGGTTAATTGACTTTCACAGTTTGATATATGTCCCTGGTTTTATTATGTTTCACTTATGTATGGCACAACCTGCTTTACTTCTTTAGATATCCTCTCCCTGTTGCCCCTGACATATCAGTCAGAGCTCAGACCCATTGGTAACCATGACAATGGATGGAATACACAGCTGGGTGATTAGCAGTATGGAGGTATCTTATGTAAGCTTAATCAACACATGACATCAGAGCTGCAGGTTTCTTGTGTTAATTTAATTGGGTGATGGTGATTGGTTAATTGACTTTCAGTGTTTGATGTATAAATATGTGGTGAACTGTGTCATTCTCCCTTTGTATCCCCCCGAGGAAGGTCCCATTCTGTAGGACCGAAACGTTGGGTTTCTGGATGTATTTTTGCTATCACTAATACACTTTGATTTTCAACATTGAGTGCTGTCTCTTGTTTACCAATCCTTGGAACGGTAACGTATAACTATATATATATATATATATATATATATATGTATATCGACATATATATATATCGACAAACCCGGTTGCCCACTCGCCAGGTGCGAACGGAAATTCGCCAGTGGCCAGTGACTTTTCCCTTCTCTGCAAAAAAAAACTAAATTAAAAAGAGATGTTCCCCCTTACTCCCCGCTTCCCCCTGGTCCCCGCTTCCCCCCGATCCACGTGCGGGGCGGGAGATGGTAACGGGGGTGTTACCCCCTTACCCCCTTGGTTTCCGCTTCCCCCCGGTCCCGTGGCTACCCGTGCGGGGCAGGAGATGGTCGCAGGTGTGGGGGGGGGGGGGGGCGAGCGGGGCAGTGGTGGTGGTGCTTGGCCGCGCAGCCTTTCCTCTTTTCTTCCCCCTGACCTGTGTGTGTGTGTGTGAGAGAGTGTGTGTGCATGGGAGAGTGTGTGCATGGGAGAGTGTGTGTGTAGGATACCAGAAGTGTCACCCCACCCAATCACCCAATCACCCCACCACCCAATCACGTCACCCCGTCAGTCACCCCACCCCCCCCCGTCAGTCACCCCATCACCCCTCCCCGTCACGCCACCCCCCAATCCAATCACCCCACCCAATCACCCCATCAACCCACCCAATCACCCCACCCAATCACCCCATTACCCCACCCAATCACCCCATCACCGCACCCAATAACCCCATCACCCCGTCACCCCACCCAATCACCCCATCACCACACCCAATCACCCCGTCACCCCACCCAATCACCCCGTCACCCCACCCAAAAACCCAGTCACCCCACCCAATCACCCCATCACCGTCATCCCACCCAGTCACCCCACCCAATCACCCCATAACCCCACCCAATCACCCCCCCAATCACGCTCTGTCACTCTCTGTCTCTCACCCTCTGTCTCTCACCTTCTGTCTCTCTCTGTCTCTCGCCCTCTCTGTCTCTCCCTCTGTCTCTCTCCCTCTGTCTCTCACCCTCTGTCTCTTGCCCTCTCTCTCTCTGTCTCTCGCCCTCTCTCTCTCTCACCCTCTCTCTCTCTCTCTCTCTCTCTCTCTCTCTCTCACCCTCTCTCTCTGTCTTTCACCCTCTCTCTCTGTCTTTCACCCTCTCTCTCTGTCTCTCACCCTCTCTCTCTGTCTCTCACCCTCTCTCTCTGTCTCTGACCCTCTCTCTCTGTCTCTCTCTCTTTCTGTCTGTCTCTGACCCTCTCTCTGTCTCTGACCCTCTCTCTCTGTCTCTCTCTCTCTGTGTCTCTCTCTCTCTGTTACGACGGTGCTGCCCGCAGACCAGACCCATCCCCTGAGCTGAAGGGGGAAGTGGTAATACACTCACCCGCAGCAAAGGGAGCATGTCCGGAGTGTGGTATAAAGTGTTGCCAGGCCAGGTGTAGTAAGGTAGACAATACTTGCCGGTACCGGTTGTAGAGATAGAGTGAAGAATGCCTTGCCGAGGTCAGGGAGTGGAGAGCGGAGATAGGTCGTAGTCCAAGCTGTGTTCAAGGGGTTACCAGAGTTATCGTTGTCCAAGGACTGCCGAGATCGAGAGCCAGAGGGGGTAGTCGTACAAGCCGCGTCAGAACCTGTGAAAACACTGAGAGAATCCAGAAGTACTTCCATACAGAGACTATGTCGAGCAAAGACTGAGAGCAGAGAGGAGCTAGATAAAGCAGGAAGGTCCAATTAGGAACAAAGGCGGGACAGGAAGAGCTACAGGGACACACTGCAGATTGGTGTAGGCATAACAGACCAAGTGAGTCTTGTTGGTAACCTGAGTATGCCCGTGCGGTGTGCGGGGGAGGAGCCTGAGGTCCGGGGGACGGGAAGAAGAGTGTGCAGAATGAGCGCGCTCCGTAACGCATGTACGCGCGTGGACTGTGCCAGTGGATGGTGCAGGTGTGCGCGCAGGAGGGCGTGGGTGCGCCCGGCGCTGAGCAGAGGAATCGCCGAGGGGAGAGATCCCACGACGGTGGCAGGGGTGGGGAGCCGCGAAGGCCGGTAAGGCAGGATTGTTTTGTGTGTCCAGGGACTCCCTGAGGGGAGAGAGTGCTCTGTGTGGGGAGCGCGGAGAATGCCGATTACTGACACTCTCTCTGACACTCTCTCTCTCTCTTACTCTCTCTCTCTCTCTGACTCTCTCTTTCAGACTCTCTCTCACCCTCTCTCTGTGTCTCTCACCCACACTCTGTCTGTCTCACACTCTGGATCTGGATCTCTTATTTACCCTATATATCTTAACTGCCCTATACTACACCGAAATAACCTACTGCACCGACACACTTTATTCGAGAAAATACCCAGTATGTACCTGGCAGATACCTGGAATGCGCCGCTCCTCACCTCTGACAAGCCCCGTTGCGTTTGCCTTTCCTACCTGGGTTCATGCCTGGCTGACGGACGGCTGATCTGTTAAATGATAATGATTAGGATTTAATAGGCTGCAATGCTTCGCGTGTCTACCAGATGGCATAAATTCATGAATTGTAATGCAGTATATATATATATATATATACTGTGCAGTATTGCAGCCAGCGGGAATAAAATGCTTCAATCCCTGCCTGGAAAATAACCCAATGCACTCGGGCAGAAAACAGTCACAAACCTCAATACACCCGGGTATACCCGAATTCGTGGGACTAGCCGAGCTCGAATAAAGTGTGTCGCCAGTGTATACTGCTTTTTTCCAGATCTGACTCAAGCTTCACACGGGAGACATCTGAATCCCCCCTAACCCAGAACACAGGTAGGGAACATTGCGGGAATGTGGTTACCTGGACATTGAGGGACTGCGGATCAGGTAAGATCCCAGGCGGGATTGCTGCTTTAGATATTGTGACGCGGGGACGTCCAGACACTGGTTAAGGGGTTCAGGAAACTAGTCATTCACACCTGGCTTTTAATTCTAGATCCGACATTTACACACACACACACACACACACACACACACACACACACACACACACACACACACACACACACACACACACACACACGTAACAAGGACTAATTGTAGTATAATGTAATACAATAAATACATTTATGTCAAAAAGGAATGTTGTTCTTACTAGGAATTTATTAAATTTATTTTATTTATATATTTTATTTTAAAGCGGGGTTGGGGGCGGGACTGGGGGCGGGACTAGGGGCGGGACTAGGTGGTGAGTAGATTTTTTGGTTCGGCGAGTAGATTTTTGGTTGATTTGTCAAGCACTGTATATATATATATATATATATATATATATATATATATATATATATATATATATATATATATATACATGTAGAGGTATCAGTGCCGTGTTAGCCGAGCTTCAATAATCAAAAAATAAATAGATGATAACGAAATGCTTTTATTTGTGCGAGCTTTCGAGATACACTGATCTCTTCTTCCGGCGATGTTACAATGAATGAAGCAAGGATTACTTAAAAAACAGTGTCTCTTGGAATGTTATCTGTGCTGGTTAATTTAATGTTAAGTTAATGTTATTGTGCTCTTGTGTAGAGCACTGTTTATACTGTGGGCTCTCCATTCATTTTTATTCACACTGATACACATACACACTCTTTCTTCACTTGCTTTCAGTTACCCTTTGACACCTCTAGCCATAAATCTCATCCACCCCGGGGGAAGGACCAGCACAGATAACATTCCAAGAGACACTGTTTTTAAGTAATCCTTGCTTCATTCATTGTAACATCGCCGGAAGAAGAGATCAGTGTATCTCGAAAGCTCGCACAAATAAAAGCATTTCGTTAGCCACAGAACGGTATCATCTATTTATTTTTTGATTTTATATATATATATATATACACACATACAGGGCTTGATAAATGCGGTCGACCGGGGCGACTGCATTGTGGCCTCTGTTGACTACTTACCGGCGGTGGCGTCCCCCCGGCGTCTCCTGGTCTTCTCCATCTTCTTCTGCAAATGTATCTTTTCCCCCTGCAGTTCCAGTTAAAATGGCCGCGCGGCGTCATAAAGGGAGGCGTCATGATGTCATGCGGAGCCACGTGGGCATTTTAACTGGAGCTGCAGTGGGAAAGATGAATTTGCAGGGGAGAAGACAGAGAAGGCCGCACCACGCCGTTGGACCCCATAGCCGGACCCCGCCACAGGTAAGTGTTGTGAGGGGGGGTGAGGGGGGTGAGGGGTGTTTTTTGGGGATGACGACTGACTTTTGTGGTGGGGGGGGCAGTGGGTTTCTGCTTAGTTTGTCGGGCCCTGCATATATATATATATATTTAGCGCTTGGGACTCTACTACAATAGCTCTCTCTCTGCATCGTTAATTCCGGTGTTAATTTATAACAGAGCTCTGTGGATAGTTATTGTTACAGGGGACACCACTTTTGAATATCACAAGCACTAAGTTAATGTTATTAAGTTAATTCCTTGTTAAGTCAATAACGGAGCATTGTGAATCTGGACCTAAGAAATTAGGATGATCAGTGCCTTGGGCAGATCAAGCTAACCATGGGGTGCCTGTTGCAACCCTACCAGTCTGCTGAGTCCACCAAATCCTGATGAATAACACCTTTAGGAAGCCATTGTGTTGTATGTAAGATGCACATCTTTCTCTTCAGTTTGATTATCATGATAACCAGTGTTCGACAAATCACCCAAAAATCTACTTGCCCAACCAAAAAATCTACTCGCCACCTAGTCCCGCCCCCAACCCCGCCCCTAGTCCCGCCCCCAACCCCGCTTTAAAATAAAATATATTAATAAAATACATTTAATAAATTCCTAGTCAGAACATTAGCTTTTTGACATAAATGTATTTATTGTATTACATTATACTACAATTAGTCCTTGTTACGTGTGTGTATGTGTGTGTGTGTAAATGTCGGATCTAGAAATAAAAGCCAGGTGTGAATGACTGGTTTCCTGAACCCCTTAACCAGTGTCTGGGTGTCCCCGCGCCACAATATCTAAAGCAGCAATCCCGCCTGGGATCTTACCTGATCCGCAGTCCCTCAATGTCCAGGTACCCTCATTCCCGCAATGTTATA
Organism: Ascaphus truei; assembly: GCF_040206685.1. Lineage (NCBI taxonomy): Eukaryota > Metazoa > Chordata > Amphibia > Anura > Ascaphidae > Ascaphus > Ascaphus truei. The sequence goes on along the minus strand of NC_134493.1, from coordinate 24,359,945 downwards.
CATTGGAGGGGAGGTGTTCCCTACCTGTCTTCTGGGTTAGGGGGGATTCCGATGTCTTCCGTGTGAAGCTTGAGTCAGATCTGGAAGAAAGCAGTATAGGTTATTCGGTGTAGTATAGGGCAGTTAATATATATAGGGTAAATAAGATATCTAGATCGAGAGTGTGAGAGAGAGAGTGTGAGAGAGAGAGTGTGTGAGAGAGAGTGTGTGAGAGAGAGTGTGAGAGAGAGAGTGTCAGAGAGAGAGTGTGAGAGAGAGAGTGAGAGAGTGAGAGAGAGAGTGAGAGAGAGAGAGAGAGAGAGAGAGAGAGAGAGAGAGAGAGAGAGAGAGAGAGAGAGAGAGAGAGAGAGAGAGAATGTGGGAGAGAGAGAGTGAGTGTGGGAGAGAGAGAGTGTGTGGGAGAGAGAGAGAGTGTGGGAGAGAGAGAGTGTGGGAGAGAGAGAGAGTGTGGGAGAGAGAGAGAGTGTGGGAGAGAGAGAGTGTGTGGGAGAGAGAGAGTGTGGGAGAGAGAGAGTGTGGGAGAGAGAGAGAGTGTGGGAGAGAGAGAGAGTGTGGGAGAGAGAGAGAGAGTGTGTGGGAGAGAGAGAGTGTGTGGGAGAGATAGAGAGTGTGTTGGAAAGAGAGGGTGTGGGAGAGAGAGAGTGTGGGAGAGAGAGAGTGTGGGGGGGAGAGAGAGAGAGTGTGGGAGAGAGAGAGTGTGGGAGAGAGAGTGTGGGAGAGAGAGTGGGAGAGAGAGTGTGAGAGAGAGAGTGTGGGAGAGAGAGAGTGTGGGAGAGAGAGAGAGTGTGTGGGAGACAGAGAGTGTGGGAGAGAGAGGGAGCATGGGAGAGAGAGGGAGTGTGGGAAAGAGAGTGTGGGAGAGAGAGTGTGGGAGAGAGATGGTGGGGAGGGACACAGAGGGGAGAGACACAGAGGGGAGAGAGG